>NW_023458561.1:37672840-37674576 GCF_013731165.1 Rhagoletis pomonella
ACACCACAGCAAGCCACAGAAATTGCATCAAATCGTGACATACGGAATAGTAATAAAATTGAGCATGCAATACAGGTTCAGCTACGTTTTTGTCTATTAGAAACTTCATGCGAACAAGAGGATTGCTTCCCGCCCAGTGTTAGTGTAAAAGTTAACAATAAGCTGTGTCAACTGCCGGTAAGTGTGTTATTTATTATTTCTTCCAAGAGTAGTTTTGTGTGAATATAAGGCCTAATATGCGGAGTTCGTCGACGTTTTCGATAGTTACTTGGTTTAGTTGTATTGAGTGGTTTTGAGAATAACATTTTGTTTTTTACATATGTATGTATGTGCAGTTTTTTTTTGTTTTCCCGAGCGAAATTTTCGCCCCTGAAGTTAGGGTCCAGTCTTTCAACACATCTTCAAGAATTTGGTTAGATTCGTTAACGTCCTTGGCATTGCATAGTGAGAATAGTCAGCATAAGCACAGTGGTTAACCAGTTTATGTCTTTGGATTATATTGATGATTTCGTTAAACGCGATGGAAAAGGGTTAGACCGAAAGTGGTGAGCCTTGGGGAAAGCCATTTGTTAATGGGTATAAGCTGGAGTAGACGCCGCTTACCTTGACTCTAATTTTGCGGTTTAGTAGAAATGACTTGACAAAATTAAAAATTTTGGGTCCTACCCCAATTATTGAAATTTCTTTAAAATGATCGAAGGCTTTTTCAAAGTCTATTGACAATATAGAGAGGTGGTTGTGGGTTGACAAGTTCGATGCCACATGGTATTCAATGTGCAATCGGGCACATCCGACCAGGTTGAATGAAGTGAGCCTTTTTATTTCAGTAAACCGTAGCAAGCGCTCTGCCACTATTTTCTCTACTAGTTTCGAGAGGAATGAAATCAGCGAGATACGGCGGTAGGATTCAAGGTGGTTTGGCTCTTTTTGTGGCTTTGGGATGGGGATAATGATAGAGCTTTTCCAGTTTTGAGGAAGGGTGCCGAATTATAAAAATGTTGCCGTATAACGTTAGAAGCCTTGCTGTTTCAGATATGCTCAAGTGTTTAATCATGGAGTATGAAATGCGATCAAAGCCTGGAGTTTTACCTTTAGTTACAGGTGAGCTATTGCTTTAGATTCGGTTATTGTGGCTTGAGCTGTTTTTATGGTGTAGATTGATGTTTGTGTATGACGATTTGTTAGCCTCCACACTTTGCTCTTGTGACAGACAATAAGTTGGTGTTAATTGATTTCGCAGTCTTCAAAACTAGTTTTTTTTAACGCTTCATTTCTCTTCGGAAGTTGGCGTTTCGCTTTTTATACTCGAGGAGGGTTTGTTGTGTGGGAAATTTTCTCAAAAGTTGCCATGCCGTAATTTTTTGACTGCGGAGTTTCGCCACAGTTTTGTGCCACCAAGGAACGTGCTTTTTGTTTTGGTTGGATGCTTGTGGGATGGAGAGATTGGCTGCTATGCGAATAGCCTTTGCTACCTTGTTTGCCTCTTTGTTACGTTTTCGCAATACGGTCTTTTCGAAAGTTCCTCTTTTACAGTTGTGCGAAATCTATTCCAATCGGCGAATTCGAGTAGGAATCTCTTTTCTCTGTGGTATTTTACATTATTTTGGGTTGTGCTAAATTTTGTGATTACGGAAAAGTGTTCACTGTGGTGGAGGTCATTTAAGATGGTCCAGCAGTGGAATTCTGACAATTCTTCTTCTTCTTCTTAATTGGCGCTGTAACCGCCTAAGCGATTT
>NW_023458561.1:37674676-37705927 GCF_013731165.1 Rhagoletis pomonella
TTCCGTATGTCACGATTTGATGCAATTTCTGTGGCTTGCTGTGGTGTCAATGTAAAGTAGAAGGGCACCTCTTGTATACGCTGTGTATTGCGCGGCACAAGCGATGACGGCTTAATCAGCACACCCAGCACATCGTAAAAAGCAAGCTTCTTTAAACGTACATCGGGATGTATGGGTATATGAGTAGGAATGGGATTCATAAATGGTACCATATTATTTGCAACACCAGGCCCTGACGGCGGTACTCCTGCAATGGGTTGTGCACCGACAGCGGTAGGCTGACCGGTATTTTGCAGACCAGCTGCAGGATTCGGTTGCACCGGCGGCATTTGCATGTGTGAATACATTCTTTTCGGATCTGTTGGCCCGTATTGTTGAGCCTGTTGTTCTGTTCTGTAAGTTATCATATAAAAAATAATTATATAAATTACGCAATGAAGGAAAAACTTTAAGTGAACTTACAGCGAATTTGTGTAAACTTCACGTATTTTATGTGATAATAAATCGTAGTTTGTATGAAGAAGATTTATGACACGTCGTTGCAAATCGCTTTTACGTCCAGCAAAGGAAATATTCAAAAAAGATAGTATCTGCTGAAGCTCTACTACCCGTAGCAAATTTACCATTTCCTCACATTCCTATAAGACAAGAGAAAATCAAAAATTTTGCATAAAATATATTGTAATCAACAGATATGTTTCATAAACAAATACACAAATACAAATGTATTATAACACCATAAATACATTAAATAGTAGATAAGTATAAAAAACGGAAAACGAACATAATTCAGTGGGGTATCAAACGCAAGCTTAGTTTCATTTCTATTTCTACTTTTACTTTGCACCGACGCTTTTGCGTTTCTCATGCCAGAATTTGGCTTTGCATGTGTTGCTAATCCGGGAAATTTTTTCTTATCTCCAGACATTTCAAAACAATTTATCTCGCACTTTTTTATTATACCGAAACGGAATCGGATATGTATTCACAAAACTCCACTTAATGAAAAAGTCAAACGTTCATCAATCACAATGTAGGTAACTTAACCTCACTCTTTAGGCTTGCTTCATAAAGCGGGATTTTAGGTTGCGGCACCGATACGTTGTCGCTTAACGCGGTATACTATACTATAGTTTTGCACGAAGTGGAGAACAAAGGGTGCGCATACAGCGGACCGCTACTTTGGTTTTGCCGATTTTGACAATTTTCAAGTAAAAGTAAAAAGCATGTAACAAAATTAGCACTGAAATTCGCAATTTTTTCTAAGTCCACTATTTTTCTAACATTTTCTTTATTTATTCTTCCTAAAAATCATATATTTTTACAATTAAACAAAATTTAACGACGTTCGAAAAGTTAAATGTTAAAGACTTCATGGTATTGAGAACTCTTTTATTCTCCTATTCTTCTTTGTTTTGATTTACTTAGCATACGCCATCGTCGCACAGTGTACGTGTTGGGAGTGTTGATGGACTAAATCGTAAATCTCTCGATGGAAATAAGGCAAAAATATGGAAACATATTTTGGGGATTCACAACGGTGTCGTAAGTGTCGTATTGTTGTATGTCGTAAACTTTAAAAGCTTAAATAAATGTTTAGAGAACTTAAAACCATAACCAACCATTTTTTAACACTGCGAAAATTCATATGACTTTGATAGTAGTTTAAAGTTAACGACATACAACAATACGACACTTACAACACCGTTGTGAATACCATAATTGATTCGAAAGCTGGCATAACCGCCTACAAGGGAAATGTATTGTCATTATAACTCATGAAAAGTTTCGTTGAAAAATTAATTTTCGAAAAAAATTAATACTTTGCTCTCTTGGTCTCAGCAAAAAATTTTGGTGTTTGGTTTTATGGACTTTTCTTGTAGATTTTCAACCGAGGAATTCAAATTTGTTATCAAAAGTTGACTAGCGGTTACTAAAAAACCCAAAATAATAGTTTCATTCATTTTATTGAAAAACTGAAGGGCAATTTCATAACTAAATGTAGGGCCAAAAGAGTTTTATTTACATAAACACTAAAAAATTTATTTACGTAAAATGTGTTTTTATGGAAATTACTGCGAGCAGCAAAATTGTATGCAGTATGTAATAAGTCTTAAATTTGTATTAAATTGTTATGACATTAACAGTTTTTTAGTATGTGGTAGCATGACCGTTGTTTTTAATCACTGCTGCACAACTATTTCTCATAGTATACGACGCGTTGACATATTTCCTGTGGTATTGAGTTTTTTTTTTTGGTTTTGCATCCCATAACCATAAGGCTTTCTTAAGGTCGGTCCAAATGATTTGCATAGGATTGAGGTCAGGAGATTGAGCTGGCCGCACGCATTACCTCAATTCCGTTGTTCCGAAACCACAATTTTTCACACACCACACCATGACATGAAAAACATCCCCATGCGGTGAAGTTCAGGTGGCCATCGGGAAGGCGAAAGCCTCCAAATCCATGGGTCCCGACGGAACATGCATGCTGATGCTGAAAAATTTGGGTCCTGCGGGAGTAGCGTACCTAACGGAGGACCTCAATTTGTGTATGGCCACTCTCATCATCCCAGACATCTGGAAGTGGTCCCACTGCTCAAACCGGGGAAACCTGCCAACAAAGGAGATTCGTATCAAACGATAACGCTCCTTTCCCCGGTAGCGAAGACACTTGAGGCCCTGCTGCTCCCGTATTTCACGAACCACCTGACCCCAGCGAAGCATCAGCATGGTTTCCTTAAAGTGCAACAACAGCACTTAACGCCATAAACACTCAGATAACTCGTGGCCTTAACCGTAACCGTCCCTATGAGAGAACGATTCTAGTAGCGTTGGACCTGTCAAAGGCTTTTGACACTGTCAGCCATTCCACGCTACTAGAAGACATAGAGGCTTCCTCTCTCCCACAGAGGCTCAAACGGTGGTCGGCAAATTATCTGAGTGGTCGACACTCGTCGGTAATGCTTAGAGACAAATTTAGCAAACTTAGGAAAATCAAACAGGGGGTTCGACAGGGTGGTGTCCTATCCCCGCTACTGTTTAACTTTTATATTTCAAAGCTCCCTCAACCACCAGAGGGAGTCTCGATTGTCTCCTACGCCGACGATTGCCCGATCATGGCGACTGGGAATGGGATTATTGACCTGTGTTCGAAAGTAAACGGGTATCTCTCCGATCTTTCTCGCTGCTTCATTGCAAAGTGTCTAGCCCTCTCCCCTACGAAATCCTCTGCGACCTTGTTCACCACCTGGGCGAAGGAGGTCAGGCTACCGCTGGGAATTCACGTCGATGATACACTCGGAGTAACATTCGACAGCCTGCTCTCCTTCTCTGCGCATGCAACTGCTATTGTCAACAAAGTACAGAGCCGCAACAAAGTCCTCAAGTCGCTAGCCGGCAGTACCTGGGGCAAAGACAAAGAAATGTTGCTGGCAACATACAAGGCAATAGGCCGGTCGGTTTTAAACTACGCAGCACCAGTGTGGTCGCCGGGGACTAGTAGGACGCAGTGGATGGAGCTACAGACAGCACAGTACACCGCACTCAGGACAGCGACCGGATGCCTCCTGATGTCACCCGAACACCACCTCCATGACGAGGCGAAAATGCTCCCAATTAGGGAGCATAACATTATGCTCTGCAAGCAGTTTCTGGTTGGGAGCCACAGATGCGGCCACCCAAACAGGCAGCTGCTTGCAGAGGAGCCCTCGCCTAGACACGTCAGGAGGCATCTATATGAACTGACGGACGAAGTCCAGATTGCATGATATTCAATATTTGGGGGCCGTCTTACGAACTGACGAGAGCTTTTACCAGCGTATAAAACAATTTTTGACTCATCCGCCCACAAAATGTTCCCCCATTTCGAATAGGCCAATCCAGGTCTTTTTTGGCAAAACCTAGTCTACGTACCACACGATTTTACTGGACCACACATGGACTTCTGCATAAAGTTTGTGTTATCTGAGACGCCTCTTTACTGTATGAACACTACATGGCAACTTAAGGTTATCCAAAATTTCTACAGCCGACATTGTAGGACGAGTCTTCGAATATTTAATAATTTTTCGCATGGTAGTCGTTGATAATTTCTGCTTACCACCAATTTTTTTCACGGTTATTTTGATACCTTAACGCATTTCGAATTATGGTAGCTGAACATTCACCGATTTTTTTCCACTTTATATGTTTTCCTATTTTTAAGAACGGTTTTAATAATTTCACGTTTTTCGTGAGTGCTATGCAGACCTCGTCCCACTAAAAATTACAAAAATACCTTTTTGTCTGAACTGATAATAAAGGAGATACCACATAAATAAAAATTGCAAAGCTTTCACAAAGTTCAAAAAAATAATCAAACTTAAAAAAAAAAATCATCCAAATTTCGATTTTTTTAATTAGAAAGGTTTAGATTTTGCAGTTTTATAGCACGTTTAATTTTAGTATAGTAAAACGCAAGTTTCAAACCGCTAAAATCAACGGTAAATTTTTTAGATTTTTTTGTTTGTTTGTGGAGGGTGTTGCGCATTTTCTTTCATATGAACAAATTTAATTTTTATATGGAAGAAAATGCGCAACACCCCCACAAAATAAATCTCAAAATCATCGGAAATTTCTAACGACTTGAAACTTGCACTTTTTACTAAAATTGAATGGGCTATAAAACTGCATACTCGAAATCGTTCTAGGAAATCTAATTAAGAAAATCGAAATTTTGATGAAAATTGCTTTAAGCAATGAATAAATAAAGATAACATAAGATAAGATAACCAGATTTAAGCCTATCTTGTTTCACAGAGCCCTTGTCTGGTGGAACTCACTAGAGAAGACTACACGTGTAAACCGACTGGAGTGTTTACTGTGGATCGCCCTTATTGGAAATAGTGGAGCATAGGAACCACACCTACGAACTGTTATTCTGCTCAGGGAAACCGGGTGGTAGCACTCTGGAGTTCTGGAGGGCTTTGACTTTATCCTGAATACATAGATTACAGCGCCTCTGAAATGGATCCCAGAAGCTTCTTCTCTACTTATATCATCCCAAGAGGGTAGGGCGGGGTTACTCGAGGAAGGAGCGACAAACTTCTTCACAGACGGATCAAAACTTGGAGACAGGGCTCGAATCGTCACATACGATATCGTACTACTCGTCACGTAAAAACACATTTTTCGGAATATGACATACGTGAACGTACTCTTTGTCCCATTCAGCTTATACTGCCTGACGTATCACGTAATTTTCTTTCGTATAGTTTTCGATCCGTGAACGGATGTTACGATTCGAGCACTGGGTTGGTTTAGGTTTCCTCTGTCGGAAACTCTCCACTAGGGATGGCAGAGGTTAATCATTGAATTAAATTAATCGATTATTTTGTAGAAAATTTAAGATTTAATTTTATCGCAGTTTTGTGTTTCAATACTCGATTATTAATCGATCAATTGTAAAATAATCGCAGAAATATTTTCTAGAAATATGAATTCTGTAGTTGTCTGAAATTCATCCATTGAACAATCTTTTTGCTAGCTGCATCAACTTTACTCGACCCGACGTTCAAGGTGGCAAATTTTTTTTTTTTTAAATCTGCATCAGTTAGTTGATCTCAAAAGCCTCCAACGGCTTTCAAATAAAACATTTGGCTATTTGATACTTTGAGGCGCTTGAAGGAAGTAGGGCAAAGCTGCCAGCCTTCAAACGTTTAAGGATATTTTGAAAAAAAGCCTCCATTGGGCCAATTTACATAATTGATTCTGGAATACCTAAAGAATACTGACCTTTGAGCTAGAGAAAAAAGTGGGCGTGGCCCGCCACTCTTCCGGATTATAACGGCATATTTTTTTTTGTGCAAATTGACAGGGGCGGCGATAGGGGGGGCTAAACGAGGAATTTTCATCTCCTCACTACGTAGAATTCTCCTTTCTGTGTTGCCAAAGAAAAGGGGCAGGGCAGAACACCTTTTGCAGAGGAGAACACCTTTTTGCGTAGGCGGCCTTCGGCTACTACGGCACTACGTAGAATTCTTCTTTCTGTGTTGCCAAATAAAAGGGGCTGAACACCTTTTGCAGAGAACATATAACATTAACACAATTGTTTTATTGCACTGCTGGTAGTTGTACTTAAACCTAACTATATAAAATTATACGCCAAAATAAAGGTATTTTTATGGTCTTTCCGATAAACATATTTGTTAATATAGTTAATTACGTATTTTTTTACGAAAAACATAAATTTTTATAAAAAAAAATTGCCATAATTTCGTTTTTTTTTTACTTTTTATCAAAATATGATTGCATTATATACATAGATATATATATTGAAACGGCCCTCAATTACCTTTCCAACTGTGTCCTTTTTTTGAAAATCGGTTCAATAGTTTTCAAAATATAAGCTTTTGAAAATGTAGGAAATTCCACGTTTAGCCCCCTAGCGCCGCCCCTGTCAATTTGCACAAAAAAAAGGTTTACCATTAAACCCAGCAGAAAGCGGTGCACCATGTCCACGTTTTCTTTTCTCTCTAGCTCAAGGGTCGGTATTCTCAGTATTCATCGACAATCGCGCGATTTTTTTTTTTAAATGTTCATTATTTATATATATACATCAAACAAAAGAAGATACCGAAAAGCATTGAACACTGCACACGCCTTGTAAGGAAAAGTGAGTGGAATCTCGCGTCTCAGCTCGCAAAGAATGTCAACTTCTTTTTTAGTAACAAAATAATCTATCTTAGATTGATAAAACTATGTGTTTATTTAATATTTAAGTTAAATTATATATTTTAAGTCTTTAAAAAGTGAGAACAGGTGATTAGTGAATTTTTTTCGGGGTAATTGCCCATACAAAACAACGAAATTTAACAAATGTTTTTTGTTTATAACTTTTAAATGGTTAATATTAGCCCTCCCCCTCCGGATTGTTAATGGGGGGACCGAAACACGTCGTTTGGTACCCCTCCCGACTTTTCCGGACCTTTATTAGCGGTTGTTACCCTTTACTAGAGAATTACCAAAACATCGAATCGTAACATCCGTTCACGGAACAATAACCATACGAAAGAAAATTATGTGATACGTCAGTCGCATAAGCTGAATGGGATAAAGAGCATGATAACATAGTTAGGTACAACCCATGCAAGAATGATAGAATAAAGAGATTGCGCTTTGCGCAGGTCCGTTACTCTTGTTTACAAATCAGCTGCTCGAGTGTTGACGTCATAATATAAAATTTTTTGGTGGGAAGCGTATTGGTTTGCGAGGGAAACGTATTGGTTTGCGAGGAAAACGTATTGATTTGTGATATTTTTGTTAAAGTTATAAAATAAAAACGTTGTAAAATGAAGTGCGCAGTTGCGAAATGTGGAAAAACGGCGGCAGAGTGCAGTTTGTTTACTTTTCCTTCAGATCCAGAACTTAGGAAAAAGTGGATCCAGTTCTGCCGGCAAAGCAAGGATTTCCAATTTAAAACTTGAAGAAGTGAAGATTTTGAAAATAGTCTGCAGTTTGAAGTGGGTAGGATGTTTATTTATTTCGTTTATTGTGTTTATATTAATGAAAGTGTTTAAAACATTTCTAAGGTTATGCAAAAAGAAGATTGTTGAAACGAGGCTCCGTGCCATCAATTTACAAGCCCGGTGATGAAAACCCGGAGCGTTCGCAAAGAGTTCATCGTCGTCAAAATACGTCGTTAATATTGGGTTTCATTGGAACGATATCCTTATTTGATGCTGTGGGCAGGCGTCACAGTTTCAGGTAAAATTTCTTGCTTATGCCTTGGCAGTTTAATTTTATGTTGGCACCGTTTGCATTGTATTTCCTAAAATAAGTACGCATTGGAAGTTAGTAAAAAGTAATGTATTGTCGCAGATGCTACTTACCATGCTATGAGCACGCCCTTGCTCAACGAATTGGCCCTTTTACGCTGTTTCTTGGTTAGAGATGACAGATCGCCAACAACAACTTTCATATTATGACGTAGATGCGCAGAACGAAAAATTTTTGCACCCCTATCGGCGCAATCTTTGTATTCTATCATTCTTGCAACCCATGGTGGAATAATAACAAGGTGTTGTCAGTAGCGACGTGTTTGTTGTAATTTTGACAAGATCGGCATGCTTATTTTCAGTGCTGCTGATCTTAATTTTTATACTACTATTCGTTGGGAAATAGTATCTAAAATGTTCCATTTTAGTAATTCGTTTTATCGCGATTTTTAAAGAACTTGGTGTTTTCAGAACGATATTAATATTTAAAATTGATGGATTTATATAATTTTTGTCCTCAAAATGTAAAAATAAATAAAAGATATCGTGGTTATCAAGAGAAAAAGACGTACACAAAAATCGTATGGAAAGGCGATTTTTTATATTAAATAACTTTTGTTGCATTGTCATAATATTGAGTCAAATGGACTACTAATACGCTAAAATAGAGGGACTGCATGGTTAAATTAGAAATTCGCTTATATTATTGATATTTATGTGTTTTAATCTATTTAAAAAATCATTTACAGTCTTATAGGAAATTGCCTTATTTTAGCGCCTTTACTTTTTTAAAGTTACAATATATGTCCAAGCTGTGTGGAGCTGCCGATACAAACATGTATTCAGGCTTATAAGCCTTTTATTATACATTTTTCTACATTTAATTTGAAATAGTATGCACCAACGGATCAAAAGTAGTAAATAATTAATACTTTTTCTACTACTTTAAAATGCGTGACCGGAAGAGACCTGCCGAAAAAGTTAGGTTAAGTATCTGACAACACCTTGTTATTATTCCACCATGGGTAAAACCATGATAAAAACATTACAACGTAAATTCATTCTCTCATTTCGTCGGCCATGATTTTTTTCTGACGTTTGCCAACATTTTAAAATCATATAAAATTGAAAATAAAAAAATTATTGTTCACAATTGTTGTTGTTTGAGATTGAAAATGAGAATGTGTGTGTGAGTTTGAGTTTTGATTTTAAAATTATATTGTTGGCAAACGTCAGACTGCCTCTCAATGGTTTTACCTTATGTTTTTATCATGGGTAAAACCGTTCTCTCAATTCGTCGGCCATGATTTTTTTTTAAGTTTGCCAACATTTTAAAATCATATAAAATTGACAGTAAAAAAAAGAATTGTTCAAAGTTGATGTTTGAGATTGAATATGAGAACGTGTGTGTGAGTTTGTGTGTAGAATTTTAAAATGAAATTGTTTGCATACGTCAAGAATTTGAAAAATTCCTCTCAGCGGTTCTACCTCCTATTTTTTTATCATGATAAAGAGCATGATAAAAACATAGCAAGGTAGAACCGTTCTCTCAATTTGTCGGCCATGATTTTTTTTTGAAATTTGCCAACATTTTAAAATCATATAAAAGTGAAAATAAAAAATTTAAATTGTTCGAAATTGTTGTTGCTTGAGATCGAATATGAAAATGTGTGTGTGAGTTTGTGAGTAAATTCAAAAATTAAATTGTTTGGAAACGTCAAGAATTTCTAAAGTGACTCTCAGCGGTTCTACCTTACTATATTTTTATCATGATAAAGAGTACGTTCACGTACAGTGGTCCACAAAATAATAGGAGTGCGTTATTTTGGTCAGTTTTTGCTATTTGCCTTTTGTTTATTTAATGTTTATTATTTTTATACAAAAGTCAAGCTGGGTATACAACAAACAACGAATAAATTCAGATTTCAACCTTTGTACAAAAATTATTAAAATTCTGTAAATTTTCACCAAAATATCAAACTTTTTAATCAGAATCTTCAGAGAAAATTCTGGTATGCAGTTTTATAGCCCATTCAATTCTAGTCTGAAGAAGTGCAAGTTGAAAGCTGCTAAAAAATTCCGTTGATTTTTGGCAATTTTTTTTGCTGGCAATGTCCCCATAAAAAAGAAAATTGTCGAACATACTTTGTATGGAAAAAACGTGAAACACCTTCAACCGAAAAAATTCTCAAAAATCAACAGAATTTTTTAGCAGCTTGAAACTTGCACTTCTTCAGACTATAATTGAATGGGCTACAAAACTGCATACCAAGATATTTTCTAAAGATTCTGGTTAAATAGTTTGAAATTTTGGTGAAAATTTGCAGAATTTTTATAATTTTTGTACAAACTTGAAAATGTAAATTTATATGGTGTTTGTTGTATTACCAGCTAGGCTTTTACAAAAAAATACGAAACATTAAATAAACTAAAGACAAATAGCCAAAACAGGTTAAAAAAGTGGGCTTTCCAAAACGGAACCAATCGAAATTTCAGCGAAAGTATAAGGAATTTCGTCATGAAACTTGGTGAGGATGTTGGGGGAGGCCTCCTCAACATGAATTGTTCACTCTCACAATATAATTGCTAATAGTATTTTAGCAATTTGTTGTTAAATAATGTCCACTATCACCCCCTAATTTTTTTAAAATATGCCACTTATCACTTATATTTTGTGTTACATGTTATATTTTCAATGCTCACATGCGTATTTTATGCTTTTATTATATATAATTCACCAATTAATTAAGTAAAACGCGTTTATAAACTTGTGTTCACGTTTTACCACTTTTCACAAACAAACAGAAATAACAATGGCCGACAGTAAGAGCAAATATGTGCTGCCATACGTTTTAAAAGTAAATACGCCACTATTAAAGGATTTTATTAAAACGCGGCCAACACAAAAAGGAGTTGTGCGTAAAATCGTCATATCGCGCGATTTTATATAAAACACCCAGTAACCATATATTAATATAGTTCCATATATATCGAAAATTTTTAATAAAAAATCGCTTTATATTCTAAATCGCGCGATTTTTTATTAAAAATTTTCGCCTACGGCGCTTTATATTCTAAAAATCGATACTTCCATAAATAATGAAAATTTTTTATTAAAAATCGCGCGATTTTTTATTAAAAATTTTCGCCTGCGCCGCTTTATATTCTAAAAATCGATACTTCCATAAATAATGAAAATTTTTAATTAAAAATCGCGCGATTTTTTATTAAAAATTTTCGCCTACGGCGCTTTATATTCTAAAACTCGATACTTCGATAAATTATGCAACTTTTTAATCAAAAATCGACCAATAAATAATTAAATTTTTTTATTAAATATCGCGCGATCATTATCTGCATTTTTTTATTGCTTCCGTTTTGTGTTTTTGAGGCATTTTTTCATATGTATGGCAGCACTGACATTTCACTTCAATTGGTGTACAAAGCAAAAGGTGGGGTTAAATTCGGTATTTTTTGCAACTTTAAATGCGAATTACTTTAAAACTATAAGCCTCCGGAGGGTGGGGTCTTCAGATTTAGAATCTGAAAAAGCTCCTCTATACTCCCTAATATTTTTTTTTTTTCAAAGCCTGGATCCGTTTTGGAAAATTTTCCCGGTTAAAATATCCCACTCCTATTATTTTGTGGACAACTGTATAGCTTAATCCGAAAAATGTTTTTTACGTGACGAGTAATACGATGTCGTATGTGACGATTCGAGCCCTTGCAGTATGGGGGATATGTAACGAGATGTTGCCTGTTTTTAAACGCCTGCTATTCTTTTAGAGAATTTGGCGATCAAAATTAAAGATAGCGATCTTGGAATCCGGATGCGCGTTTAGGAGGTTACTGACTGGTATATAGAAATACATTTTCTACTATATATAATGTTACAACCACCGCCAAATCAACTAGCCCGTTTTGGAAAATGGCCAAGCAGGAAAATTTTTAAAACGGTAAATTAACTTTTGTTATGTGTATGGTTTATGCGAAGGTAAATTCCAAAAAAATAGAATTTATCTAAAAAAAAGTATGCCGTAATTTAACTTGATTTAAATTTTTTAGCTTGCTAGCGGCACGCAATGTATAGGTTAGAAAACAAAAGGACCGCTACTGAAAACAAATGTATGTACATACAAAGCATTCGTATTTGTATCGACCACACTTTCCATTTGCCACCTGTCCAATCATAGATATTTACAGCTAATTACATATTTTCCCCGAGTTCTACAGTTTATGCAAAGCTCCCGAGTCTGGGAATCACCCACGCCACTCTTCTGCGGCCTAAATATCATACAGATTTTCGCGAAACCTTATTTCTCATGTGCCCTTTGACTTTTTAATTGAAACTGCCAACCACTATAAAAATACTTTCCTTTAAATATATTCTAAATAATTTGATTATTGTTGAATTTCATTCATACCTGAGGTGAAAAGATAGTATTCCGGGCGTTAAACAAATGATTTTCTAAATTATTTGCAGCAAATTCAACTACAAATTCACTATGCCCTGCACACTTTCTCAGCAAAAAGTGGAGAAAATTTTCAGCCAATTCAAAACATTTAATTACACATTATTTACTGACTCCATTGCCTTTTTAAGCTAGTACAACATTTTGGATACTAATTGTTGCAAGTTTATCATGTACACTTATTGTTTTTAGCACTTTTTCCACATTTTCCGTGAAACCGCACACTTTTTATTTCTTTGAACACACAAAAATTATGTTGTCGCAAAGAATATGGCGGCGACGGCGCCGAGTTAGGTCTTTATTAATTTCCCCCTATTTTAGAAAAGAAATCTTTATTGCGGCACGACAGTGAACACACCCAAAGTTGTGAATTCGAATGAACATACCTCTATGTCGGCAAAAATACAAGGAGTGTTCACACCGAAGCTAGTACTCGGTAATTGTTTCCATGTATTTTGTTTGTGTACCACTGTTCAATATTTTGCCAATGAAGACCGCATATTGTTCACGGCAAGGATTATTCACACATTTTTCATTTGCGCGAAAACTTCGTGGCGGGAGATTTATTGACGTTTTAATCAGGGACGGAAAATAACAAAAATGTCAACATGCTGTAATCCTCGTAAAAGCGCGTTTCCACGCAGCCCAAATTGCGAGACTATTCTCAATTTCATCTGAAATTGAGATACGATTCTCAATTTGGCCATACAAAGAACTGTCACCTGAAATTACGTATGAATCTTAATTTCGGCGAAATTGAAACGAAATTGCCTTAACTTCGCGAGTACAGCTCTGAAAATTGCTTATTGTGAATTATTAATGAGCTAAAATAAGAAAAACAAACGTCAATAACAAGCAAAAAATAACAAAACAAACAAACCGAGCAAATCAAAACTAACAAAATATAAACAAACCGTCATCGAAATTGAGATGGTCGTGTTAGCAGCTACAATTTCAAATTGAAATTTGAGTGTCGAAATTGCGCAATTTCGGGCTCTTGGAAACAGACTTTTAACAGTTTTAGGGCCGGTTGTTCAATATTAGCTGCATTTTTTTGTAAGCGAGCGACAAAAGAACGCACAACTGGCAGGTGGCTGGCAAGAAACATGTGATAAGTTCATCGGGTTTAGACACGAAAAACAATAGAAATTAGTAATTATGCGAGGTGTTTGTGCATGATCTCAAAAATGTCGATAGTGGTGTTTAATCGGAAAGTAGTGATAACCAGACATTAGCAGGTCTAATCTGCGCGTTACCGAAGATTTTGTAACCGGGAAATTTTATTACCAAAAAATGTTACCAGTTCTTGTCACCGCGATTCTAGGAACGTTGGTAATGCAGTTAAAATATTCAGCGATTCAGCTATGAAGAATTGTGCAAATTCTGGCATTGCATATTTCACGGGGCAATACTTTGTTACCAGCTTATGAGATGGTAACAAAATTTACCGGTTACAAGAGTACACAGAATGCGAAAAGGGTTTAAAAATTGACAGGAACTTTATTTACCGGTTACAAACTTTTTATTACCAGCGCTGAATAGACCTGTAGGTGGGCATAGTAACAAAAATTTTTACTGGAAAAGTGTATAACCCAAAAAATTTGCAAGAGAGCACTGAATCGAGAACGTAATAACACGGGAGAGCTGCATATTCTTGCTGGTGAAATTTTTACTAGCAGAAATAAGCTAGCAGAAGAACAATAAATTTTAAAAACCACCATTTGTTAAATTGGCTAAAGGCCGACAGATAGAAATTGTTTTCTGCGTCACAGGGATGCTTTTGACTGACATCCAAGTAACTCTGTGATTTTGAATAAAATGCGCCACATTGGCAACGCATGCATTGTCGTGACTGACAAAATTCGCCCAACTCTCAACTTTTAACGCACGCATTTGCGGCAAAAGAACAACAACAACAACAACAAATGTATGGAACAAATGCAAACCAGCTGATTTTTGACTAATAAAATTGAGCCGTTTTGTTTGCGGCAACGTTTTCATTGTGCCGTCTCGCTATATTCTATGAAAAGTGCGGTTGCTAAATTACTATGGCTGCATTTCATTAGCCATTATGAACGTTTGAAATACACTTTTTTGTTTACTTATTCTTTAGAACGTTCTTGATAATATGTTACTGTATATTTCAAACGCATTCGGTTTTTTCTGCCTGTGAGTTGGGACTGTCTGGAACGTATAAAGAAACGCAGCCTATATGTATATGTTTTTACATACATACAAGTATAATATAAATAAATTTAAGTAGCACATACATAAAAAAGCTAAGTTAAAAGGATTGCAATAGCATCATCCGTGTCTTTGTTACCCATCTTTCTGCTACAACGACAAGTTCACATATGAGCCGCTCACCGTCTGTGGCAAACGAGAGCGAGCATATGTATTGGCGAGCGTTTGCAGTTCGGAGCTGTTATTACAAAACTGCATATAGTATTACAGCCTGTTAATACATGAATTCACAATAAACAAATAAGAAAGTCTAAGAGCCGGTTACTCAATGTCTTGTTAACACTAATCTCCGGTTAAATATTGTTATCGACGTATTCGACTCCATTCATACAACAGGGAGTCGGTAACGTCGATAACTATGTTTAACCGGAGATTAGTGATAACCAGACATTGAGTAACCGGTCCTAAGTTCGAGCGGAGCCGAACATTAAACACCCGGCGCAAGTATTAAAAATATGTGTGCTATATGGTAAGCCGGGCTGTATCAATTTTGAGAAATTAGTGTCCTGAAATTTCTAAATATTGAAGTTTCAAGCATTTCTGAAATTTACCGTTATATGAAAAGCTCCGTAATTTTAGTCCGATTTCAATAATTTTCAACGGTTTGCTTTTATGTGGCAAGCACAATAACCATAACGAGTTTGGTACAAATTGGTAGAACGGTTACTGAGATACATATATGTGATCAAAAGTGGGCGGTGCCACGCCCATTTTCCAAAATTTTATCATAAACGTATTTCTTGGTAAAGAATTGTTGCAAACATCAATTTTGAATAAATTAGCTTTAATATTTACTGATTTATCGAAGACTTTGTATTTCTCTAAATTACCGTTATATGGGATGTGGGCGTGGTTATTGTCCGATTTTAAAAATTGTTGGCCATTTGGTATGCTGTACCAAGGCCAACAAGTGTGCCAAGTTTGGAAGAAATTGGTGCAGCGGTTACCAAGATATATACATATCACCATAACTTGGCGTGGCTACGCTCATTTTCCAAGAACTTATAATATTCTTATTTTTCGTCTAAAAATTATTGTAAATATCACTTTTGAGTAAATAATCTTCAGTAGTTACTACAATATCGCAGTTTTCGTATTTCTGAAAATTATCGTTATATGGGAGGTGGGCGTGGTTAGTCCGATTTTGCCCATTTTCAATACCATCCGTCCTACGCCCGAAAGAAAGTGTGCACAGACGGACGGACAGACAGTCACCGCTCAATCGATTTCTCTTTTCATTCTGATCATTTATGTATACATTTGTTTATATTTATCTCGATTCGTTTTGCCTGTTACAAACAACAATTATGTGAACAAAGTTATAATACCCTTGTACACAAGTGCGCTCGGGTATAAAAATTAAATTAATTTTCCTATTTTAAAATTACTCACTTTTCCGGCGTTTAATTTAAAAGAAATCCAGTCTGTTGCAGTGGCGGTTAAAAATAAAAATTTAAGCAAAGAACAGCTGTTTCAATACAGAGAAACTTTCACCGCAATTGGCAAATAAAACGAGCTTTTCGCTGTCATTATTGACTGTGCATACATATGACTACACGAGAATAGGGCTGTAAATCAGAATAACCACTCAGAGATGTTACACGATTAGTCAGCTGATCAATATACACACCCCACAATTTTATGTATCTGCTGCTTACTTGTATACGAGTCCTGCTTTTACAACAAACGCGTGCCAAAGCTTTCAAAAGCTCCCTAAACAATTTATAGGTGCAATCCCGTATTCCTCGGACTTAAACTAGTAAAACTCTCGCTCAGAGCGAGAGAGTAACATTGAAAAGTACGGGATCGCTTTCTACTAAAAAATGGTAACTGCTGTCAACTTCAACATAACCCCCAAATTTTGGTTGTACATTTTTTCTTATTTTGTATGTAAACTCACTCAGCTCACACATGTAAATAACCAAAAATACTTTCAAATTCATTAGAATCCACTTAAACAAGTAATAAAATACTTTCAACATGAATTCGCAGAGTGCACTTTTCGTTTGTTTACAATTTGGTTGCCAAACACACACACACATTTACCAGCAGAAAATTTTCGGACTAAAACTGGTAACTTCTGACAGAGAGAGGACCCTTTTTACTCTCTTTTTTGTCCTCTCAATAGTCAGAGAACCGAGTACGGGATCGATTTCCAGTAAAATCTGACTGGTTCTGACTAGATAGAGCAGACACAAAATTAAAGCTTTCGCTGGCCAAGTCTGTTTTACAATCACTTTTTGCACACTTAAATAAAGAGCTTATTGAACCTGAAAATAATTTATATGAGAATTTAATTAAAGTTAATTTCTACTTAAATGAGTGCGGAGAAACGCAGCCTAACTGAGCTTGATTCGTTCTCGTACGTAAGAATTTCTCTCACTGGGAACACTTGCGAGAGTGAGAGCAACTCTTCCCAGTCAGAAGTTTCATTGCCAGAAGTTTTTCTTCCTGCAAGTTCATGAAAAGTGTCAAACGACGGCCAGGGTTGCAATTTTAAAAACAAAAACAGAACGCAGTTAAATTCAAAGAATGAAAGTAAACAAAAAAAAAAACATTTGAATATGTACGCAACTATTCTTAATTGTATACATTCTAACAATTATTTACTGATCTTTCAACAAAATCAGTGTAGCACCAACCGAATGACGTTTGTGCAGAAAAAAAAATTGCTTTTTGCCTTCCCGTACAAGTCTGCATCTGTTCACCTTTTACTCTAACTTGAGAGTAAAATTGTAGTTTGACAGTTCCACACGTTTTTGCCCGAAGAATACTGGAACAAACTACTTGTATTTTGGGTTCATGAATTAGTTCAGGCCCGTCCACATAGAACTTTGGCGTTGGCGTCGCTTCAACAACTGACTATGAATACATGCATCCAAATGCAGCCGTCCACATAGCCAAAATTCGGCAACGCACACGCCAACACAAAGCAAAAATTTAGCCAACTCTCATCTTTTTGCATGCGTCGCTCGTCAGCTGTTGCAAATAAATAAAATTATGTGAAATATTTTTCCTTTTTAATTAAGTGCGGGCAAGAAATATCGTTTTTAATGCAATTATTGATATGAAATATTAATTTATCTGTCGTTAGTATGTTAATTTAGTGGCCCAAGCGTTCGCTGCCATTGTAGCAGGCATACTTTTAACCACAGTATAGACAGTAACCAACCTTTTTGGGTTGTTGTTGTAGTAGTCGTTGTTGTTGTAGTTATATTCACTCCTGAGGAAGGCACGGGGTTGTGTGCTGCTATTTAATGGCCTTCCTCAGACTTTTTCTTAGATTTCAGGGTTGTGTGCTGTATTATTATTAGAAAAATAAATTTAAGCATTTGTCAAATCGTGATTTTATTAAAAGAAAATTATCAATGGTGTTGAAAAACCAAACAAACAGTCGTGCGAAAGCTCTATTTTTGTGTATTGTTAAAATTTATACATGGCGTACTTATTCTTTTGTGGACTTTATGTTACTTGAGAATTTAGACAACGTGCGAGCTGCCAGGTTCTGTTATAAATATAATTAACACAAGCTTTTCCGAGTGGTTGCCTTTCAATAAAAAGAATAAACAAATATTCGCAAATAATTTGGATTTATTTTATAACTGACAACTAATCTACGCTTTTTGTTCTTTTCTCAATTTTAATTTTGACTCCTTATTACCGCCAACAACTTTATGTGTATACATATTTACAAGCTGTCAAAATTTTGCGTAGTCCCACGAGCTAGGTAAAAACTATGGCATTCGTATTCACAACGAGAAATCTCAAAATTTTTGTTTGGTCTTTCCAAATTTTCTCTTTTTAATCAGTTGGCAAAGGTCCTCAGTGGCAGCGCTCCGAGCGTTGAGATAGTAATTTTATGTCAATTAGTAGAAAAGTTCCATGTTTAAACAACTTTTTATTATGGCGAGAAAATTTTACATTTCTGCTGTGCCAATTCGTAACTTTTTACTGTTGGAAATTTTTGACAGTTGCTCTGGTTCAAAAGAAGTTGAGCAATTAAAATCAGAAATTATACAAAAAAGACTTGTCTTTACTGACATTTATTCTTCTAGAACTAAAAGCCATGAATTTATGAGACGCCTTAGTAATAAAATCAAACCATCAGGCCGGGTTGAAAATTTTCATTCACCTCATAGTTAACAAAAATTTACAATCCGTAGTACTTTTCTATCAATTCGCAAATGCGTTTAATTTAAATCGTTTAGAAAATGCGTCATTTATGTATACCATTTTATGTGGAATTATTCAATAAATTTCGTTTTACACTATACTTTTTGAAATTATTTGGAGTTAATTATTTTTTGTTTCTTAAAAGCAACCCTGCGTGCCGGGAAGGCGTGTGTAC
This sequence comes from Rhagoletis pomonella, assembly GCF_013731165.1. NCBI lineage: Eukaryota > Metazoa > Arthropoda > Insecta > Diptera > Tephritidae > Rhagoletis > Rhagoletis pomonella. Next base: position 37,693,498 of record NW_023458561.1, read on the forward strand.
CAATAATTTCATCCCTAGCATATTCATCCCCGAGGAAGGCAGTCGCCAAATTCACCGAAGGTTGTTTACTGGTTATATTGTGCTTTTAACGTACGTTCTGTTAAACCAACGCCAACGCTAAAGCCAACGCGAAAGTTGTATGTGGAGCGGCCTTTCAACCGAATTCACATCTTTGGGTATGTTCACTGTCGTGCCGCAATAAAAATATCTTTCCTAAATAGGGGGAAATTAATAAAGGCTATAGGGCGAAATACACCACACAAGCGGCTTGTCAAACTTACTTGATACCCACTTTTCCCATTTCACCACACACCATGCAAACGCACGAACCAATTAGAACAGATCTCATGATTCAATAATACAAGGTTAGATAATAGGAGCGTTCCTTATCTCCCAGAAATAGTCAGAAAAAGTCCGAAGTAGTCAGATTTAGTCCAAAAAGCGTTCCTTAACTCGGAAATGACAGTAAAATGAGAGGGCAACACCCAGTGAGAGTGACTCTCATCAGTCCGAGGTAGTCAGATTTTGTCAGAAGAATTTTTTCTGGCAAAATCCTGAAAAGTGTCAAACTCAACTAAATTTAAATTAACGGAAATTAAAGAATATGCAAAAAGTGAGAATAATCTAAAAAGTAAAAAAAGTGAATTGAAATTGGAAGGAGGCAAAAAATAATTGATATAGTAAGTGTTTATTGTGCTTGTGCTTGTGTGAATGTGTTTTGTACATACATTTCCATTCTTATTTGACGTTAGCTTTGTTGTTGCCATTCTTTGGACTAAAAATTTGGTTTTTTGCGTTCCTTTACTTTTCCTGTTATTCTCTTTTAGTGAGCGCATTTTGCTTACGCTCTGGCATTTTGACACTTTTCAGATTTTAGTCCAAAAAGATAAGGAATGAACCTAAAGCTCGTCGGCGATTTCAAGCATCCGTTGTTGGTTACCCCAGCAACCGAGGCAATCGGAGATCGTCGTGTCACACGTACTTGTTGTCGGCTCGTGTTGATGGAAAATCAAAAATTTTTGATTTTCCATCAACGCGACCGCTTGACAAGCGGTCTGTTTGATAGTGGCGCAAAGCGTTGACAAGCATTAGTGTGTTAGTTTGTTGTGATATGTAAAATGAGCAAGTTCGCGGAAGATAAAGATTTTAAATTTAATTTTTAAATTTTATTGCAAATGGTGTTGACGCTTTATGCTTGAGTGTCGCCGGGCAAGCTTCAAGCACCCGACATTCAACCCGACACTCACACATGTACTCGTTGCTGGGGTAACCAACAACGGATGCTTGAAATCGCCGACGAGCTTAATTATTGACAGCCGGGGTTCGATACTACCTTACAAAAGGTTGCATTTACGAAGGACAGAGAAAGGGCAAGAATGCAATCCCTTGTTGCGAAAATGGTAGTAGAAAAGTACGCAGAGTAGGCACTCAGTAGTGAAATTCCTTTTGTAAATTCTAATGTATTTGCAAGAAATCTGGCATTTTAAGCGAAATATTGAACGAAATATTAATATATCTACGTGAATTACGTAATTTCTGTGCTATTTAGCTGTATAAAAACTGCGAAAGGACTCAGAATTAAAATAAAACTACTACGAGATTTATGTAAATATCCAATTTAAAAACAATTTATGTTTTCATCAGTTAAATGTGCTTCATATGCATATACAAATAAACATAAAGCACATAAGCTTTTTCTTCTATTTCGCACCAAAGCTACTTTTTTTCCAAGTAAATTTGCAAAGAAGCAACACGGTGCCGATGCTAAGCGAGCGGTGCGAGAGAGACAACTGTCAGTTTATCGAACCTTGTATTATTGGTTAGGTTCAGAAGGCGCAGAAGTTGAGCCCAACTGTTGCTAAAAAAATCAGTGATCGTAATGCGTCTTCTGAACGGCTTGATACATTAGCTGTCAAATTCAAAACACACAACATGTTGTCTGAAATGATCAGAATAATATTACGATCATCTAACACGCAACTGTTCAGTTGATCAGAAGTACAAAGCAACGCGTTCAGAAGGTGCAATCGCAACAGTTACTGAGCTGTTGCGCCTTCTGAACGCGCCCATTGAATCATGAACAGATCTGACCGGTTGAGAAGCAGCCATTTGTAATAGCAACTGAGAAAAGTGTGACGTTCGCAGTTTTGAAGTTTGCTATTTCAGTTTTTCTTCTTTCTTTATGTGTATTTTGTCGGTGGTTTATTTCAGTGATTTTTTGTGCAAATATAATTAAAATGAAGTGCGCGGTGACTGGATGCAAAAACACGTACAAAAATAATAAATTGGTTAGCACAAACATGTGCACAACATTGCTTGTATTTTTTCTTTATGCTTCGTCTTCATATTCTTTGTTTACTTTTCATAGAAAATAACATGGCGGCGAAATTACAAACGTCAGCCAGAAAATTACTTTCTTCTTTTGCTTCATCTTGTCAGATCTTGTGTAGTTGGATCATGATGCAAACGTAACTCGTTGAAGCCAAGGCGAATTTATACAAGATGGTATTGTGAGATCAGTTGATTTCTCCGCCTTACGGCGCGTTTACACCGGACAATATTGGACATGCAACAATTAATTGTAAAAAAAAATATTTTCTAATAAAAAAAAAATTATTATAATTGTTAATAGCATTTTCAATCTTGATAATTTATCAAGCAAATAGATTTAAACTTCTGTGTTAGAACTGGGAGTTCTTGATAAATGATCAAAAATTGAAAAATTATAAAAATATTGAATTTATTAAGTCACATAAACGGGCTGTAAGTATATACACATTTGTTGTAAAATATAGCAGTTTTATTCAGTACATATATTTTTTTCTCAGTGAAGAAGTGAAGATTTGGTAACTTTTGGTAACTTTTCCTAAGAGATTTTGGTAGAAAAAAATGTTGGCGAGTGGCAACCATGATTTCGATTGGCAATCACCGTGCAATTGTTGTGCACAGCACGGAGCGAGAGAATTTTCGAAATCGAACAGCCAGCACGATTTGCTGGGTGAACCGAACAGCCAGCACGCCAATTTTTCAGGGTGGCAATGCGCTATTTTGCGAAAAAGTATTAGTATTAAATATTAGAATAGTAAAAAATATTGTTTTTTTTTATTATTATAGTAGATATTAAAAAAAATATAAAAATATATATAAAAATTAAATATTAAAGAAAGAAAAAATACTAAGGCGTTCTACCATTTTTCATTTTCCGACTTCAATATTGATGCATTTTTAGTTGCATTTTTACGTCAGTGCTGAAAACCGCATTTCTTAAGAAGCAACCCTGTGCTCGCCAATCAGCAAACAGAGCGCAACGGCCTAAGGGTATTCATCAAACCTTATAAATGCATTGTAAACCGTATATACTTATAATTGTGTAATCCTTATAAATGAACCGTCAAAATTTGTATGGAAACTCGTTTACACATTTCTGATAAATTTATCCAGCGATTTCACTGATGCAACTCTGTCGCAACTCTAGCTATGTTTTCTTGGGCAACAATCGGGATCGGCATACATATTTTGCACGCAAATTCAACAACAATATGATCCTGATACAGATCTGGTTCAATTATTATCCTGTCTGTTTGTTTTGTTTCACTGATAATTTGGCCGCCAAGTTTGGTAGCCGAGACAAATGAATTCATACACAAACAGACATTCTGCCATTGATTCTTTTAACTTGCTTCAAATAAATAGCCTTAATGTTATATGTATATTTATTTAAATAGATATTATCTCGTAAATATAATTTTTTTCCAATTTAGTGAGGTAGTTTCTATAATTTCTTTATCCCCGTGCTAGTAGTATAAAGTTAGTGATACTGAGCTCTATAGGCTCTGTCACACGGTCAGTAATTATCACGATATTTGGATCGCGCACGAATGCTACATGTTCAATATTTATCGCGTCAGTATTTGCATAATTTTTGTGCTGAACGCTTATTATGACGCAAGAAAATATTTTTATTTTGTACGTATAATTTACAGATAATGCATTCCACAATTATTTTAAAGTTTCCAATGTTAATTAAAATGTGTTCAATTTGTTTTGAAAGATTTTAAGCCCCGAGAGTGAAGGCAGAGCCGATGTTCGCAATATGAGAGTAAAAGATGTACTGGCGAAATGTATTGATCGCGTTTTGAAAGTGCTACACGTTCAACATTTATTGACGGTATTACGATCCGCGATCCAGATTTCAAAATTTTTTAGAAATTTGGCGATATGGATCACGATCCATCAATACTCGTTATAATTGTGGCGAAAGTGGGCAACAGGGGCGTGCCTTCTCTTTTCATCCAATCAAAAAATGCACTAGGACGAAAGAGAAAGCACGCCCCTGTTGCACACTTTCGCTACAATTATAACGATTTGTCCCTTCTTGTTATCTACGTTCTTTGCTACACCGTCAATAAATATCCCGATACTTCCCAATAAACACTAAAAAAGTATTTCTCCAACCTTGGAGAAATTCATAGTTCTCAAGTTGATATCCAACAACATTCTCCAACTCTAAAAAGTGATAGAGAAACGAATCTTTAATTATCAAGTGAAAAACTAAAGCTATATAAAGAGGAAAATTACCAACAAAAAGTAAATCATCTTCAAAGTATCCTCAAATAATCTTGAAAGAAAATAAAACGCCAAGTGAATCAAGTGGCAAAATTACTTTCGGACTGTGTACTGTGAAGTGAATTATTGTAATACGATTTTGCTTAACTACATAATATAAAAGGAGTAATAAAATGAAAAATTATTATTTAAATTCATTTATGTATGTCGTTTCAATCAAAAAGGTATGAGGTATTTTACTATTTCAATTTCAGTATTTCAATGATATGTTTGAGACTAATTGGAGAATTACATTGGACTTCAAGTTGAGAACTAGCATTTTCTCAACTTAAGAAACAGTCCTTTTTTCATACAAAGAAAAATGCCCTTTTTGTTGAGAACGCTATGATCCACCACTTGAGGTACTGTTGAGAAACAACGTTGGAGATTTGGGAAATACCTTAGTTCTCAACCTAACCTCAAGTTGAGCTCAAACCTAAATGTTTATTGGGTTGGATCACGTCAATAAATACTGACCGTGTGACAGGGCCCTATAGCCAACGAAAATACCACTATTTTCGCATGTGTAAATGAAAAGAGTGTGGGTCGTTCATGTAACAGAGTGTGTAAACTTATAAGATTATCTGCTTGATAAAGTTATCGGTTTAGATAAATACCACTACTATTTGTGACTAGAGACCGCTTACTGAATGTCAGGGTAGAGCTGCAAAACTATCGATAGTATCGATAGTTTTATTTTTGGAAAAACATCCATTATGGCCGTTCGTTGAAGGTGCGGTGGGCGAAGGGGGAGTGGGCGTGGCACCTTCAACCGACCTTTTTGGAGAGGGCATGAACCACCATTGACAAAAATGCAACCCCGGACCACCTAGGCCCCCTATGGTTCCCTACGGACCCCTTAGAAAAATGGTCAAAAATCGCAATTTTTACTTGCGTCCACAGTATTTTTGCGTATAATTCCTTTCTGCGTAGGCGGCCTTCGGCCGCGCTTAGGGATTATAACCCTTACTACGTAGAATTCTCCTTTCTGTGTGACCTAACTGGGGCTACCCCCCAGTGATGTAACCTTGGGAAAGGATAAGGTAACTAGAATTCTCTTTCTGTGTGGTAAACCTGGGGCTGCCGCCCCAGTGATGTCTATTTTGGTTACTGGGTGTTTTATAAAAATGTCTTGTATATAAAAATGTGTATATAAAAATGTATTGTGCAAATGAATATTTAACATTTTTCAAGCGAATAAACGAAAATGAAAATTGTGATTTTTGGCAATTTTTCTAAGGGGTCCCTAGGGAACCACAGGGGACCTATGTGGTCGGGGGTTGCATTTTTGTCAATGGCGGTTCATTCCCTCATTAATCAAACTTCAAAAAATTTTTATCAAAATTTCAAAATTTTGCGGATTTTTTCCCATGTAAAAAAGTATTTTGATCATGTGTTATATGGAAGAAAACCGAAAATTTTCTAAATATCCTAATTAAAAATTTTGAAATTTTGATGACAATTTTTTGAAGTTTGATAAATTTTTTGCAATTTGTGCAAGCTTTGCAACTTTTGTTATTGTGGTTTCTGAAATAGATTGAAATATATTTTAAATGAAAATTATTAAAATTAAATAAATAAACATAATTTGCAAGCAATATCGTTTTGAATTTCGTTGCTAATTAGTTGCACGCATCTGTATGTATATATTATACACATTTTGTTCGGAGTTGAAGATTCCCTACATATACAACACGATAGTATACGATACTATCGAAAATATCTATACTATCGAATGGCGTCACTATCGATAGTTTTGCAGCCCTATGCCAGGGCAAATCTAGCACCAAAGCGCGAAATGGCAACACTGGCTCAAACACTCTACGGCCCGGTTCGCCTTGGGCCAAACACACTAGAGGTGGGTAACTCAGCACTGTGCTGAGTTACTGTGCTGACTCTTAGAACTGTGCCGCACGCTCAGACTCACCTCTGAAAAAATTTGTAACTCAGTAACTCAGTTTATGTGCTGACAATGTATAGCTCAGTGTGCTTCAGAGTCGATATGGTAACTCAGTTGATGTGCTGACACTTGCATAGCTCGGTTCGGCTGCATTGTTTAGAACTGTGTCGATATGGTAACTCAATTGATGAGCTCACACATTCACATAATACGATCTTCCAAAAAGTACCATAATAGATGGCATCAGGAGACTAACCATCAATTGAATATACGCAAATGAACTCACCAGTTGAAATCAGTTTTCTAAAATTTTGCCGGCCAGCTACGAATAGAAGCTAAGGATAACCTTTTCTAAATCGATTTCGATTACTAACATCAACAATAATTTCGATGCACATACCAATTGTGCGATAGCACACTTGTGCCAGCTCACTGTGCTGACTCATTAAAGTGAGTTGGAGTTACTGAGTCAGCACACCAAAATTTACAGAGTTACCCACCCTTAAAACACACCCCATGACAAAAGGGCAGCTGCAAAAATAGCGGGAATTTTGACAATGCATATGTCATTGCATATGTACAATGTTTTTTATCAAATATTAGATTTTCATTGACAAAAATACACAAGACTACTATAATAATTTGAGCCGGATACTTTTCTTCAACCCCAATAATTATTTTTAACCGAAACCAGCTATTCCGAAAAAACACGTACCTTGACTTTAAAATGATCTAATTGTTGTTGCGACACAACACGCTTCTGGGCACTCACTGTCGCCACTTGGACAGTGGGTGCACTGCGAACACTTGCACTTATGCTTTGTTGGGAGTTATTGTCTGTCGATGATACAGCGGAAGGTGTGCTGCTGGTTGCACGCCCCGCATTTGCCATTGCGGCTTCAGCTTGAGTTTGCGAACGCGTTTTACGCATTGCACCGGCACTGGAAATATCAATGCGTCTGCACACACACAAGCGGCGATAGTTTTATACGCTTGCCACACGCATAAGCCGACGCTCAAATAGTTGGTCGTTCGTTCAGCGTACCTCTATGGCTATACACTGATAGTACGTTCTTAATAACCGGAGTTTTTCAATCAACTTACACACAAATTTATCACAATGTCTTTTAGTTACAAATAATCACAATTGTTAGAGTCATAATATAAAATAATTTATAGTAAAATATTCACTAGAATAAAATAATTAAAAAATGCGGTATGTCTTGATATCGTCGTGTGTTTGCCTTTCAATCGTTTCCGAAATTCTAGGTATTTTTTTCACTTTCGAATGCAAGGAATTTTTCCCCCTATTCGTGGTTATGGCTAGTTTTTACACTGAACACACCGTGTGACAGAATTTTAATGTGCTACCACACTTTTATTTTCTTTTAATTTTCACTAAAAAATTTATTTTTTTTCGGGATTTAAGTTAAACGTATCTTACACGGTTCAAGTATTGAATCCAATTCTGCTCATCAGTGAGGGATTGAAAAGAAAAGCGAAAAGTACACATTAGGGCTAGCAAACTATCGATAGTCCGAGCCATCGATAATTTCCGATACTATTGCTCAAAACCATCGATAGCTCAGTATATCATCGATAGTTTTTCGATGGTATTAGTGTAATATAAGAGTGGACCTCCGCAACAGACGTTGCGGGCTTTCAGGCCCTTATCACTTTATTCAGCTTATGAGGCTTGCAGCTTTGCAATAACTAATAACTATAGGTCTACTTGAAATAGGCTCTGAAAATTAATTGATCAATGAATTTGAATAAAATTATCATAACTTGATTTAAAAAAAAAAATAAAAATTGAGAACACACTTTTTCCATTTCCGTCGTCCAAGAAGAAAAATATTTTTTTTTTTGTTCCATGAAGTCCTTCTGAAATACGTTCTACAAAAACCATTGTGGAAGGCATTCTATGAGAGCGAAAGACGAAGGCCTTCAATTTGTGCCACTGCATGTAAAAAAGGAAGGGGAAAGAAATGTAGAGCGGAAGACCTCATGACTCTCAAGAATGCCTTGTGGAAGACCTTTTAGCTCCTAAAATTATCTACTGGGATTAAAACAACATTTAAATCTATTTATTCGTACATATTTTTATTTACTGAAATGCGTTAATTTTTTCCGAAATTTATTTCACCGTTAATCTAATGTGAATAAATTACCGATGTCGTTTTCAACGACTTCTTTTTGCAAGAAATACCCTCAATATTCGATTCTAGAAATTTCTTTTTATCATCAAATATACATATGTACATTTCCATACATATATATGTATATTGGGAGCATGTATGTACATATCTACGCATGTAGTATAGATCGCTTGTGTATAAATCGCCTTATAATACTTTGTTGAATTTTCTTTTGATCCTTTGTATACAAAATTAATGATCAACGGAACATTCTACAATTGTAAGTTTCCCCGCCAGTCTACATATTTACATTACATACAGAATAGTGTCCTCAAAGCTTTCAGAAAGAGAATAGCTTTTAATAACTGTTACTTTTCCAATATATGTATTGTGATCAAAAACTTTACATGCCACCGGTTTTTGTATTAAAATGTAACCGCATTTTTAATGGAACAATACTATTTTTAACATCATGCGAGATACATATGTACGTATGTATGTATGTTCGGTTATGCTTATGCCATATTTAGTATGTATAAAAGTACATTTGTATTATATATTTGCGTTGTTTTTTTGATTTTTTTATGATGATGAATTTATTTCCATTTGCATGCTAATCTGTACATATTTTGCCTGTACTGCAGCGGAAAGTAAAAATTTCTCTTTAAATGAAATCCATTTCACCGCAATTGACATCGAGGAAATCATCATCATAACCCACTAACTCTTTTGATGGAGATGTTAAGGCCGCTAATGCCGATGCAGAAGTTGATGGCTTATCAGGACTAGCATCGGTGTCTGCATCTGATGGTACATGATTAATGGCATGAGCTTTGTAATCTGGACTTTGTTCATTGCCCACTGGCGAAGGCGGTGGATTGGATACTACAATAGAATATATTACACTAACCTAGTCTGGAGAGTGAAAATAGTTTTTACTTACGGTTGCCCGATTGATTTTCTAAATTTGATCCAAGCAAGATATGCTCCTTTCGAGTACTTAGTGCCGGCAAGTCTTTTTCCTGTTCACTTAGACGTTTTTTTAACTCTTCCACTTTGCGTTCACGTGAAAGTGCCTCCATTTCTTTCTTCCATTTGTTGGTCCTTTGTCGATCTTCCGAAAATATAAATTTGTGTTCCTCCAGTGTGAGACTTTGATGGTTTTTCAACAGAAACAAAAATACACCTCCTGGTGTGCGACGACGTTTGCCATTCTGTGAAAACAATTTTATAATTTAAAAAAGACAGCCATTAAATAATTATTTATGCATATGTAATGTTACCATTATCATCATGCCACCATCGGCTTCTATGCGCTGCGTCTCTTTATAAATTTCAACAGGCAATTTAGTGCCCAGCACATCTACAATCCGCACTGTAATATATATATAAATTTTTAGGTAAGACACCCTGAATCTTAGAATTAATTTTGAAATATCTACCAAATAATTCATCCTTTTCCTCATGCAGTTTATTAGACATTTCCCGTGCAATATCAGCAGGGTCTCGTCCTTCCAATGGCTCTAAATCAAGTATATTTCGTGGCTCATATGAAGTGTCGGAACCGCTGGTAGGTGATGAGCCGCGCCTTCCACGTGATGTACGCGATCGATAGCCTAAGCGACTTTTCACTGAACGACGATGAGCGGCCGCTTCACTTGCGCAGCGTCCACGCTTCGCCACAGGCATTAATTCATTATCGGAGAAATCATCAGTTGAATTGGAAAGCCGACGCTTAAGACAGTTGCCGCCGTTCAAACGTCGATGCAGCGAAAAATCATAATTTTCAACATTACGATCATTTATAGCCCCGTCAACTTGCGCTACTTCGCAGCCGCGCATGTCTTCGGTTAGTGCTTCTTCTTGCAATGCTGCTGTCCAAATATTGTACTTTTTGAAGCGTGCACGCTTTTCTTGCGTTTCCATGTCTGCTGGAGGTACGCGAACCATCACTGTACGACGTACACGTTTTCGACGTTTACGATGGGCATGCGCATCAGCCGATCCATCATGTGCAGAATTAGTTGATAGTTTCTTTAGACATGCATCGGATGATTCGCTTGACGAAGAATCGCCACTACTGCCATGTGAATCTTCCAAATCATCCTCCTCTAAAGCACGCTGCATGTCATGACAAGTTGCAAGTGGACTACACTGTTCGGCAATCGTTGCAGTACCATCAAGTGCCACAGAGGTGTTGATTGACAGCGTACTTGGGCGTTGCAACGGTGTATAAACGTCATCAGAACTAGCAGAAAGCTGAAAATAAATGAGGTCACAAAGAAAATTCCATTGAGTTCCAAGTAGATTTAGGACAAAAATGCAGGGGAAGATGTATTTTTTTACCTCACCGTCCTCCAGGTCAACGTCATACGTATTCGCATTTAATTCCATCATTGCAACGCGAGTGAATGTTGCGTCGCACTTTTACTTACGTTGCAAAGTAACAAGCAGTGTGAATTACTTTCAACCGTTCACGAGAATAAATCCATTTAATAATTATGCATGTGTATTTTGGTAGGAAGAACGGAGTGCCACACGAATAACGCAACAATTTTAAGAATTAAAACTTTTAATTTCACCGCACAAAACGTTTTATATTACACTTGTTCACTGCTAGTGCACGATTTTCTTGGGAAAGTATAGCAAGTAGGGCTGCATTGCGAAATGCAGTTAAAGTCACCCAGCTGATAGAGCTGTCAAAATGTATACATATGTACATACACACGTGAAATTCGCCAAACTAAACGAGTCTCGAAATATTTTTACTATTTCATTAAAAAATTTATTGGATAATTAATTTATATTAATTACAATAGGCATATACAACATATGTATGTACATATTATATATACATACATATGTATGCAGACATAAATTTTTGACAAACTTATAAGAAAGCGTGCTGAAATAGTTCCGGATGCAAGCCCGGTCATATCCATTTTCGAACAAATTTCGAACTCCCCACTTCCTGTTTATCTGCTGTTGCAAAACCCTTGCACATTTTTTTTTAAGTCAATGGATGCTACTAAATTTGTGGATTTAGTCGTAATTATGCTAATAGCGATATTCAAATTAACTACTGTATAATATTTTTACTAATCTTTTTAGTCGGCCTTTGTTTTTAGATTATTTGCCGCTGGTTGCAAAAATTCTTCAAATATAGCTGAAACCACCTCACTCGTAGTATTAATTAATCCACCAAAGTCGTTGTTCTTCTGGTTGAGCACACATTTCAGCGCAATACTTAATTTTTGTGCGCAGCATTATAGGCTCCATAGACGGTGCGTCTGACTCGCGAGTCATTTGCGTACGTATTGACTCGCCTTCTACTACTCAAAGTTGAATCATTCAGAGTCATGCCAGGTTTCATGTCGGTATGACTAACACATATTTATTTTCACAAGCACTTCCAAACCGACTCAAGAGTCAGACGCACGGTATATGTCGCCTACTAATTATTGAATCACGATGCCAGCCCATCATGCAAAACATGAGAAATAGGCAACAATCGTTAATGGTAACAAATTGGCGACTCACGGATTTATTGACGTAGTGAGAAATGGGCAACATTATTTCTTTTATGCCATTATGGAAATATGTTTTCAAAAATTCCCAAACTGATGAGCTTCGCGTCAACAGGATTCTTAAAAAACATATAATTTATGCCCAAGACAGGGTTGCAAAAATAGGAAGCTCCATAGCGACGAAAATAGTTAATTTCGTTTACAAATTATAAGTTTGTGTTTAAAAACAAATGAAATATTAAAAAGGAATAAAATTGTTG
>NW_023458561.1:37705937-37809795 GCF_013731165.1 Rhagoletis pomonella
GTCTAAGACCTGAGCAAGTTCTGAGGTGACTTGGTGTCGAACTGCGCATGACTGAGATGGAGATTGGGTGTGATCGTTTCTGGCATACGTAGCAGGTTTGGGTTTCTGGTCCAGGGTTTGACTCGATGCCAGCCCTGAGCAGTAGAATGCGGAGCAGCTATTGCCTTATGTACGAACAACGTTTAAGAGATTTCATCGACCTAAACAGGGTTAGATCGCCGAAACAACAGCCCTTGATCGAGTAAAATCAGAGTTATTCCGGTACGTAGAACCGGCTGTCGTAGAAAAGCGGACGTCGATAGGTGTAGTGAAAATTCTTTCAGTGTAAGGGCCGTCGAGTTGGAGGTATTGAGAGTTGTGTGTCGGCCAGACTTTTGCCACTTCTGAGTTCGGAGTTCTGAGTGAGAGAGTTAGCTTAGGATTCGAATTAGGATTAGGATTTCGAAGCAGAACGTTTTCGGGGTGATAACAGTATGTTGTGTTGCTTCAGCATCAGCAAATGAGATAACAGTCTTTAGTCGTATGTAAAGCTATGTTCTGGCATATTTGCAGACGTCGCAATCCAGCTGACCACACTGCCACAGCATAGTTAGCCACTGAAAGGCCCATCGTCGTGTAAGTTGCTAACAGGGTTTCTTTGTCGGCTCAACAGGGCTAGCGACTTCCTGGCAGGTAGTTATTGCAAGTGACGGAGTAGGTGTAGAAGAAGCTGGGAGTCACCCAGCCTTTGAGGTGCTTCACCGTCGGAATTTGGCGCCATCGCCGTACGCGTCGAGTTCTAGCCTAATCCCCTCGGTCCATAGGATGAAGAGTGTGGCGGTATATTTTTTAGCAGAGATGGCAGCTATGAAGAAGTTTTAAAGTGCGGTGATATAGTCAGTGATTTTACCCCAAGGCTACCTTGTTTACGAAGCGGAATGATTATATCGATTTTTCACATCTCAGGGAAGATCAGTGTAGACAATGCAATTTTCTGCACACTACCTTTAACATATCATATCATATCCTTATCTGATCTACATATCTTTGGCGGCCGCTGCGGTGTAGTGGTTTGCAGTGCGCACTACCATTCCACAGGGCCTACGTTCAAGCCCGGTTTCCGACCAATGTCAAAAAACAGGCAATCAATGGCAAATCCCCCGAGTGTATTCCTGCCATGAAAAACAGCTTCTCATAAAAATTCAATCGCCATTCAGAGTCGGCATAAAACTGTAGGTCCCTCCCCTTTGTGTGAAAACATCAAGGCGTATGCCACAAATCGGAGGAGAAGCTCGGCCAAATCCTAACATATAGGTAAGCGCCAATCTATTATTATTATAATTACATATGTATATGCATATTTTATTTGTTCTTAAGTAATCTCCACTCATTTTATTATATCGAGCTATTTTTTTTTTACATTTTAACTATTTTACGTATGTACATGCATGTATGTATGTAGTATAGGGCAATTGCTTTAATCAAATTAAATTTCTACAGACATTAAAAATTAGAGGGGCTATTGCTTTAAATTACATTACATTTCTTTACCATAGTATTTTCGCTATGCATTTTAAACTACATAATTCAATACTTAGTTAATCACAAAAACTATTATTTTTTGTGCAATGATTTATCTCTAATCATTCTGATGATTTTTCAGTTGAATGCCATGCATTGGACCACACTGTCGATAGCTTAAGAGATTAATGTTGCACGAAAAAGAGCGCATAAATAGGAGCCCCGAGTGCTGTTATGCATGTTTGGTATCGTTGTTTTATTATTTAAAGTGATATAGCAAATTTAATGGAAATTCATAATGCACATATTGGCGTACTTTTGTTGATTGCAGCTTAAAATTGTGTGTCACATTTGATTTTGTTATATTCCACTATGTTAACTTAGCGACGTTTAAGCTACTTACGTTGATTTGTATTCGCAGCTGCAGCAGACTTGGCGAGACTGCTGCCACTGTCATTACCAAGCATAGGAAAGTTTTCTTTAACTTCATGCTGCTTTCGGTGGCTTTCCGCATCGCTGGGCAACAACACTTGTTTACATAACGCGCATACATCTAATTTCTGTACTTGTTTCCTCTTGTCAGGCGAAAGTTTGTTCAAGTATTGCGAGTGCACCAGACATAATTCCTGAAGAGAAAAATGCAATTACTACAACTGCTCCCTACGTTATAATTAATTTACAACGCTTACTTGTTGTTTATTAATGTCTGGTAAAAGCGTTAATAACTCAGGGAATATGTCATCAAATTTTTCCTTTAGTGCAGCCTGACAATGCTCGTAGTAAGGCAGGGTCTTGTAGACACCTTCCCTGAATTTTTGCGATATGTGTCGAAATTCTTCCATGGCTTCGGGCGACTTTAAGGCATCTTGAAAGTGGGAAACTAGTTTCTAGAATAATACAGTTTGAGATGCATTTAAATTAAATTAAATATTACATAGATATAATGGAGGATGCGCACTTAGGTTTATTAAAACCTGAAAGCTAATCGTCTAGCGATAATAAAATAGTACAGAATGTATTAGGGTATTTTCTAAAATTCCTGGTTTTAAGCTGCAATGCTGCCTAGCATCGGCGTAGGCAGAATGAAATTTAAAGGGAGGGGGGGGGAGGGGGGGCTCGACCCTATTAAGCTGGCATTTCAGGGTACTATTTTATATATATGTATATAAGGAAAATTAGAAAGTTAGGGGTGGGAATCTTGGTTTTAACTTTCTTCTCCAGTCTTCTTAAGATCACTGTATCTTTAATAATTTTCTTTTCGGTTGATGTTTTGAAAGGTATTACCGTTATCCCTCATCAAATTTTGTTGGAGACAAACCGGTTTCTCTTGTACGTCAGGCGATAAGTTTTGTCATTGGTGTAGGAATAGGTCCGTATATATACTCCACCTTTTACAAAAGATTTATGGAAGCCGCCAGAGACCGCTGAAGATGGATATGAAAGACATTCATTATCCGTCATCTAATAGAAAGCCGATACTGATGTGTGATGTCAATGTAAGACATAAGAGACTCTACCTCCTTACTCATGGGGCATTTTCCGTTGCGGACCTACCATCGCTCATCCCTTCCCGTATCGGTAAGCCAAATAATATGACTGTTTATGATTTTCTCAATCGCCTTGGGGATTTTGATAGAGTTTGATATATTTTGCCTAGTTTAGGAAAGAACTTGGCATGGGCTTACCGCCGAAGGTAAGATCGTGTCCTTCCTAGGAAAGCACCGGTCACAAGTCGTCTACACTTAGCGATTTGTACTGCTTAAATGAAAGTATTATCTTCATTATCTAGGCACAAAAAGGCCAGGAAGACGTGTTGCTTTCATCCAGTCTTCCAAGGCCATTAGCGATTCAACTGATTATCTAGCTAAGCTCCTGCCCCTGCCCACCTATGGTGTAGAAGAAATCGCTCACAGAATTTCCCAAACCTGCTTGTCATGGTTTTTCGAACATATTTGCTGTAGATGGTAAGACGTGACATCAATTATTACCTGATTGCGAATGGCTGCATCTATTGGTTGTATATATGGATGTGTGCGCACAATGCTATATCGCTCTCCGAAGGAGTTGGTAAATGTTAAGTTGTTAGGTGATTTAGCTATAGAATTAACTGTTACATCGGTTGATTGAAAACCAGGTGGTGGTTGCGCGCATACAGACTGATTGCCGAATCCAGGTGGCGGTCGCATTTCCAGAGAATCCTCTTTGCCATTGACAAGTGATAAAGGCGGAGATGTGGATCTATTACCACGTTTAGGTGATGCATTGCTGCTTTTATCTTTTCCCTTTCCATTCAACGTCTGTGGCTGGTTTTTATTTTCAATGGCAGATTTATCCTTTTTATCTTTAGATTTTTTCTCTTTTTTTGAGGCATTTTGTACCGTAGCAGCTGCGACTGCTTTACTATTGCTTACAGCTGGTGGTGTTAGTTTTTTATTCGTTGCATTAGCTGTTTGCTTCTGGTTTTCTTTTGGTAACAATGGTGCTGGTGCTACTTTAGCTTTGCGATTCTCCAATTCGCGTTGCTTTTTATCTGACTGCTTTGGCGCTTTTGCCCAATCATTAGGCAATGCTTGTCCCGATCTTGAAGCTGTGCCGCCACCCAGCGAGGGAAAGTCCTGTGATGTTAGTTTTGGCGCGTTCGCTTGCTCAGCAGCTTTGCGATTTTTTGCTTCGAGCTCTTCTTTTTGTACAGTTTGGATCTTCCGAAAGCTATTTGGATTAGCTACCGACACATAGTCATCAACTAGTGTGCGATGTTTGGCGGCCACATTTGATAACGGTATATGCGCACCTGACGGTAACATATCTTCATCGATTGGTGTACGGGATGCATTCTTTTTCGATTTACTCGACGAAGGTAAAGCTGGAAAGTCTAATGTATTGGACTTCTTTGCAACAGCGCCACTATTGTGTGCTCCACTAGACGTTGGTCTATTGGATACATGAAGTACCATGGAGCCACTGGGGCCCGTATTTCCTCCGCCGCTACCTGTAGTACGACTAACAGCGCCGGTAGATACCGCAGGTGCTTTACGCAATACCGTGGATATAGGTGGTGCAGATTGATGAGACTGTGTGCTACTTTCTAAAAAAAAAATTATTCCAAAATGGTTATGTGGCTCAAAAAATGTCAACATATGCAGAAATTTACCTCCTCCACCACCGGCTCCTAAAGCTGGGAAGTTTTCTTTCGTACGAGCTAGACCGGAAGTAGCACCTCGTAGGCGTACAAACGGTGCTGGTACCAAGGACACACTGGGTCCTCCACTGCTTCCACCCAACAAAGGAAAATCTTCCTCATTACTCCTATCTATAGTTATTGAGCGCTGATGGGCGCCCTGAGAAGAAAAGGCCTGTGTAGCATCGGGGAAATTGTCCTCGGGGCTAGTTTGGAAGGTCAAAGAACAATTTACAAAATTTTAGAAAGCATTTACAAAGTATGAAATATTAAAATAGCCTTTTTTTAATACTTACACACGCGAACGAACATTGGTAAGTCCACCATCAGCAAGGCCGGGACGTGCTGGCCGACCCAGTGTTATTTCTAATTGCACTGTGCGTGTTTTCTTGGACTCCTGTTTATTCAAATTTCTGCCATGAGCACTTGCGTAGTGAGCCTTATAATCAATTTCAGTGCGAAATGCGCCAATAAACTGTTCAGTAGCACACCGCCCTTCTTCACAAAGAAAGTGCCGTTCACGGAAATGATTCGCTAAAGCATCATAGTCCCTTCAGAACACAAGAAAAAAATACGTTAATTCGCTAACTTTTCAAATATTTAAGTTTGTAATACCTATAGAAATCATTGGACTCATCATCACAAAAGTGGCAAAAGTAATGATCACGACGTTTATGTCGAAATAGCTCATCGCGGTCTAAGTAACGTTTCTTACAAAATTCACATAGCGGATGCCCCCGATGGGAGCGATTATCACGATCTCCCTTGGTGCGGTGTAAGCCAAGTTCCGCTTGTGTGTAGCAGCGACGTTCAAAGGTAAATATCTTCAAATGTTCAATACAAAGATCACAGTAATGCAAATCGTGTTCTTTACGCACATGATATTCAAGATCACTAAATCTCCGAAAGGGTGGCACATTACATCTGCAAAAAAAGGATAAGTTCTTAGCGTTAGGTCTCAAAAATCAAAATGAAGTACTAACTTAGGGCACGGATGGTCTAGTAAATTGAAGAAGGCCTGTTGGATCTTCGCTGAATAGAAACCGATTTTATACTTTTTGCTGTAGTAGCCGGAACGATTCTTAGCTTCAAGTTCCCGGTAGGGCAGCTTATCGTGCGCAAAAATTACCTGTGTTTAGGCAAAAATATACCGAAATTTGGATTGTAGTATCTAAGGCTATTATATACAAAACACTATCAATCTTTTGTACTTACTTTGGACAGCACTTGCCGACAAATGGGGCACTCATTCTGCTCGCAAAGTACGCGCAAGCGGGTGGAGCACTCAAAACAGATCGGATGATCACATTCGCCAATAGAATAGATATCCACTTCTTTGCAACAAAGTACGCATGCATCATGTTCGTTATCCTCAGTTGAAGACTGCTTTCTTGCGGCTGCTTCATGGGAAGATTTGTCAATTTCGCTCATTTTGGACAGTTGTAATGCAACAGATGCTTGTTTGGAACGAGGGAAGGTATGCAAAATACAATTTATGGGATCTTATGCGTTGGCAGTGAGAACCCTCCAAGAGTTTTACGTTTCTTTATAAATTCGCGTTCCCTTCTTACTATTTGCAAGGAAAAATAAAAAGCGCCCTGCCTAAAATCTTTAACTGATAGCAGAAGTATTATTTGCGATTAAAATTGGTATAAAATACGCAACAAAAACGCGACACGAAAAAGTTTTTAACTTTTGTAGTATGCGAAGTGACAGCGTGGATGACAGCTGGCATTGAAAAAAAGTCATGTCAATTGAAAAACCACAGTATAGACAGTAGCCAACCTTTTTGGATTGTTGTTGTAGCTATATTCACCCTTGAGGAAGGCACTGGGTTGTGTGCTGCTATTTAATGACCCCCTCAAGCTTTTCTTAGATTTCAGGGTTGTGTACTGCATTATTATTATATAAATAATATTAAGCAATTGACAAATGGTTACTCTATAAAAGAAAATTATAAATGGTCTTGAAAAACCAAACCAAAGAACGTAAATGTAGTAAAGAGGTAGTTTATAAAGCTGAAATTAGTCGAGAGCGCAGAACGTATACTTAAACGCAGTCTGTATACGCAGAATTTTGTCGATTACTGGAGCCCTCAGTGTTGTTTACTACACTGTTGCCACTCTTCAATGCCTTTTCATTAACTTACCCTTTCAACTACAATTTTTCGTGCTATAATAGATTGTAGCTAAATATATATAAACTACTTAGTTTTCAACAAAAACCTTATTAAATAGTAAATTTCCAATATTTTAAACATATTTTGAATAGGAACTTATAACTTTCTTACCATCTGTAAAACTGACGAAGTGGCAACCATCTAAAGAAGGAGAAATCAGCTGACACGGAAAAATCTAAATTCCGCAGATTTCTGCGCTACGGGCTACAACTACAGAAAAACTCTGCGGTGTTGAGTTTTCATTTACATGGCGCTTTGGTAAGACAGATCGTGTCAGCTGACTCGGTTTTACGTACCGGTAGGTTTACGTTCTTGACTAATTTCAGCTTTAAGGTCTTGCCTAGCGCATGTATTTAATTTACTTATATATGTATAAAATTATAAAATAAAGTAAATCTATGCACATGCGAATGCAAATTGTTAAATGCCGTCTGCAAATAAACAAAAAGAGCTGCGGCCATGTTTTTTTTTAATTTCGTTTTATTATTTCTATCATCGATCACTTTTCCTCAACGTTCTTTATCGCCGCGAATTCATTTACGAAAGTGGATGTTAAAACGGACGCGAACTCCTCATCTCAACCTTTCAGACCTCACTCGCTGACTTTAGCGAGTTGTCGCTTCTTATACATTTACGTTTGGTTGCGTTCGTGTATCTGTTAATGGTTCAAAGTTAACCAGGAGGGAGATTCTGTAACCAGTTAGCGACAATTTTCGGATCGCTATCGCACTTTTTGACGCATGATATAAATGTTTTTGCATCAAAAAGGGGGTTAGCGATTCGAAAATTGTCGTTACAGAATCTCTCCCCAGGGCTCGAATCGAAAAATCCCAAAAAACGATACGAAAGAAAATTACGCGATACGTCAGGCAGTATAAACTAAATGGGACAAAGAGTACGTTCACGTATGTCATAATCCGAAAAATGTGTTTTTACGTGACGAGTAGTATGGTATCGTATGTGACGATTCGAACCCGGAATTTTTTTCAGGGTTTTTGCGTTCTCGAACACCACCTTGTATAAATTCACCTTGAATTGTGGTATGAAGCGCCGACCACAGTTTTAAAGTTTATAGCTTAGTATCCAGCTCTTAAGAAAAGCAAAAGCTCCATATAAAATGACGTACAAGAAATGGCTAAGAAATTTTCTTGAGTCAAATTTCCTTAAGGCAGTACGCAGTTCTTCAGAAATTTAGTACGCTTTCTACTATGGTTTTCTAAAGTTTTTTGTGAAAAAAGAGCACAAGGCAACCCAGGTTTGCAACAGAAATATATGCCCGTTCCATTATTTCTTGAGGAAAGAGTGAGGCAACAGGCTGTGAGGTATAAAAAATGTCAAAATTCCTTGGACACACACGCGAAATAATGGCAATTTTTTCTTGACCGTTTTCTTAAGAGCTGGATACTAAGCTTAAAAATTAAACGAACGCACCAAGGTACATTGAACAGGTAGTATCAGTAGAGCAGCTGATTTGATTTATTTTCAAATTATTTGGTCTCGAAAATGTCAAATATTTTTAATTTTTTCTCACGAAAATTATAAGTTGTTAAAATCCATTTGCTTGTGAAACCTTTTTCCATACAAAACAAGCGATTGAATAGCAGCTTTTGGAACGTTCGCCCAACTCGGCAGCACGACCGCTGATTACTGGGCCTTGCAAAGGATGGATCAATGCTTCGAGAAGCAAACAAATTTACTAGGAAAGAAAGTTGCATCAATTTTTATTTTTTCCAATTTCAATTTTTTATTTTTTATAATTTTTTGTATTTCACATGGCACGCTTTGATTTAGAAGAAAAAATTCAGAACAGTGGTTGACACTTTCGATACCAGAAGCAACAACAAAATACACGCAAATGTTGTTTTTGCTCTACTGATACTACCTGTTTAATATGCCTTGGAACGCACCTATTTTGTGGAAAACATAAGGGCTGCTTATACGTAGCACCTTAATTATTGCACGTAAATTCCAACGACTTATAAAATATGAATAGAACAAAATGAAAATAACCAGTACTATAACACCTATAAATATCTGAAATAACAATGAATAATTCATATAATTCAACCTTTAAATATTCAGCCCTATCGCCAATTTCATGTGAATAAATTGTTCCCATAATTTAACATGCAAAACAAAAACAAATTGGGAAAAATTGTTTTTGTTTTGCTTTATAATTTTTGGGAATATTTGTTCACGTGAAATTCGCAATAGGGCCTATTATTAAATAATAAGTTATTTTAATTCAGCAGCGTCCAACTATGGTGAATTTCTACTTAGAATTTGCCGATGACGACAACCCAATACCGCGGTTGCGCCAACTTTATTGACGGCATTGTAGTTCCAATTAGATTTGAACGCCGTGCTTTTTGACTGGCCGAATTAAACTGCAATGCCAAGTTGTTCAGCGACATTCACAAAATTTTTGCTAATCGGGCGAAGTGCGCACGTGTTGGGGCGATTAACGTTGACGTCGGCGTCTCTAAAATTTGCAGCTATAGAAAATACAAATCGTTTATACAATTTTCAAAAGCGTTTGATTTCGCAATCAGCGAAATACCTGCAAATTTCGAACGCGAATATTAGAAAGCAACTGAAAGGCTATAAGATGACTGAGTACACAATTGTGGAGAAGGGGGCACCCAACTCGACAAACTACAGCATTTACCTGAGTAAGTGCATATGGGACATGTGTACATACATAAGTATGTAGAAAACGTTGCATATCAATCAACTTATTGCAATTATTTGACCTTTGAATGTTAAAAGTAGTAATTTGTTCTCGGTTTGTGTAGTTATATAATGTTAATCTTGATAAGCCGGTTGATGTTGTATGTACATATATCTGAACGTATGATCCATAGTGCCTAATCGCGAACTTCTGCAGGGAGTTTTTTAGTTTCGAGTTGTGTCGTTATTGCAGAGGATCATCCACATTTACATTTATACCTAACAAACAAAAAAAAATGTCAGAGGTTCAATAAGTAAAACAAAAAAAAAAACTAAAAAATCATAAGTCGTAGGTAAAACTACAGCCACAACTGAAAGCGGACTTTGATTTATTCGCTTTTTGTTTCCCGACGATAAAATCAACTTTATTTGATAGCAATGCTAGTGAAATAAAAAAAAAAACGTTATCAGCGTTTACTAATAAAATAGTTTCCAGTTAAAGATGAATCTCATTTAAAACAAGTAGAAATCTAGAACATGTAGCGAATGTGTGCATAGTGCTTAGGGACACAGATTATGATCTTTAAAAATAAGGTAGGTAGACAATTTAATTTTAAATTATTTACCTATTTTGGCCTATGCTAGACATTTTCGATAGATATTGTATAAAGCAGTAACTTTTCCGATCAGAATAATTGATTTTCAATCCATTTCTCACATATTAGAGAATCAGGCTGGAGCAATCGTTTCGCCATTGCACGACATTCCACTATATGCCGATGAAAAGAAGACTGTCCTAAATATGGTGGTTGAAATCCCACGTTGGACAAACGCTAAGATGGAGGTAATTAATGGATGGAGGATTAATTGATACTATTGTATGTCTAATTACTTTTTGTAAGCAGTTATGTTTATTATTGTCAGCTATAAATTAATTCGTGCATTGCATGTATCGTCTTTTGCAATTAATTATAGATTAGCACAAACACACCATTGAATCCTATTAAGCAGGACGTTAAAAAGGGCAAACTGCGTTTTGTAGCTAATTGCTTCCCACATAAAGGTTACATTTGGAACTATGGCGCATTCCCACAAACTTGGGAAAATCCCGGACATATCGAACCATCCACTGGTTGCAAAGGTGATAACGATCCAATTGATGTATTGGAAATCGGTTATCGTGTTGCTAAACGTGGTGAAGTGATTCAGGTTAAGGTACTAGGCACAGTTGCTCTAATCGATGAAGGCGAAACAGAT
Organism: Rhagoletis pomonella; assembly: GCF_013731165.1. Taxonomy (NCBI): domain Eukaryota; kingdom Metazoa; phylum Arthropoda; class Insecta; order Diptera; family Tephritidae; genus Rhagoletis; species Rhagoletis pomonella. The sequence continues at coordinate 37,716,722 of NW_023458561.1, forward strand.
TGGAAAATAATTACTATTGATGTCAACGATCCTTTGGCAGAAAAGATGAATGACATTGGTGATGTCGACAAATATTTTCCAGGCTTATTGCGTGCTACTGTGGAATGGTTCAAGGTAGGCGATCGTAATATTTATGCACAAATATTTGCTCGCTCATTCTATTTATTTCCATGTAGATCTATAAGATTCCTGATGGTAAACCCGAAAACAAATTCGCTTTCAATGGGGATGCCAAATGCGCTGCTTTTGCTAATAATATTATAGAGGAAACAAACAAATTCTGGAAGGGTTTGATTACTAAGGAGTTGGAAGGTGGTGAAATTTCTATGTAAGTCATCTATATATTTGCATTTCATTCTTATTGCAAGAAAAATCCATATTATTGAATTGCACATATTTTTAATTGATAGCACTAACACCACAAACGCAGACACACCTGGTTTCATTAAAAACGAAGAAGCTGAGCAAATTTTGGCTTCTGCGGCAGATGGGGGTGAACCAGAAGAGCTGTCAGATACAGGTAAGATTGCTTATATCAAATCACATTTGTAAACTATGAGCAAATCTATCTGGGCCTAACTAGTTCCTATTGCACTACTGTAAAAATTAATTGAGCTTACCATCTCTATTGCGCAACTATTACTGTAAATATTTCCACTGACTTTGTTTTTGTTGTAAATTTTTAACTAAAGTTTGGTCTTCTGTTTATTAGTTTTTGAAAATGTTATTTTCTTGATTCGTTTGCAATCATATTTGTCGTGTATATCGATGTGTAGAAACATTTACCCTAAAAAATCACAACTGTACATAAGTAAAGCGCTTACGAAAACGTTTATCAAACTATTAAAAATGAGCCAAAATACGTAAAAAGTCCTATGATAATAAACATTCATCATCATTCATCATTAAGTTGCACGATCGTTTAAGGTAAGGTTTAACCTCTTATACCCCCTTTGTGTTCTCCGCTATTGAATTCTATAAACTAAATTTTCACACAGGTGGGCATCAGCTTGCCCGCGGACAAAGCTCTTTCAAGTTTTCTATACTACTGAGGGCCGGTTTCTCAATGTCTGGTGATCACTTCCTCCCAGCTAAACATTCAGCTTCTTTGCGTAAATCGTAAATTAGGCTAAATTGTACGACTCGAAAACATTGGCATTGTCTACTGTCGTTTAGGTTTAACCCCTTAGGGCCGGTTGTTTAATGTCCGGTTAACACAAATCGGAGGTATAAGCACCGGTTAAATACAAACACTCACATGTTATATGCATGTTATTGAAAACGTCGATAATTGTGTTTAACTGGGAGGTGACGATAATGAAACATTGAACAACCGGCCCTTAATCCCCTTTATGTTCGCCGCTACTGAATTCAATTAACTGCCAGTTTTAACACAGGTTGGCATCAACTTGCCTGCGGATAAAGCTCTTTCAAGCTTTCTATACTAAGGGCCGTTTTCACCATCTCTGGTTAACACTAATCCCCAGTTAAACATCGTTACCTACATCACTGGCTCCATGCATATAACACTGTGTTGGTAACGGCGGCAATGGTGTTTAACTAGGGATTAGTCTTTGTATACAAAGCTTGAAGGAGCTTTGCCCGCGAGAAGGCCGGTGCCCACCACCGATTTAGGGCCGGTTGTTCAATGTCTGGTTATCACTACTTGCCGGTTAAACATCATTATCGACGATTTCGCCAGCATGCATATAACATGTGATCGATAAAGCAGTCGTTGTATCTAACCGGAGCTTCTACCTCCGATTTGTGCTAATCAGACATTGAACAACCGGCCCTTAATTGTGAAAAGTTTGTTGCTAGGTTAATGTCGCCAACATGTTGCAAGCTTTTTAACAGCGTGAACAGAGTACTATTTGTGGAGGAAACGTTGTGGAAATCACACTTATGTACATATTTCACGAAAAAAAAAATGTTATATACATTTTTACAGTATTTATTTTTGGCTTTAAAAAAAATTTATGTTTTTTCGTTACAGTCGATAGATGGCATTTCGTCCACTTGAAGTAATAACAAAAATCTGTAAGACGGCGTGAAACTTATCATACGCCCTGGTTTTGCCTTTAAATAAAATGGTCTGAACATGAAATATACATATGTACATATTTATGGGAAAATTAAATGCATGAAAAATAATAAACTCAAGGGGATAAAACGAAACTATTTTTCAAAACATACGCTTTTGTTGCATGAACGAAAGACACGAGATCACGCCTTCCCGAAAGAAAGAAAAAAGTTATTTTCTAGCTGTTGAAATCTCGACGCCATCTTTGTTGTAAGAAGTAAACAACGAAGAGAACTCAAAAAAACCGCGTAATTGTTGAACACATGAATAATCATTTTTATTATGCAAATTCTTCTATAAATCATGTCGTTGTGTTAAATTATTCTTTACCTTATGTGTGCACACGTTGTCACAAGCGAAAATTAAGAAAATTGCAGTAAAAAGCCACCACCAAATTGTAAACAACGAACAAATGTAAACAAACGGCTAATGTCAAAGTCGCCCAACTTTTTTCCTAAATGCGATTATAACGGGCTACTAAGAAGAAGGCGTGATCTTGTATTTTTGGTTCATGCTTTTGTTGCATTTACTTTTTTGTAACATCTTCAAAAGATCCAGCTTAAAGCTTAAATTGGCGGTGACATAACTATAACCAAGGCGAATTTATACAAGGTGGTGTAAATTCGCCTTGACCATAACTATAAAACCAAGGCGAATTTATATAAGGTGGTGTTGATGGCGAATTTAGATTTTCGCCGAGGTACGTCTTAATGTCAAAATGATGTGTTTGTTGTAAAATGAATTCGCCTTGTTTACAACAAACACATTTTGACATTCAGTAGTACCGCGGCGAAAATTTAATTCGCCATCAACACCACCTTGTATAAATTCGCCTTGTATAAAACAACTGTTCCAACCACAATATAACCAGTAAACAACCTTCCAAGGCGAATTTATACAAGGTGGTGTTAACAGAACAAAAACAAAAATTACAACAACAAACTATACGCTCCTTGACAATTAGTACAAAGCCAAATTACAACAAACACATGATTTTGACAAAAGGTACAAATTCGCCGTGAAATCAGCGGATCCGATAACACCACCTTGTATAGATTCGCCTTGCAACCTCCGGTGAATTTGGCGACTGCCTTCCTCGGAGACGAATATGCCAGGGATGAGATTATTGGTACACACGCCATCTAAGCACGCAGGGTTGCTTTTGAGAAACAAAAAATAATTAATGCAGCGTTTTTGCTGCATTTAAAATGCAACATTTAGCACTTTCGAACATATGTTTTCGAAGAGCGTTCATGCTATAGCATTTAGCAAATGTACATTTACGCGAGTTTGAAATCGCATGCTTTTGACAAACAGCCGTGTTCCAGTCTCTTATTTAGATGCGTATATATTACGATCAATTCTCACGCAGAAGATAATGTGTAAAAACCCCACTGAAAAGGAAAAAATAAATTTTAAACCAAAAATTCAATACAAAAACTTGAATTGTTTTAACCATAACCGAACATTTGTTTGTGTATATATTTATTTGTCGGTGCATTCAATTAAAATTTCCTCACTTAATTAGGAAACAAACCAAACAGAGTTGATCACAAATTGATCCAGATTTCTATCAGTATCAAATCGATGTTGAATTTGCTTAACTTTTCTTTATCCAAATATGTAATGCAAAATAAAAGAAATCTCGATCGGCGATCACTGAAACGCAGCTGGCAACTGTATACTCGAAAAAGCAATGTTGCCACTTTTTCTCTTTAAACCATGTTCGAATCGTGGAAATTTTGGAAGATCACAGGGTTGCTTTTAGCATTTAGATTCTTAATGCAAAAATGTAGTTGCATTTAGTTGCATTTAGGTGACGAATTTTGTATGGATAAATGTACATTTAGAGTAGCATTTAGAGCTAAATGCGCTAAATGTGCTTTTAGGCGTAAGCAAAAACAGCCTATAACACAACGACATGATTTATAGAAGAATTTGCATAATAAAAATGATTATTCATGGGTTCAACAATTACGCGGTTTTTTTTTGTTCTCTTCGTTGTTTACTTCTTCCAACAAAGATGGCGTCGAGATTTCAACAGCTAGAAAATAACTTTTTTCTTTCTTTCGGGAAGGCGTGATCTTGTGTCTTTCGTTCATGAGGTGCCAACGTCGGTTGGGTCATGCGACTACGGGTTAAAAATGCCAATTTTCTAACACTAGATGCCGCGTATGTCGATGGGGTTGGCAGCACTGTCTCTTGGATTCCATAGCGGGCGTCTGTTAACGGATTTGAAAATTGTGTGCGTTTTGTGTCATTGATGGCAGATGTTCGTGTGAATTTGCTGAAAGTTTTGTTTTGTAGAGTAGTTGAAATAATTGTGAAATATTGAGAGAAATAATTGAAAGATTGGGAATAATTGCATTTTAAAGTGCTATTTAATCTAAGACAGTTTGCAGGACAAAGAACGAAATGGAAGAGTTATTGAAAATAGTTGAGGCTAGTGAAGAATATTGCGATGAGCTACATCAGCTGAAAGAGGTAGCGCCGCAGCATTTACATTTTAATAAAATTATGTATACTAGTTTTTATTTGCGGTCTAATTTAAGAAATTCATGCAAGACTTGCGAGCAAAGCTTAGTGGACAGAAGTTGCCGGTTACCGAATCGAGCAACTTGGGTCAGCTGCCTACCGTGACACCGCAACAAACAAAGAAGCGCATAAAGCGGTTATCCGACTTAAATGAAAGTGATAGTAAGTTTAAAATTGTTTGTATTGGATAAGGTTTCATGTACTTAAGTTTCAAATTCTTCAAGCAGCCGAATCTATTCCTGAAAAAATTTCGCCCTCTCGCAATTCGGCACGTACAAGTAATTCTAAACTTCTGGCCACGGCTGTTGCCATGGAAGCGGAAATTGATGACGATGCCATTCCTCAAACTCCACAAATTAATCCCACAGCAGCCCCAAGTAGCGCCAAAGTTCCGCATACGGAACCAACTGAGGTTCAATTAATGCCTCCACCGCCGGCGCCTCTTGCGCCTGCGCCGAGTGATATATTGCAAACAAGTTGCATTGAAACTTCATTTGTAAGGCCACAACGTGCTGCCAAATTAAAATCAGAGAAGAACTTAAAGGAACCGAAACTTAACAATAAATTACGTCGTCCGAGCAGTTGCGATACCCCTAGGGTAAAATTAGAGCATGAAGAACGTCCTTCACAAATGCACGAAGTTGCTGATGACGCATCAGCAACTAACAGGGATAGCACCAAGTCTACTGCGAGCGTCAGATCTGAGGATTCGGTGGTAGCCATACCGACTAAAGCTCCATCTGTGGTGGAAATAAATTCAGAAGATGAGCAAACAAACGAAAAAGGGTCAGAGCGTGAGTAACCTAAACGTAGGGTCTTATTATGACTTTTAGACTAACTAATATTTAATATAGGCAATTCTGTAGAGGATGGTAAAGTGCGGAGCCTGCGGATCAAGATTAAACGGGAGAAGAGCAGCCTGGGTAATACAGAAAAAAATGCGGATTCTTCTCCCCCATCGTCCACTATAGAGTCATCCGTTAGTACTCAGCTAATTGTACCTCTGCCAAAGGTAAAGTTAAATTTTGTAAAAAATTTTTATTATATCAACATGGAATGTCTTAGGTTGCCGTAAAATCTGAAACCGGAAGTGACGATTCGACAATTGCATCCACTACCATCTCTGCAAATACAACTTCAACTGCAGGCAATACCAGGCGTCGTAAGAAGAAAGATGCACTGCCTAAACCTATAAAAGTCGAACGGTTTAGCGATATTGAGGATAATACTCGTACCCGCAAGGGGCGCAAGCAAAACCGTGGTTCTGGCGGTTCTGTTTATGAGGATGCCGTTGACCATCCACTCACAACAGGGGAAGCTACAAATACGCCACCAACTCGAGTATCACCGGTTCCATCCCACATTGCCGCTGCTGCAGGCATGAATGAGACAGTAAATAATCGTACACAACCTGATAAAACCGGGGTGGTAGGCAGTGATGCTACTTTCTGTGCAAATGCGGCACAAACTACTTTCCAAGTGGATCCTGCTCAGACCACTTTTGTTGTGGACAATCAAAATGCAAACGTGACAGTTACATTGAACAAAAAGTCTGGTGGAAATGGCGCACCGGTAGGCGACACCACGTACAATTTGCCTACTAGCGGAGCGAACAACTCAACTGCTTCTTCCCATCATTCTATGGAGACTGCAAAAGACACTACAAATCCACAGCCAGATAGTCTATTAACAGAAGATGAGTCGTTTGAACCAGAAAAACCGAAGAGTAAGTTAGCAACTTTGCCAAAACCTGGGCCAGCTTCGACTAAATCCAAAATGTTCAAAATGCCAACGCGAACAAATGAGTTATTCAAGTAAGTTCAGATGAATACTGCAGAATTGTTGATTTTCGGTTTAATTAAATTGTATATTTTTTTTTAGCCCACTTGTCCAAAGCCCGGTAAAGAAAAAGGTGGAAGCTTTTGAAAATGCGGCAATTGCTGCTCATAATACGGAGGTCACTAGTACGGGTCGTCCAAAGCGTACTAAAGAAAACGCCGCTCCGGTAAAAAAAGCGAAGAAATTTATAAGTTAATATATCTTTGTAACCTTTGTTCTTTCCAATTTTCATTTTAGTCAAATTTAGTTACACCCATAATTGGAAAGATTGCTTCAGCGCCAGCGCTTGGTCGTTTCCTAACACCAACGCAATCTTCAAATTTAACAGGATCTTTGCTAAAGGTTAAGAAAGTGCCAAGCAGTGCATCCAAGGCTCAGGCGCATCCAAAAGCTATAGCTAGCGTCAAAGCTGTTTCTGGTACGACTGCCAGTAGAGCATTGTCCCGTGAAAATAGCGCGGAAGATTTCCGCAAAGGTTTGCATAACCTGGCTGAAGAGCGCAAGAAACAACGCGAACAGAAGCATCTGATAGCAGCACAGCAACGCGAGGCTAAAGAACGTGAGCGTGCTGAACGTGCTGCCAAATTAGTTAAGGAACGTGAGGAGAAGCGGCTCAAGAAGCAACAAGAGGCTGAACAAAAGAAACAAGCACTCGAGGATATTCAGCGTGTTTTGCGCCAGCAAGAGGAAGCTGCCAAATTGAAGGCAGCCAAAGCAAAGGCTGAACAAGAACGAGAACTGTTGCAGCAAATGAAGCAGCAAAATTCTCGCGCTGCTGCTGGTAAAATGCTCCCACCACCACCGAAAATGCAAACGAAATACACATTTGAAATGTTACATGAAGATGATTCGACTGATGAAGAGGAAAAGACTTCGTACAAACGCCCACCGCCACCAAATTGGAGCCGAAGTAAGTTTAATATTAAATAATTCTCCCGCTTAAGGTTTATTTATCTGGCTTTTTTTCTGTTCGAATAGGTCACGTACGTGGTGCCGCGATTCGTATGCAACAATATTGGCCTACTAAAATAATTGACAGCTTCTTCTCTGTGCAGCCAATGTCACCCGATTTGCGTTCAATCTTTCCAAATATAAGTTCGCATCATTTGAAGCGTAACTCCAGCGTATTGTGGACAACACCACCGCGCTACTCTGAGCTGCCAAAACACTGAAATCGTGCTTGAAAGTAAAAGGAAGCATTCGTTTTATTTTTTGTATTTCACGTTTAATACAATGGTATGTTTATTAATTTGAGATTAAATTTAAATTGTAGAACAAGCAGCGGTAGCTACTTGCTCAAATTATACACCTATCGTTTGTAATTGTTGGTTAATACCCATGCGCTTATTGGGCATGCTTTGGCATATACATTTAAAAATAATCATATATCGATTTAGTGGTTTCGTTCACCTACACATGTACTTGAGACTATCATACATATTTTGAATTTTTTATAAATAAAATTTTAAATAAAATATTTAATCACAAGCGCAGAATTGCGCAAATCACTAAAGTATCACGTTCGTTAAGGAGTTTTTGCATCACTTCTTCGCCCGCGGTCGCCTGCTTCTCAATTACCCCTTCATGTACGGCCGGACATTACATACAGTTACAGAAAGTCCTTTACAACATCAAAGTTTTAACAATCAACAGTGACGAGTGACTCGGACCAAAATAACCCAACTTCGCTCTGGCTACTGCAGCAGGTTGAACGCCTACCTGAGCAGACTAGATGCGAATGTGCCTAATGAGTGCCCGGTATGCGCAGATACAGAAGCTACACGCTTCTTGGGTCTCCCGTTGGTTTAGCTTGACGACAATGACTGAGAGACTAGCACATCTGGGCGGGGTTGTTTGTTGTAGCCGCTACAACATCAAAACCAACAACAACGAGTGATCTAAAACATGGGGATCCTTGTTTTGCAGGGTCGTACTTTGTCTTGGCCTTGTTTCACGCGGCTCGACCCCCTTTTACTTTCTCTAAGGTTGAGGAAGCGGTGGTAACGGCCCAACGAGGTCAATGGCATTAGCAAATGTCAGTAACATACCCCAGTAAAATAATTATATGTGCAATATGGTTTTCCCCATTTTAGCTCTATGAAAGAAGAGTACAACCTTTTTAACCGACTTCCAAAAAAGGAGGAGGTTATCAGTTCGTCGGAATATTTTATTTTATTTTTTTTTTATGTATGTTACCGCATAACTTTGGACCACGTCAACCGATTTCGATAATTCTTTTTTGCATCGGAAAGGTAGTGTCTCAGAGGTGCTCCCATACTAATCTGGTTCAGATCCGATCAGCGGATCATGAGATATATATATATATATATATATTTTTTTTATATGAGAGTTGAATTCGGTTTTTTTTTTTGCTAAAAATTACTTGTTCTGTATGCGATTATAATAGCCTTTAGTTTATAAGCATTTTCATATGTGGGGTTGCCAGATTTTTCTTGCGCGAAATCAGTACTTTAGGCTTTTTCTTGCTATAAAAGTCAGTACTTTTCAGTACAATTTTATTCAAAGCAAACTTATGAATGTGAGTAACAGAAAATACTTTAAAACGCCAGAGTACTTATTTTTAAAAATATTTGGGTATATAAAAAAAAATGTAGTTCATAAAAAAATGTTATTCATTTTAACATAAAAAAGGACTAGGAACAGAATGAATTACCGTAAAAATTTAAATGTATTTGAATCTCTGTCACAAATAAAAGTTCACAATCACGGTTGCCACAAGACAAAAGTCTGACCAGAAGTTACACAAAAAGTTACCTAAAAGTTACCAAGTAAAAAACAACGTTTCATTATACAATAAACTGTAAACACAAACCACGTTTATTTGCCATAACCCAACAAACACCAACCAAATATTTCTCCAACCTTGGAGAAATTCATAGTACTCAAGTTGATTCACAAAACGTATTTGGGCAGAAGAGAAAGCACGCTCCTGATGTTCCCACTCGTTACAATTATAACGTGTTGTCTCTTCTTATAGATTTACGTTCTTTGTTGATATCCAACATTAGGTGCGTTCGTTTAAAATCTCAAGTAAAAACCAACCAACTGCCAAATTCCGGCAAAATGTCATCTGTTCTCTAACAAGAGAAAAATATCCCAAATAGTACGCGAACAGAAAATTTGCAGAAACTTGCAAGTTAGACGAACAGCTGATATAATTTTTTTTTACATTAGTTCAACAATCAAAATCCAGAGAGTAAGCGAAAACTCTCTCGCTTGCTCTCTCAATTTTTGTGTGTTGGATAATTTTTTGTCGTTATCGAACGCCATCCAGTAAAAATTTGGTAAAACTATTACTAACTAACTATTATAACGACAAAAAATTATCCAACACACAAAAATTGAGAGAGCAAGTGTTCATTTTGATGCAAGAGAAGCGTTCATTTTGTACTGGCAAAATTTTAGTCAGCAAAAATTATCCAACACGAAAACATATGATCACAAAACATATGGTTGCAATTTTTGTAAACACACAAAATTGCATTTTCCGAGTTTTGATATTTGTATGCTTTTTGGCTGCCTGCTATGTGACTATGATAGCGCCAACTAGTTTTTACTTCTAGAAATGTTCCTGGCGAACATTGAACGTTCACTTTCCTTTTGTCTTCTATGGAGGCAACATGAATTTCAGTTTGTTTACAAATAAAATATAAACAAAGTCAGCTGGTGTGTCTTCTTCTTCCGGTTTTTGCAAGTAATGGCTAATTTCCTGTTCGTTTACTTTTTTGCTTTTTCATCTCTTTGGGAGAGAATTTTCGCTTACTCTCTTGATTTTGATTGTTGGCTGGTGTTGGCTAATTTTGTTATCGAACGCAACTATTAAAACATACGAAAAGTCATCACAAAGTGTTATACTGATACAGTTTATTGATTAAACAAATAACTACTTATTTCTTACAAGTTTAATTAGTCGCATTTTGTAATTTTTAATTTCCAAACCATCAAATTCAATCTTGTGATTTGAGTAAATGCCAACCAGCTGTTTTTGATCAGCTGTTTTCCTGTTGGCAAATTGCTGTTGGCAAAAATTTTTCCAACAGAAACCAGCAGCTTCCCCTCAAAATGAAATTTCACTTTGCTCTCTCAATTTCCCCTAATTTGCAAGTTTTTTGCGTTCGCGTACTTTTTTTGCGTTCCTATCGAAACAGAGGAGTATATTAAAGAAAATCTCGTCAAAATCCGTTCAATAGTTTTCGAAATTACCGCGTACTAAGAATCTCGACTTTCCTTTATACTAGTATAGATGTGTTATTGCAACTTAAAATGTTTATTGAAATTCATTCGTAATACTAAATAATATAAATTTATCCATTCGCGTAAATTGTAAATGGATAAGCCCTTCTAGAAGGCATGCAAAGAAGCACTTTTATAAGCTCTTCTTGGGTAGGCCTCTTAGAATGACTTTACTTATATTCTGGGTAGCCATAACCATAACCGTATGTCAGCATCTCTGAGAACGAAGAGAGGCTGATCGACTTCGCCGCTGCACGGAACGTGGTACTCTTTATTTATAAAGCCTATTTGGTGTCCCCCCGTTATGGAGAAGCTCGGCCAAACACTAAAATTTGTTCAGGCGTCAATCTAGTATTATATTATTGTTGTGCCTTTCCACATTCATATATCAAGGGAGGGTATTTAATTAGCTTATGGCCACGATTGAGAGAATACAAAGGTTGTGCCGATCTCGGACCGCTATTCCTCTCTTAACGAATTTGACAGAATCGTTGTTTGCATGACGTCACACTTGTGCAACTTGTTTACGTTTTCCTTGCAACCTTTTTTCTTCTTCCATTCTTGCTCGCGTTTTGGCATTTCTCTCTCGCAATTGCACCAGTGTGACGTCACACAAAAGTTATTCTCAAAAATCCTCTCTGATCGGCGCAATCTTGTATTCTATCATTCTAGGCTTATGGCATTTAAATGATCAAAACCGCTAGCTTGCCACCAATTAATTCCCTATTATTCTATACTGGACTATACTACTAGATTGCCTGCAACCGCTTCGCTGAATGTATAAAATGTCTGCGATTTACATTGAGTGTAATTTATTTCAACAAAACACAAAGTTTTAGATTCAGCCGAAAACATAGCAGATCTGAATTTTGTTTAACCCTCTTAAATATGTTTTCAAACTAAATCCTTTTTAAATTTGCCTTATTACCTTAATACAGGACCAATTTGAGTTTCTAAACAGGTGGAAACCCTTATATAATAAATATAAATTATAAATACGTGTAGTTTAGAAATGATACCTTTTCGAAACCATTTTGATTGATCTATTAGATATCATATAACTTATTGAATCTTTTTAAGTGTATTTAATTTTAAAACAGGTGGTAACCTTCTTCAATCACCCCGAAAAATCTATATGTTCTAACTAACACGGTGAGGCGATTTTACAGTCAACTTTTAGTTGAAAGCAATAATCGCCTGGTGTGAACGGCCTTTCAACTAATCGCAGGTTTTTAACACTCATGCGTTTGAGAATTTTGTATGATTTAATTGAGTTCGACTTTTCAAGCAGTAAACGAAATTCTCTACTTTCTCGAAATTACAACCGTCAACAGTGACGTGAGTGCCAAGGCGCTAATTCGCTGACTGTTTGTTCGATAACAGGAGATACTACGTCTTGTCCTCGTTGACCGCCAGACCCATTCGCTTTGCTTCCTTATCCAACTTGGAAATGGCAAAACAGACTTCACGGTTCTTGCTACCGATGATATCGATGTCATGGGCGTACGCCAGCAATTGTCTAGTCTTGTAGTAAATTATTCCTGAGTGGTTCAGTTCGGCAGATCTTATTATCATCTCCAAAATCAGATTAAAGGAGGTGACTACTTTAAGTGCTATCGAAAGCGGCTTTGAAGTCAACAAATAGGTGGTGAGTGTCGATCTTTTCTCGCGGGTCTTTTCCAATATTTGGCGTATGGTCTATGACGGATTTTCCAGGTATAAAGCCACACTGATAAGGCCCAATCAGTTCGTTGACGGTGGGCTTCAGTCTTTCACACAATACGCTCGATAAGACCTTGTAACCTATGCTTATAAGGCTGATTGCGCGACGGTTGGCGCGAATGGCGGCATCGCCTTTCTTGTGGATTGGGCAGAGCACACTTAAACTCCAGTCGTCGGGCATGCGTTCACCTGACCATATTCTGCATAAGAGTTGATGCATGCACCTTAACAACTCCTCGCCGCCGTACTTGAATAGCTCAGCTGGCAGGCTGTCACCTCCAGCAGCTTTGCTTTTTTTAAGCGCGCTATTGCTATTCGTACCTTATCATACGCAGGTGGTGGACAGCTCCAGTGCTGTTACCATTGAGTAGGGTGAAAAAGTGTCCCCTCTATAATTTAAGTACGTTCTGGACATCAGTCACTATGTCGCCATTGTTGTTCTTACAAGAGTTCGCCCTGGTCTTAAGACCTTCCGTAAGTCGCCTAACTATGTGGTAAAATTTTTTGGCGTTTTTCTTATCGGACAGCATTTCAAGCTCTTCGCACCCACGTATTTCGGCCTCTCTCTTCTTATTGCGATAAATACGTCTCGCTTCCCTCTTTAGTTCTCTATAGCGGTCTCACATAGCTCGCTTTGCGCCCGATCGCAGCGTGGCCCTGTAGGCCGCATCTTTTTTCTCTGCAGCTTCCTGACACTCCCCAACGTAGCAGTTGTTCTTTCGGGCTCGCTGAAATCCGACTACTTCTTCGGCGGCGGTACTTAGTGAACGGAAAATGTGGTTCTACTGCTCGCATATGTCGTTTTGTTGATTTAGATATTGGAAAGGTTTATTGTAGACCAACAACTATGTGCGGAGAAGTGAGGCTCGATAGTTAAAGAAAAAAAAAACTACTAAAAAGTAATTTAAAAAAATGACAAGTAGCGTTAAGCTTAACTTCGGTGACATTATAAAATAACGCAAGCACAAAGGGAATTTTTTTACTTATTTTTATCTACTATGAGGGATCGTCTTACGTCCGTAGAATTGAGTTTTTCTCATATTTGCAAAATAACCAATACAGAAGACGAATTACACCAGAGCATTGAAAGCTTTTAAAACCTTTTTCATTTATTTTTTTCTTTTCTGTTTTACTTTTTAGCCATGTCTTGTTTGTAACAATGTAATATGAGTTGTTGTTGTTGCTCATTTCTTGGTTATTGGCTTTACCTTGACGCCGGTATTCACCACACTTTCTTGTGGTTCGACCTGCTCTGTTAGGCAACTAATTTGAGTGATCAGTTAAAGTCGGATCGTGCTTGAGTTAAGACGTTTGTTTAAAGCCAGCATTGGTAAGTGGCAAGTGCGGGACAAAAACTGAGCCGAAGGAAAAGAGAAAAAAGGTAACTAAATGAAGTGAGATAAAGTGGTGCAATGTGAAATTAAAGTACGAAAATTAAAAATTACTTTTGAAATTATTTTTAAATATTCGGTGAACGTAGTATGTCGCGTGTGACTTGTGGCAATACAAGCAAAAATAACAACAGCAACAACTACAATACTTGTACTAATGCATAGAAGCAAGTTAACCAACAAGTATGTACATATGTATGCATATTTATGTATTTGATCGAATGTGATATGATACTATTAAAGAGGCGCTGAAGACAGGTGAAAAGCACCGCGTCTTGTGGATTTCAAAATGAGTGAATTTCTCAAAAAGAAACAAGTTTATAGTTATGTATGTATGTACATAAGTATCTAAAGATGTTTAAATTATGTAAATTTTTTAAAAAGTTTACTCGAAAAGCGTGGTGGCATATGGAATTCGTTGATAAAGATATTTAAAACAAAAACAACGGCGTTGAGTTTTAGTGAGTTTTGTGAAAGAAACATATAACTTACACACTTTGTCTTCGCGTACTCCAACGCGCACACATGCCCGCATATGTAGTTACAAATACGGTGTGTCTGACAAACAGACAGACAGATACGCAGCGCAGTGGCAGATATGACCGCAAAGTTGGCGTAAAAAACTTTCTTTTTCGTCAGCATTCGCTCACTTTTGCGTGAATCTTTGTATATGTATGTAGGTACGGTGGCGGGCAAACAAATAGGGAGGCGACATTTTAACAACTTTTTGCTATTTTTCTTTCGTTTGTTTAATTTTTATTATTTTTGAGGTGTAAACAACTTTGCTCGCTGTATGTGTAAAAAGACGTCTCGCTTAAACCAAGACGAGTTCAAAAGTAAATAGTACAAATGAAAAAAAAAAATTAGTCAGCTGTCGGGACCTTCTCGAGTCTAGTACGGCCCCATTTCTGGTATTTTTTGGAACCATTTCTGCACACAGATGTTGACACAAATGTTTATGAGTACCTGGTACACTTGTTTTTTTTTACTTTATCTATCTAACAAAGATCGTTTGAGTCAAAATTTCAAACTTTGTACTAGATTTACAAAAATTCGACGAATTTCAACAAATCTGTGCCTGTCAATTAAAGTAGCTTAAGTGACTTTAGAAGGTTTGACTTTGAATTAAAAAATAATCAGTTTCCTTTGAAAATTTTTATATTTTTACCATTGAACTACACCTATGGCTAGTAGTCTGGAAACCCAATGCAATGTTTCTTTAAAGCGCCTATCTCGACTTAGGCCACGTTAATTGACGAATTATTAATTAAGAATTACAAAAAATCCTGGGAGTGCAGCTTTGTAGTACATTCAATTTTAACATAACAACATTGTTGAATATACTTTCTATGAGAGAAAATGTGTGACACCGGCAGCAAAAAAAAAATGCCTAAAATCAACGGTTAGTCCTAGCTAGTTCAAAATTGCACTTTATCGTACTAAAATTTAAGTGGCCAAATTTTTCTAAAAGTTCTGATTGAAAAGTTTGAAATATTGATGTAACTTTGTCGGATTTTCCTAATTATTGTACAAACTTTGAAATTCGGACTTATATGGTTTTTTGTTATATACTACGTATACTTAAAAAAATAATAAACATTAAATTAAGGAAAGAAAAATAGTCAAAACTTGTTAAAATCCTGCGTCCCTATTTATTTTCTCGCCGCTGTATGCTGCCAATAAGCATACGTGCATGTGTGCATTCGTGAGTGCGCGTTATGAACGCATGTGCGCGTAAAACTTCACTTGATTCTGCTGATATATGTACATTCATATGCATGTATGTATGTAAAAAAATATCGAAGAAAAAATGATGAATTACAGAAAAAATATAGAAATTGTGGAAAAAGTGGAAAATTTGCAATAAGCAAAAAAAGTATACGTACATATGTATGTATGTAGCTAATGGCAAAGACTTTGCAAAACAATAGAAAAATAAATGCAAAACATTGAAATGTGAAAAGTCGCCATGGAAAATCGTACAAGAAAAATAAAAGTGTAGCATTGTGTCTTAATTGAATTGCATATTTGCTTGCAATACAATTCAGAATGATAATTATAGTGCGAAAACGTACAAATGTATGTGTGTGTGTGTGTTCTTGGGCTACAATTGTTTGGTTTGTTTTGTTTGTTGATAGCAATTGGGTACGCCAGAGCTAAATGAGGTTGCACAGCGGTAATTAACAAATACATATGTATATACATAGGTACAATTTTCGTATATGAATATTAAGCTGCGTCGACGTTGCGATTAACGCCCCCTGTCATTGTTTGATAGCTTACTTTGGAGAATTTCGGTGCTCAAAAACTAAAACAAAAAAAAAACAATTAAGCGCTAACCGTTCAAAATTAATTATTTTCCACAAAGAAATAATGAAATCATTCATTTCGAATTTTTTGAGACCTTGAAATTT
This sequence comes from Rhagoletis pomonella, assembly GCF_013731165.1. Taxonomy (NCBI): domain Eukaryota; kingdom Metazoa; phylum Arthropoda; class Insecta; order Diptera; family Tephritidae; genus Rhagoletis; species Rhagoletis pomonella. The sequence goes on from NW_023458561.1 coordinate 37,732,960, forward strand.
TCGAATTTTTTCGGTCTGTTCGGACATTACCGGGAGAGTTTGAGGACCTTTCCGGAGATTTGCGATACTTTATAGAGTTTTACTTGGCTTTAAGTATTCCAGTCCAGCCTGTAGTCCAGTCCGAGAACTGAAAACTTCAACACTTGATCTATCCATTTTGTTCTTGAGCGCTCTTGCTTTCCTTGTCCATCCATAGGTACCGAGTCGAAAGATCTTTACACTGGAGCGTTTTTTTTTTATACGTTTAACTATGTCCATGATGTCAAAAAACTCGTCCACTTCGTCATTCCACCTCCTTCGGTACCCGCCGCCCACCGCGATTAAGGTCACAGATCTAATGTAGATTAACTCTTGAAACTTCCCAGAGCCTTCTCATCTTTGTCCAACATTGTGCACACTTCTGTGCCATATAAAAGTGTGGGCATGTTAAGGGACTTGGGTGGCGTGGTATTGGCTGTTGGCAAGAGTTATTCTTCGCTTTATCTCCAGGCTAACTTTTTTGGTAGTGTTTCTGATGGATCCGAGGTAATACCAACAGTTACTTGTGTCCCTCGCTTGCCCTCGTTCAACGCTACCCCAATCTCTTTCGCTAATTTTTCTAGGCTGCAAAAATGCTGCGTTGCTGACACTGGTATTAACAGTAATGTGGTTTTGCTAAATATTGTGCTGCTGGGATTCACATGGACAGCTCTTATTATGCTTTTCAACATCAGATAGAAAGTCTGATGAGACTGAGTGGCCATGCCTAAATCCCCGTTTGAACTGCAACGGCTCGGATAGGTCCCTGCTAATCTAAACGGAGAACGAAAAATGGCAGCGGAGTTGACACAACGCCGAAATCGGTTTTTCTCCAAAACAAATTTGGCAAAGGACGACAGAAATTCGTTTCAAAACACACCATCGACACACCACCAAAAAGGAATTGCTACTATTTTTTTTTAAGTGGTAGGCGTAGTAAGATGACAGAGCCCACCGGTGTTTATTGATCTGTTACAATAAATGTTTATTTGCTGTGCTTATTCCAAAACAAATGCCACTGCAATTTCGTCGAAATTTCTGACAAAATTGGGACACTTCTATCGAAAAGCCATCAGCAATAAGTACGTATGCGCATCGAAACTTGATTCTTACTGCAATTCAACACTTAGCTTTTTCTGGCTACTTCAGGTTCAGTTGACTACAGTCTTGTTGCTGCCGCTGGCAATCGCGGCATTCCAACCGGTAATTTGGCCATCAGAGTTGATGGCTGTTGAATGAATGCGTGGCTGTTGTTTTGATTGTTTGATAACTCAGTTAAACCAACGGTGAAATTGTTGATCACAAAAATGATTTATATTAGTAAATATATTAGGGGTCTTCATCTAAAGTGGTAAAGGTATAAATTGCTTAAATTTATCAGTTTATCCGCATTCTTACCTCATCCATTGTGCTCATTTGCTTTTTAGGTGTTCGTAGCAAAATCGACCACCTGGCAGTCTGTCAGGGTTGAATTGTGCTGAAATTTATACGTTTATCCACCAAAATCGTTTGATCAAGTGATAAACTTTGATGAAATAGATGTCCACGCAAAGTTTGGCAGTTCAAGTATCAAAGTGATAAATTTATAATTTTTTGAAGTTTATCAACAGTTCATCACATTTGATGAAGACCCCTATTGAGTTGGGAGTCTGAAACCAATATTTACGGTATGTAATGGCCACCTTAAATTTGCTTGCCAAGATACTGTGAAATATTCGAACACTGGCCAGCTGGCAAGAATGTAATGGTAAGCTAAATAATTTCTGACCGTGCTCCTAATTTCATGCAAACGCTGTCTCAAGTCAGCATTCATTGAATTGGAAAACGCCGGAGCAGCAAGGGAACCCACGCATTGAGTTACTAAGCATATATGACCAATAATCATTGAGAAGAGATCGAAGCCCTCAATCTTAATTGATCAGCGTAGTGCTAGGCGTTATTATTGAGCGCTGCTCGGGGGGCAAAGAGTACTTCCCCTGTTACCCGGATGTATAAACACTTGATATACAAGTTAGTGGTGGTGCTTACTAAGAACAGTTAAATATATGTATGTATGTATCTTTCATTTTCTGTCTTCCTGCCTACTGCTGTGTTTTCCAAGTGGGAGTAAAGGCTTCCTAGAGTGTTTCACGTACGATCCTTGGTCAAGATATCTACATTTAATTTTTAAACCCAATTCGCCATTACAAAGGACCCTGAGCATACGTGAGTCCTACAGGGGATTGCCGCCCAACCTAAACTAACCGAATCTTGTCTGATCTCGACATTGTGGACATCTCCAAACTTGAAGGTTTCTTTAATAAAACGCGGGAAACAGAAGGAACGGAAAAATATCTCGCTCAAGTAGCATCACAATCACTTAACCAAAACTGCGATATCAATTTAGCACGACATTCAAATGGCAGACAACCTATCAGTGCATTTCTGTCAAAACTGTTTCGGCGTCTCGTTAATAGCCATTTATTCAACAACATCAAAATGCATACGAACTACTTAACCTTCTATCTGACAATGTTATCCGTTACCAAGTTTATGCGGATGACATAGTCATCATTGCCAGAAGGAAGTTTGACAGAACCATCTGCGACAATATTAAACGGGGCTTGGATGATGTGCAAATCATTCCGTTCACAAGAAAAGGGCCCTGCTAGGATTGGCGAATCTAACTCTGGACAGGCTCGTGGTTACCATCGCCAGTGAAGTGACATATCAAGAAGACAATCGCTCACCAATCCACAATGACTGGCATATATGTACATACATATGGTATGTAAATGCATAACAGGAGCAATGCGCCTATGTCCGACGAAGTAGTTCTCGAAATCGAGCCATATATAACCATAGAGCAGGCTGTGAAAAGAATTCTCTGACTTTGCTAGAGAGCGATTTGGAAAATGAGATGTCATATTCTCTAGGAATATGTAGAGGCTAGCGCCTTCACTCACGTGATCACTATTCTCTATTTGTACGTATGTTTAGTTTTTTTGGAAAAAAAAAATTTGCAAATCAATCGCGTTCAATCTTATTTCAACAATGGTACATTTATATTTTTTCAATAGCAATAACTTTCATTCTGTTATCTTGACTTAACATTGACCATCCAAATACCATTGTACACGGTATGTTCATGAGCTCCATCTGAACACATACATATATTCTTATTATAAGTACTATGTTGAAATCGGGAACACACTTCTAAGAGCGCCAATAACTTGCATGCCAAGTCTTTTTATATATACATACATACAAACTTTGTAAGAGTGGTTTGGTACACTTGTATGGCATTGGGAGTAAGCAGAAATGCTAACCGGACACTCAGGTGAAATGAAACAGGAATGACAGCTAATGTAAACGACCGACCAGTCAACGGCAGAATGACAAACTCGCCAAATCGTCAGAGTCATGCAAGTTTTTCATTTACCTATGTACATAGTACATACGTACATACATACGTAAATGTAGAGAATATAAGCAGCAATGCCTGCTCCAATAGCAACAAAAAACTTAATAAAAAGTATACTATGCAATTGTACAGAACAGTAAAATAGCAACAACCAGAAATTTTTGTTTACTTCTTTTTATGCAACTAACTGGCCACTTGTTGTTCTTGTATCTAAATACAATTTATTTGTATTTGCAACTTATTACGATCGTATATGTACATTTGTATGTATATTTTGGTGTGTTGGTGGTGCTACACATGACATTCAGCTGCGTTCCAAAAAATGTGCAGCTGGAAAACTGTTACTTGTGCTATTTCTGTGTGCCATTTTCCTCGGCAACTGTAAAACTGCAATGGCGGGCTAAGCTTCCTTTATGTTGGTATATACATATGTATGTATGTATGTATGTATGTAGTATGGAAGTAAGTATGGGTGTCTGCATTTTAAATAATTGCTGCTGCGTGTAATAGATGAAAAGTGGGTAAATCGGTGGCATGTGGCAATATGTTGTAAGACTAACGAGATAACCTAAGCGTATGATGCCACATTGTCTCCGACTGACAATAAACTAGCTAAGTATATACATACATACATATGTACCTACATGCATACATGCATTTTTTGAAAGTGCTCTAAAATACATATTGTGATTTTGACATTTCATATCCAGATTTATGCTGTGTTTTTTTCCAATTAAAAACAAAAGCCAATGCTAACTAAATTAAGTCTTAAGTTTTCTTCAGAGTTTTGTACTCAAGTGAAAAGTATTTAAAATCTTTGCGTGAAAAATTGTTTAACTACATAAATACATCGAACATTTACCTTCATACATACTATGTATGTATGTATGTGATTGTGCGTGCTTAAATCACCAGCTAATCTCACTGCGTTTTTTTCGAAAACGTTCGTATTGTAGTTGTACTCCAAAGCAGATGAGCATGCATTTGTGTTATTCATTGACTTGAACGTTGTTTGCTGTTAATAAACTTCTTTCTTCGCTTGTTGCTGCTGTACAACTTGCAGCCTATTCCTTTGGCATTTGCTGCAAGCGTAGTTCGTCTGCGCGTATGTGGATTAGTTAGGCTGATATTTACCGCCGCTACCGCTGTTGCCGTTGCTGTAACGAGACGCGCCTATAAAGTGAAGGTGAGTTTTTCACGCTACATAAATAATAGAAAGCTTAGCAGCCAGCCGTCCGTCGTTGCAATGACGAGACTTACTTAGGCTATTCATTTAAGCATGGATAACCAAGAGTGCGGCGCACAGTGGTGTACAAGAGGAAATAAATAAAATTTGTATAGGTCTTCAGATCTTTTATTTTATTTATTACATGTACATACATAAGTAACACATATATTGGAATAATAGTGTTCGCCCAGCGATTTAAATTCAACCTTTTAAATTAAGGGAGACGACGTCGGCTGAGCTGAGCCGAGTTGAGTTTAGTTGAGTTGATTGAAGTGAATTAAGTTGAAATGCGTTAAACAACAAAAAAGAATATAACACAACACAACACAACACAACACAACACAACACAACACAACACAACACAACACAACACACCACAACACAACACAACACAACACAACACAACACAACACAACACAACACAACACAACACAACACAACACAACACAACACAACACAACACAACACAACACAATACAATACAACACATGAGAATACAATGCAACATAACATATTCTTTTTCAATTCTTATCTTTTCAGTTTACTCTTTTTTTGTCTATCTTTGTCCCTGCCGTTTTTTTCTTTTCTTTATCTAAATATTCACCCACACCTTTTCTATTATATTGAGTATTGAAATTTACCTTCGTCTTTGTCTTTATGTTTTGGTTTCTTTACTTTTATTTTAATCTCTGCCTTTATCCCTCTCTTCTTCTACATACTCAACTTTACCTTCTTCCTTGTATGAGTCTTAACTAATTACAAATTTGAGAAATTTTGTGTGCACCAGCATCAAAATACCTTTCTAATGATATATAATTGTTTATACCTAATAAGTATAGTTTAGCCGTAAAAGGGGTGTAAGGAAAATATGATTATGGTTGCCTATTTATATATAAGGTAATAGATTGGCGCTTACACAATCAGGGGATTCCCTTAAACTCGTTAAGTCTTAAACTGTGTGCAATTATTGTGCGTAAAATGGCTGTTTGACAGGTTGAAAAGGGTTTTGTGTAAACATTTTTGATTCGCAGTATTTCTCATAACAGCTTGTCAGCTCGAATGGAAGCTAAGCTATAATTTAAAATGCGAGAATTACCAGAAACCCCATGTTAATACAGTTAGCGGATGAAATTTGTTAATTTTGTTCACCTATTATTTTTTCCATTTGTTTTCAGTATTTTATCATGTATTTTTCATGGCAGAATACACTTGGAGGTTTGCCATTGCCTGCCGAGGGGCGATAGCTATCAGTTAGAAAAAAACTTTTATTTTTTCCAATATTGTTATTGAGCTTATTGTACGATTATGTGAGCTATGCGCTAACCACTGAGCTGTGATGTTGTTTGGAAACTGGGCTTGAACCCAGACCCTTTTTTTGTCGTTCAATTATAATATTATTACAAACATATGGAGAAAATTTCGGAGTCAAATTTCCATTTTTGATAGCATTTCTAAGGCGTTTTATAGGTTAGTTTGCATGGGGGGTACGCTTTAAAATAAATCGATCATGGCTACTTTTCGTTGTTTTCTTAATTCATGACCATAAATTGTGCATACGGAAAATTAATTTAAATTAAAAAAAAAAAAATTTATATATATGGAACTGTACCACTGTGCTTCGTTCGAAAGACGTCAGACGGTGAAATTTAAATCTGCGCGAAAAATCGTTGCTATGCCGGATTTAGAATTTCAAATTTACACATGCATACACCCGACAAACTTTATAAATCCTCAACTGTGTGTTTGTACGCGTTTATTTTCGTAAGGTTGTTGCTTTGCTTAATTAAGCCAATTTTGGTTTTATGACTTGTGCATATTTAGATTTTTCCTAATTTTAATGAAAAACTTAAAATTAGATTAATTAGCAAAAAGAAAGAAAATTTAATTATTCCAACGCATTTGGTAAGATTTCACATTCGGAAGTTAACTATTAATTTTCAAAACAAAAATTGAAAGCTTACTGCCGAATATGAGTTAACTCATCACTGTGATAACTGCGCTTAGACTGATCCCGTTCCACGACCAAAAAAAGTAAAAAATTAAAAATAAAAGTAAAAACAACGAGAGAATTGATAAAAATTAAAAGTTCTTAACCCTCTTAGCCATTTTTTTTGCTTCCAAGGCAAACAAACAAAACACACCTTTTTCCCTGGTGAATTTTTTCTGTCGTTGTAGATCGTTACCGGTGACCATTATTACCGATTTTGGCGGGACAGTACTGATTTTGGGAAAGGTGTCCCGCTGAATATTTTTTAAAAGTCGGGACGCGTCCTACTTTTTCATATTTCTACCGCTTAAGTCCAGATTTTCAGTGCTTTCTTTATTCATTTAATAGAAGTCTCCGTGTACTCTAGCCCAAAAACCATCATTCGGACGTGACAGTACTTCGTTATCTCAAAGTACATAGAATATAAGGGAGCCGTAAATATACCCATCCATAAACATCCCTATTTTTTATGATCTTTGGTTATGTTTCTATCATTATTGCCTTAATTTTCTTTTAGATTTTTATATATATTTTTTTTTTTTATAATGAAACGATACAAACTTGATATGAAAAATATTAACTAACATATTGATAACTGAGTGGAAGATCCACCAGTCTCGGCAGCCAGTTCGAAAAAGCTCTTAATCTCAGAAAACTTTTCAAGAACACCCTATTTCAGAATTCGGCTGAAGAACACACTATCTCAGAATTCAGCTCAAAAATGCACTATCTCAGCTGCCGATTCAAAAATGCCCTATCTCAGCACATTTTCAATATATTTTCAGCTGAGATAGGGCAATTTTGATCCGAATTTGGAGAAAGGGTGTTTTTGCAATACATTTCTGAAATAAATATGGCATGGTTTTCTGAGATAGGGCCTTTTCGAACTGGCTGCCGAGATAAGTCGATCTTTCATTCAGGTGTCGATATGTATAAAATTTTGCGATAATTTTTCAAGTTCCTTTCTCTTTGTTTTGCCTTAAACTCTATTAAACGATACTATGTATTTTTATTCTAAAAACACAATTGGATGTTTTGATTTGATGCTTAGAAATGTCCTCATTTTTGCCCACAGAACTCTGATCACCGTACCCATAGCTTCGGTCTTAAAAATATTTAGATTCAGGGGTATACGGCTTTGTTTGCTTGTAAGGTGGTATGGCCTAAAGTACATACATACAAGTACAAATATATGTAGAAATAATGCAAAACACAACTCAGACATCAAATGGTATAGCTAACAGTTGAAGTTTTTAACTCTATGAAAAAAATTTTCAGAGTTAGCCACAGTGACAAAAACAAATTAACCTTCAAAATAAACTTGAAAAGCCGTAAAAGAAATTTGCTCCAACTTCAGGGATTTTGGAAAATAAAAATTACTTATGGAATTCTTATTGTCTCTGTCCTTCAAAATTCATCTATTCGTAACCTTCTTCTTTTGATGAATCACCATAAAACACGCTTGTAAAATTTATTTCATTTCATTTGTTCCGTTTATAAACTAGGAACTGAATACGCGAAAATAGAAATCATACCCACATTTCCATATTTATAAAATTTAGTTATTCTTAAGTTTTATGTATTGAAAAAAAGAGAAAATATGAAACACGAAATTAACAAAACATCTATGGACATGAGCGCTGTTGTTAAACAAATAGCCAGCCGAACGAATAACACTTCACACTTTTTTTTTTTTAAACAGAGAAGGTAATTTTTTATGTTTTCTTTCCTTCGCTATTTCGATTTGCCGCATTTAGACATTTGATTGTGATATATTGCCCTTACCACTACAAGTCAACCATTTGCAGTTATTCATTGCATGGAGGTTCGTGTCCAAAGTCTTTAGTTTTGCAATCGCCAATGACTCAAAAGAGTTGACTTCAATATGATTGCATAACAGCGGTAAAACCGTACATGAGTAGCTTAAATTGCACTATTCGTACAAAAGGTGTGTACCTAATTCAAGCTTGCATACAGTTTAATGGGTCTATGATACATTTAGTGATACACTCGCAGATCCGTATTCGATTGTTTTTTTTTTTATGTCGCCAGTGAGTCATATACCAAGCTTCCTTCTGCTGATTTCAAAAAAGCGAGTCAGATATAAAATAAAAAGAAAAATAGGAATACAAAAAATTATGTACAGCAGATGAAGGCTGCGAAAATTTTCACCGGTTACCCTACAAGAATTGTGTGATGGAAACTTACACATTCTCATTTATCTTACTAACACATTTGCAAATTTTGCGTTGGTTAAAAAGAGACCAATATATAAGGCCATAAGTTGGAGGAAGACGGAAGATCATATGTACACAAATGTTTACATCAGATTTTTCACACTGCCCTTTAGAATGTGATAGAAACTTGTAGGTAGCCAGTGACAGAAATATCTATCAGCCTTGCCAGTCAAATGATTTGTCAAATGATGGTCACTGTTCTTGCAGGGTAGTGGCCTTCTGCGAAAGCAAAAGTAATTTTGTAAACTGGTTTTTACACACTCCAAAAAAAAACAACAATAAAAAACACACAGAGAAAAACGGTATACTTGTGAATGCATGCATATAAATACGTTTGTATATGTAACAAATTTTATGAGTTTTATCCCTTTCTCATTCTCATTTAAAAGAGACACTCATATCATACCATAAATGCGTATGTGAGCAACAAATACATATAAATGTATGGACATACCTACAATAAATTAAAAAATCATACCTTCTTGCAAGCAAATAAATAAGTTCGTCGTACACCCCTAAGTCTAGAAAATGTTTGCAAGGCAATTTTGAAATTTTTTTTTCCCGAACCTAGGGGTCTGCTTTTTACTTTTTTTTTCAGTGACCCCTACATTCGAAAATAAATACCTACATTTTTTAAATAGTTCCACTGGAATAATCAAAATATGCACTTCCTTAACAAAAGTTTAATGATTTTTGGTGAGCTTTAATTTACTGATATTAGGGTGGTACGCTAGGGTGATAAGAACTGAGATCTGGTGGGTAAGTACTAAAACGGTGTACAAGAACGTCAAGAACCGACTGCAAGCACCGAAGATATAACTGAAAATGCAAAAGGGCCAAAAAATCTTAATTTTTTCGAAATCGCTTTTGCAAAAATATTTTCAACTAGGGGGTGTAAGTTGAACTACTTTAATGTATTCTAATGTACATATGTACGCATAATGGAACCATATAAATAATTTGTTTGTTGAAAGCAATACTTACACAAATACATATTTTTCTGGGTATCACATATTTAAACACATGCTAATTTCCGTCCAATTGTTAATAAAATAAAAAAAAAACCTTTTTCGAGCAAACATAAATAGATGAAATCGATATGGACAATCTTATACGTACGTATGTACTTATATTGGCATATGCAATATATACCATTAACTGTGTTTTCTTGGGCTATGATTGGGATCCGGATAAAAAATTTGCACGCAAATGCAACAACAACGATATGATCCTGATAAAGTGCAAAACTCACAACATCAAAAATACTTTTTGTATCCAATGCTCAAATCTCTGCCAGCACTTGATTCTTAATCCCTTTATATTTAAGTAAAGTGACATATCTATGAGCGGTATAGTGATAGCAATTTTTCATCATCGACAGAGGAAATTTTTTATTTGTTTTTTTTTTTTAATCTAGTCATCTCATTTTATGTGATTTATTTTCATTCACGGAGCTATTTACTGTATTATTTTTTTTATCGTTATTGTCTTCATCTTTGAATATACAAGCCGCAACACAATGATACGGACACCCGGTTTGGGTTACTTATTTTATTTTTTAAAAAAAGTGTAGCTCACTGTTTGACAAAAATTATGCACATAAATTAAAATTTCAAATTTTCATTAAAATTTCACATTTCTTATTCAGAATTTGTAAAAAAATCTTAAAATCTTTGGTAAAATATTTTGTGGAACATTCATTCTAGTATTATAAGGTGCAAGTTTGAAGTATCTAAAAAATACCGTTTATTTTTGGATATTTTTGTTGACGTTGTTGCGCCCTTTCTTCTATATAACGAATGCAATTTGTTTTATATGGATGAAAACCGTTTTTTACTTTTATTTTTTGAATTTTTGTAATGTGAAATAAATTATTTGTATAAGTTAAGTCTACACCAACTGAAGCAGTACATGAAGAGCACAATGAAAACATTGCAGAGACAAAAAAAAAAAAGATTTTTCTTTTTGGTAAGGAACAAACTTCAGGTAATGGTATTCACGGAAATGGTAAAAAGTACAATTAAGTTTAAAAAGTTGCACCTTTTGTCATCAATTTTGTACAATTTTTAGATCTCAAATATAAACACCGATAAAAACTGGCAAAACTATTAAATACACCGCGGGCGCCATTTTTTGTTTACATATCAGTTTTTTATCATTTGGCGATCTGCTAAATTATACGCAAATACACAAGCGAATTAACAAAAATACTTTCAAAACTTGATATTTCTTCGCTATGATATAGTTTATAAGGTGAAAATGCAGATGTACTTATGTTTTTGCTTATTCAACTTTCAAATCGTTTGAACAGTCGATGGACTGACACTTTACCAGCTTTTACCAGCAAAATTTCTTCGGGTAAATTCTTGCGACTTCTTGCGAGTTAGGGAACGTACCTATATATTCTACCATTGCTTCTTTTAACTTGCTTCAAATAAATTGCCTTTAGGTTAAATATTTGTTTAAGTGAATAGCAGGCGTGTTTTTTTGTTTTACACGCATACATATCTGCGCTTAAAAATTGCACGAAGCTCTAAGCGACAAACATAATGTGCGCTTATGAATAGTTGTCGATAAAATCAAAATTTCTTGCTTTGAAATGGAAATTGTCGATGATTCTTTTGTATATGCGTGTAAAAAACGGCTTTTATTTCGTTAAATATACTTTTCCCCATTTAGTTAGTTCATTTTTATAATGTCGTTTTCATAGTGCTATTCGTATAAAATTAGTGCGGCCAAACCCAATAAGAATGATCCAGACAGTTTCCGTAAGAAATGATCGTGATACTGAGCTGGACTATCCAAGAAAACACAAATATTATGTCTTTTATTTATTTTTTCCACTTCCAATCGTAGCTGAGAAAAAACTAGATTTATTAGCAACGTCTCATTTTATACCGGGCACCTCATTATTGAAGCTGGGGGGAGATGGAAGTTTAGATCCGAAATGCAAACAAATTTTATTATTAAAGCCGCTTTTGGCAACACTTTCTATTTCGTTATAAATAATCAACACTTTTGGCACCTTGCGTTATGTACATACATATTTACTTATGTTGTCTGCTTCTTTGAAATTTTTGTATAGCAAAGTTTCTTTATATCTGTTGTGTTGTTTCCGATGTGCTAAAATGAAAGGAAAGTCCAAATATAGGGGTTTATTTTTTATGTGCTATATTTAATCTTGACAGCAGTCCAAACGGTAAAACGTGTTGTAGTTATTTTCTCTATCTTATAAAATGGCAAAAAACAGAAAAATATTTTCATACATAGATACGTGCTTTTTACTGAGCTAGAATTACGGCATTCGTTATCGAATGAATACTCGTTTTGATCCAAGAGAAATGAAGCGACATCTTTTTCCTTTCTAATATAACTCAAACTTTTTTCTAAAAATTTTCAAAATTTATAGTTTTTTTGGTCTATATCTGCGTTGTATGCTATTTCCAACAAAGATAGGCCAAAAAAAAAACGATAACTTTTCAAAATTTGGAGAAAAAATTGGCCGCTACACTGAGATTTTTGAATCCTTAAAACTTGTTTTCTCGAGAAAACAATTTGATCTAGTAAATCTGGGTGGGTGCTAGATCGAGGTTGGTCTCCACATGAATGCAAACTATTTGAAAAAGGGGACTCTAAGTAATGAGAAAGCTCGTTGTTTTCTTGTTTTTGATTTTTCTGTTTAAAAACAAATTCTCGATGAAGCTTCCAAAAATCACAGGCCGCTGTGGCAGGGCAGACCTTATTTTCAGTTGCAGTTTGACGATTTTTGCAAACAAGTAAATACTTACACATTGTACGCGATATCCACCAAGTACTTTATAAATATAAAGGTTGCATTAAAATTTATGATTGTGTCTAAAGTGAAGCATTTTACTACCGGGTTTAAAATGGTTTACAACCAATGAACATAAATACATACATAGTCATAAAGCGATAATAAAAATCAAGGAATGAAACCGAAACCCAAACCGAAACCGTAACCGTTTAAAACCGTTTCGTTTTTCAAAACCGAAACCGAAACCGTAACCGTTATCTTGACCTGAAAAGGAACGATACCGAAACCATTTCAATAACAGGTTTCAATCGGTTTCCAGAAATTTACAAAAATAATAAATACAAATTTCTTTGAAATAAATGATTTATTTAACCAAAATCAGCAACATTTTGTTAAAATTCTTGTTAAGTAGTAAATAAGTATGGCAAGGTAACTTTTCGCAAAAATCTGCTGATGACTTTGTTGTTGTGAATCGATAATCGATTAATTATATTTAAGTAGTTTCTTTCCCGTACGCAATGCGAGATCCCGCGTGTGCCCAAAATAGCCCAGATTTCATGCCTGTACTCAACAAAATGGGTAATAGAGAGCGAAAATTCGAGCGTATTCGATCGTAAGTGTATTCTTCTTCCTGCCCGAAACAGCCCGAAATTTTCTCCGAGTAAAAATGGATAAAGTGTCAAAGTGCATATCAGCTGTATTGTGTTTACATGTTGCCTGCATTTACTTGGAGCTTTTAAGGAAAAGTGAATGGCCTGTTGATGTATTTTCAATCTATGTACTTAAAATCAAATTTGTGAAACCAAAATTCAATTTCCAAGTGTTTGCATTTAATACCATGTTCTGACCGACAACCAAAACATTTTTCCTTCATTTTCTTTTCATTTACAACCTTTAACTTTCATTCTTATTTTGCTTTGGCCAGGCAGTTAACAATAAATCCGAAATGGCGTATTAAAGATGATAAAATATGACTTCCACTTCGATAAATAACCGAAAAAAACTACTTAAGACACCGATTGAACGAGTGGAAAGTGAGTTTTCAAGTAGTTTTCAGCGAAAACTGGTTTTCGTTTAACAGGTTTTATATGGACGAAAACGCAAGTTTTAGGTCGAAAACCAGTTTTAGCAACGAAAACATGTTTCCGATGTCGGTCAGAACATGGTATAAGTGACAAAAACAAGAACAACGTGAATCAGCTGTTTCTCGACTTGTGGGCACGAAATGTGGGGTTTTGCGTTTCCGTACTTCTGAACTTTGTTCCATTTTTGAAAGAAAATGTTTCTCTTATTCTCTAATTACCAAATCCGGTCCGGATTGTTAGCGAAAGAACCTAGTGTTGATATTATCAGTGAACTGTAATTTTCGATTTTCTTTCCTCAACGTTTAAGACATTGTGATTTAAATAATATCAACAAAATTTCTGTGAAAAACCGAAACCGGAACGAAACCGAAACCAAAACCGAAATAAATTTTGAAGAACGAAACCAAAACCGAAACTGAAACACTTGGCAAAACCGAAACCCAAACCGGAACGTTATTTGGAATCGGTTTCATTCCTTGATAAAAATGCTTAACTTTAGACATAACTTTATTTTTTATCCAACCTTTAAATATAAAGTGAGCTTTAAAGTTAAATGTTACTTCAGAAAATGGCCCTATTTAAGTGTTCAATTTATATTGGCTTCAGATTCGAAGAAAAAGTTGCTCTGGTCCAAATCGTTAGCCCTTTCGTTGCTGTATGTATGAGGTATGTTTAGGGTGAAATCCTAAATGTGAAAAAGTACCACTTTTTTGTAGATACAAAGGGAAAAGTTTGACTAACAACCAACAAAACCAAATGGAATTTAGTATGTATGTATGTCTGAAAGTTAGTAAAATACGTAAAAAATTTTGTGAATATCAACAGTTGGTTGTTTTTTTGTTTTTTTTTAACAAATTTTAATTAATTAATTAATAAATACATACATAATTAATTAATTAAAATTTGAATTGTTAAATCAAACAGTAATAACTTGCTGTCGAAAACTGCCGTTAAACCTATTGGAGGTTGCTAAGAAAAGTCTTAGATACTGAACAAGAAAAAATTTAGCTGCCAAAATCTGCCATTGGAATTTTAATGTATTTTGTAATACCCTTTTATTAGCTTCACCTGTATGCTTCTATCATACTTTTTAGCTTGACCAAAAATTTATAAGTATAGAAAGATATTGAGTGTGTGGTTTTGTAGCCCACTTATTTTTAGTATGATAATGCAAGTTTAAAGAAGCTAGAACTTAACATTTTTTTTTTTTTGTGTTTGAATGTGTTGCTCATTTTAACGCTATAAGAAATCATCGAACATACTTCGTATGGAAGAAAATGAATGGCACTGTCAAAAAAAAACTTTTAAAAAATCAACGATAGCTAGTTAAAATGTACACTTTAGTAAAATTGAGTGGGCTACAAAAATGCTTATTGAAAGTCTTTCTAAGAAATCTAACTAAAAGGTTCGAACTTTTTATGAATGTTTGTTGAATTTTTTTTAAATATTGCACAAAGTTTGAAACTTGGATTTATTCGGTCTTTGTTAAAGAATAAACTGTATTTCTATAAAAATTAACTGAAATCAAATAACAAAAAAATAAATTGTTAAAACTTGTCAATATGTTATGCGCTTATTGTTATGACAAGGGATGTATTTTTTTAACTTTAATAAAAAAAAATTTTTAGACGATTTCAAAAATGTTTGATGTTATCGCACATTTTTTATAATTACTAAATTTTCTGAAATTATAAAGTTCTGGAAAGCGGAAGAACTTTTACATTTTCTCGCATGACCAGATGCCATATTGGAGCCGCCATTTTGAAATTTTGCAATTCTGTTATTAGCGACCCCGAATAACTTGTTTAAAGCTTCGAATTTTGGTCGCATTTTGAGTTAAAGCCGCACCGTCCGTCGAGCTTGGCGGACACTTGCAATCTCTGACCAATTAGAAGTTCTCATTGGTAAATAATGCCAGTGGAAAATAAGGCGCGCAGTTACAAATCACCGCGCGAAGAAAATCTAAAGAATATTTGCCTCAATTACCGTTGTATACATTTTGAACCAATTATCAGAAAATCAATTTAATTGACTGTTGAAAATTTACACTCAAGTGACTATCAAAATGAAAAACGGTAAACGGTAGTTCAGCGGGCAGTAAAAACTAAATAATAACAGCAGTTGGTATGATGTAAAACAAGAAGAAAAAAAAATAGAAGAAGCAAAACGCTTAAGGCCTATGCAACCTTTCTAAGTGCTTTCACTTTCAACAATGATTTATTTTGTTACACTGATAAACGCGACTTTGGTTTGCTTTGAACACTAGCTGGTCGCTGCTAATTTAGTGGCGGTTGTGCGCATTTCTTGTTGTTGTTACTGCCAGCTTAGTGTGATTGAACTCATTTTCTCGTTACTGCTGCGGCTGCTGCTGCAACTTAGTTTTTTATGTATGTGTTTTATGTATTTCCGTTGGATGTAAGCACTTTACTTCTCATTTTTACGTTTTTCGTTTTGCATCGCAGGGTTGGTAAGCATTTATTTAGCTATTACTTATTTATATGCATATACATATATACCTACATATGTATGTATGTACGTATGTATTTGCTTGAGTGGGATTTTTTTGTTTCAAGTCGTCGATTTTCGCTTTTAAGTATTTTGACATTGGTCATTTGGCAGCAGAGCTTTCATTTGAATGTTTTGCTCTGTTTTTTGTTTCCATTCAGAGAAAAGTTTACTTTTCACAAGCGTCGTTGTATGTTTCCTGCTGCTTTGGAGTATTTTGAAGGGCAAATTGTTGCAGACACAGCTATTTTCACAGCTGCATGCACTTATGCGAAATTCGTACAAGTACATTGGTATGCACATATACATACATATACATATATGTAGGTGTTGGTGTATGTAAGCATGTAAGTGCCCAATTATTCGGTAATTTGTACTTTTTTAGCATTTTTTCCCCCAGTTTTTGGTGGTGTAACCACTGCAAATTTGATGGTGAGCTAATGGTTAACAAATGGCAAATGAAGCGAAATAAAGTTGTTTGCGTTGTGATATTTATTTTATAAGTATGTAGTGCAAGAATTTTAGGTGGTTATGGTTACTAACTAAAACTTGCTCGCGAAAAATTAATCAAAAATGTTTTTATTAGAATTACAACCTGTCATAAAATTATTAAAAAAAAAATCAAAATAAAAATTTTATCGATCCCACCACATAGTTAAAAAAGTATTAAGCAAATTTTAACAGAAACATATGCACTTACATATTCATACATATATGTAAGTACGTATGTATGTATATATGGTTACCTTGATATAAAAAGGCCCTAACTCATTTTCTTTCGAAATCCATCTTTGTACAAAGATCGAAAGATTACTCCCTAAAGGTCCAATAGAATTTAAAAACAAGTACTACATCAATAAATTAGTTTCAGTGTTTATCAAGTTTGAAGAAATTGCCAACTTAAAAATTCTAGTTTTTTTTTAAGTTTTGTAACTACTCTGCACTAAGAAAAAAAGTCAGCTTAATATATTTCTCCCAATACATTTTTTTTTGAAGAAACATATCGATGGCTGAGTGGAAGATCGACCTACCTCGGCAGCCAGTTCGAAAACGCCCAATCTCAAATTTTTTTTTTCACGAATTTGATTGAAGAATTCAGAATTTTATTGAAAACGCCCTATCTCAGAATTTGGTTGAAGAACGCCCTATCTCAGCTGCCGATTCAAAAAACGCCATATCTCAGGACATTTTCAATGCATTTTCGTTTGAGATAGGTCGTTTTTGAACCGAATTCTGAGAATTCGTGTTGACGCAACCTTCGCCCGGAAATCAAATTATTTTGATATTTTGTGTTAGTTGCCGAATCGGTTGCCTGGTGTATATCATTGTGGATTGATTTTATTGGCTGGCTTAGTTCGTTGAAAACAAGTGAGCCGAAAAGTTGTTTTTGTAGAAAACAAAATTTTCTTCTGAATGTTCATTTCATAATAGAGCACATACTACTGAGGTTACCGTAATGCTGGCCTCGTGTATATTAAACAAGAAATTCAGGTTGCCTCAACACGTTGCTTCAACGGTTACCCCGTGTGTAGTCAGCATTATATCTCGATTACTTTTAATAGATTCCGAAAAAATACGGGGGCTGGATACTGTAACTGTGAGTTTTTAGTCTACACTGAAAATTGTGCACACTGGCATTTTGCAATTCAGCAAGTGTGATAATGAGTTTTAACTGCCAAAATTGTGTACACTTCGCCTCAAATAATCTAACAGAATTTTATTCGGTGAGTTTTCGTATGGTTTCGTAAATGGTTTGCCGAGGAATAAAACAAGCATCAGAGGAGGGTACTGCAGCTAATGTCGCCGGTTCTTGTTAGTGGGGAAGAAAGTGTGTGCGAGTTGCTTACCGTAACCGAAGTAAGTTCATACAGCAAATTACATAATTTTGTATATATGTACATATTTCTATATTTATTAAATTGAAATTCGTACAAAAAATGTCATCCCATTCCCTTATTTTAGCGCACCGAAGAAGAAATACTGGACGACCTCTCAATGACATCGGAAGCGATCCCACAAGCAAACGAATGGATAGAAGATGTCCAAGACAAGATGTGCAAACTTCCACTTCAAACTCCAACAAAAAAAAAAATCAAAAACAATGACAGGATTTGAAGAAAAGTTTCTGATGGTAGAGAAAAAAAGTTAAAATAATGCAGGAAAATTTAACTTTATAAAAAGAGAAGCAAAGGCTCAATCTAGAAAATTTTAGAGCCGAAGACATTTTTAGAAATAAGCAATTAGATTTAAAATTAAGAAAAATGCAATCAAAAGAAATGGATTTTATTCTAAGCTAAGTCTAATTGAAATACGTCTGAATTATTTGTTGTCTGGTATTTCATGCTTGTGTTTGTAAAGCATTTTGAGGAATTAATAAATTTTCGTTGGATTCGTCTAACTCATCATTTGTTTCAATTATCTCAGTTACTGGAACATTGGCTTTTATTAGAATATTGTGGACCACAATACAAGCGTTTATTATTTTCCCAGCCTTCTCTGCTTCATAGCACAAAGTCCTCTGACGAGATGTATGTACATCGAAAACGACCTTTTAAAACTCCTGAGCAGCGCTCAACTATAAAACGCGTCTTCTTATGTGCAACATTATATTTTTCTACTGCCTCATTTGCTGGATGAGGGATTGGAATCATTAACCATGACTGGAGGGAAAATTCACTATCTCCTAGCAACCAGAAATTACGATGACCTCTTGCAAACTTCGCTTTGAGATAGCTTTGAATTGCCGAACGCGGCCAAACGTAGGCCACATGTGACGTACCTAGAAACTTGGCATTGGCATAGCATATTTGATATTTCGAGTTGCAAATAAGTAATAAATTTACTGAATGACCACCTGCAGATATTTGTAATTGATTTAGATTTACTTTTAAAATGCACTTTCCAAATTTCCTTTAGGTAATATAATTTTATGTGACTTCTATCCATTAATCCAATTACACCGGGAAAACCATATTTTTGGTAGATCTCCGCTTTTACCGTTGATTCCTCCGTCTCATTTGGAAATCGCACGTAAGCAGCCTGAACAGTATTAAAAACGGAGGTGACTTCCCCAACACATCGACTGACAGTCGTTTGCGATAAACAGGACAAAAAGTCTTGTCCTATGGAGCGTTGATAGCTTCCTGTCGCAAAAAATCTGAAAGCGGACAGCATTTTAATATGTACAGGAATAGCAGTATTTCGTCTCGAGCCCCGGAAAACCGGTGACAGCTTGGCTAGGGTATCGTTGAAAATCGATTTTGGAAGTCTATATAGTTCTATAAAACGCTCCCCGCTTATCTCAAATGTATTTTGTACATCTCGCAGATTCCTTCTTTTGACCACCATAGTCCACCTTAAATATAAGAAATGTTAGTATTAACATGTATTCATATATATACATAAACTAACTACAACACACTCCATCATCTTTGTCTGCGCCACAATCGTAATAGAATAATATTTCCACTTATTGGGTCCATTATCTTCTTCAATTTTAAAAATGCAAGTTTTCGTTTATTTAATTTTTCTCTCGCTTTTGTTTTGACTTTAATATTTCTTCTCTGCTCTGACAGCTGAGATTTTACATTCAGCGCGATTTTCGGCACAATGCTTACACATTGCTTTAGTGACTCGCACTTCTTCGGAATCGGAGATTCAGTTCAGCGATAAAATACAAGATATTGCCTTCATTGCGGCAATATGAAAGCGTTTTCCACAAAGATAATCAAGAAATGCAAGCATACGATTAGCAAAGTGAAGATAGATATTATACTTAAATAGAGCAGCATACGACTGTTGCTGCATTTGCTATTGTTGAAGCTTGCGTGACGTTGCTTTGCTGTTTATTCTTTTAATGAAGTTTCACTCTGCCAAAACAAATTTTTCAATATTAAAAAATTATTAACACACATACATATGTATGTTCGCATGCTAAAATGTGGCAGGATAAACGAAAAGAACTTTGCTAATAGGAACCAGGGGAGGGGGCCAATTCTGGTTCTATGAAATTGGAAAAATTCGATGTCAGTGAAGATTTAATTTCTTCACTTTTTCATTTTGTTACGGCTGCGTTTCTTTATACATTCCGGATAATCCCATTTCACAGCCGGAAATAAACAGAATGCGTTTGAACAATACGTTAACATATCGAGCCCTAACCGCCAAAATATCGTAAGCGACATTTTTTTCAAAATTTTCTTTTTGATGCAGAAATGCATCTAGATGTTCTAGGAATAATTCTGCATCAAAAAGAAAATTTTGAAAAAAATGTCGCTTACGTTATTTTGGCGATTAGGGCTCGATATCATCAGGAATGTTCTAAAGAATAAGTAAACAAAAAAGTTTATTCCAAATGTTCAGAATCAATAAAGAAATGCAGCCTATATCATTTTAAGCGATTCTCGATCATTAAGAGCTTTTGCTTGAACATCTAGTAAGTAATTATTAAGTAAATTATTGTGAGTTTAAGACAATATTATTCTTTAGCACATGATGGCGGTTTTGGGAAAAACGCCCACCTTTTCTTTTTCACAGCCACAAAACTTTGGGAAAGTAAACTCTATCCAAGGAAGTATTGTGGTTATTTTAGAACTATTTAAAAAAATAACTATTTAAAAAAAACAATTTTATTGCCAAATGTATATGGGCAAATCTAAAAAACAGGTAACCTTGGTGTTGATTAGCTTTATTTTCACTGTTGGAAACTATATCAAGCTGGTTGCTTTTGGATATAATTCATTTACGTATACTCAAAGCCTCGAAAAAAAATGTGGATCAATTTGCTGCATACCTTTGAATTATAGGTGTTTCAATAAAAAAAATAATGAAAACACGTGAATTTTTTATGTAATTTTTAAGAGGTGAAAAATTAATTATGTCATAACTTTTGAAGCACACCATATACTGATTTGAAATTTTATGTGCAATTAGTACTTATGTCTACACTTCATATGTAGTAGGTAAGAAAAGTGTGCATTAAAAAATAACGAAATGGCAAGTAACTCAAAGTCTGTAGCTCCACATTTCACAATTTTCAAAATTTTCGGTTTATCGCGTATAGTTTTTGAAGCATTTAATTTTAAGAACTTTTTAAGTATGTATTGTATTCTACAAACAATTGCGAATAATTTGATACCTTAGAAAGAGGTGTGCTTTCAGAATAAACTAACTTTTAAAGATAAAATATTCGGCAATCTTGAGCGTAATTTTTATTTCAAAAACACCTTAATTGAAGGCACATTTGGAAAATACGTCGAAAAATTTGTCTCTAGAAGTGTGTAAAAACCCTGATTTACTACTTTTAATAATGCTCCTTCTTTTAGTCAAAATATTTCGAGAGTGGTATGAAAGCAAATTTTTTTCGACAAATGTTCTGATAGTTGCTCTTACTTAATTGGAGCCTTCTGAATTCAATGGCGTCCTAAGATTTACCCTATTGGCTCCACTTTTCGAGATAGCAGTACTTGAAACTTTGCTTAAATTTTAACTATTTTATAAAAAAGTCCCTGGGTTTTGAAGATATTTTACTAAAACTTTGCACATAACCGTTTTTTAATATTACCTTAACTATTTATTCCATAAAATCATCGAAATCGGTTCACTAAAACATATAGCTCCCATACAACTGATTGATCAGAGACGTTGTTTTGCGTTATAACTCCTTCAATTAAACAGGTTAAAATTTAGTATAGGTTCAATTTAACATATAGCACGCATACAATTTATTACTCAGATATGAAGTTAGAGTTATTGCGCAAAAACACATATCTGAGTAATCAGTTGTATTGGAGCTATATGTTAATGTTAGCCTATTTCGATAATTTTAAGGAATAATTAAGATAATATTAAAAAACTGTTATGTGCAAAATTTTAGTAAAATAACTTCAAAACTGAGTAGTTATTTATAAAATAGTTAAAATTTAATCAAATTTTCAAGTACCGTTATCTCGAAAACCGGAGCCAATCTGGTAAAACAGGGCATACCATTGGACTTAGAACATCCCAATTAAGTGAGTTCAACTTTCAAAATCTTTCCTCAAAGGTTTACAACTTGAACAGCGTAATTTGAACCCAGCTTATTCTTTTGTTTTCTATTTCATGCTTATTCCTCGTCTAACTTTTGAAGCACTTGATGAAAATGAATTACACTTATATTAATCGATTTATTAAGATTACGAATAAAATAATATATAAAAAACATAGGTGTGCTCACAAATTTAAAAATTCAATTTTTTTTTTGAAAGTGTACCTATTGTTTAGACACCTAGGTTCGGTCAAAACAATTTTTTTTTTTCGAAATTGCCTTGCAAAAATACTTTGCTTGTAGGGTGGTTCGGTTGCTTATTATTTGACTATATCGTTCGCTTGGTCTACGGTATGCATGCGCGCAAATTTTCATAAAGCTGTATATAAGCAGACAAACAAGATTCAAAAATATTTACATACCAAAGATTTCACCGTTCGAAGTTGAATAGATTGATTGACATTTATGTAAGCCAAGCGAAAAATGTGAAGAAAAGAATTGAATATATAGTTCGCTTTGTGCTGGCGGTTCGCTGCTTTAATAAAGCTGAAAAAATTAACAAATGGGTAATCAATTTGGGCATTTAGTGTGGAAGTGAAGAAAAATGGAATTACCAATTTCAATTTCCAAGAAAATCAAAAAAAATTAAAATTTCAGCGACAAAAAGAACCAAATGCATACAAAACTCATGTGAAAACTTCAATTTATAACTATGTATAACGCTATTCAAACCTATTTTTCCGTGGATAGGTCCACACGAATTTTTTCTGCTACCATGTATAATATTTAGTTGTGTTACAAATTTGCATGTAGTTGGTTAGTCCTCATGTCAACATGTGTATGTACATATTTACATGCATACATAGATATCTACATATGTACATACATATATGCATTCATAATTATATGTATACGCGACGGTTTACAAGCATACAAAGGTATACATATATATATACATATGTAAGTATAAATTCCTTATTTAAATTGTTTTATTTATACCTGTCTTATGCAAATTTTCTAGTGCGACTTTTTAGCATCGTAGATAGTATCTGATCATCTTTTTTCTTTTTACACATTTTCTCCACGCTTCGCAGTGACTATTCAGAGAGTTTTTTTGTGGTTTCTACGGGAATTATATAACAAGTCTCCATTGCTTAATGATTGGTCATTTACAACCATAAGCATAATGACAGTTAATGTACATACAAACAATGGCATATACATATGTATGTTTGTATACACTTGTTTGCGGTTTAGTGCCCATAAAAAAGAATAAAAAATACGCAGTCATTACATTTGTATAATATTCAGAATCCAAAATATCACTTAAGTGAGCCATTGAACTTGAGAATTTACAGAGGTGTAGACAGAACTTAATGTTAAGGATTGCTATGAAGAAACAATTGTATTTGGATATATTTTTCTGTAAAATCTTGGAAATTAAAATGTCCACCGCATTTTTTGAAGATCTTTCCTATTCTATATCTATCCTAGTTTCTACATTTCGTTCACTGAAATGAAATAAGTTTTCCATTAAAAACTGAAATATGTATCAAATCTCTTCTGAAAACTACAATTGAGGTTGGATTAAGAAGGCGTGTATGAAGTCTTTTTATATTTACTCGGAGATATATTGGCCCATTGTGAATGTTATATATGCGTATTAGGGCGTATCTTTATAATGTCAAATGTTTTGATGAAATTTACCAGGCCCGATTTTTTCACTTTGGTTATATCTGCCAAGCTTGAGAAATGAAAATTTGCTAAATCGATTTCTCATCTTCTTTATGTCGGCGACTCCAGCATAAAATGGGTTATATCTTTTTAACAGGTTTTCAGAAAAAAATATTTGATATGTTGAAATAAAGAGAAAACATTCCGCTATAGATAGATATTAGCGAAAGTTGCTTATTTTGCTTGGATAAACAAATAACAGACAATTTGTTTGATAATGATAAAATTTTTCTGAACACCCGTTCTAGAGGCTTGAGTAGTCAACTTGTTCCACTAAACTATCTTTAGTTTATGTTTTTTCATAGTTCGCGCATCTCTACTAATTTTTTTTTTGAATAAATACCGTGTATTTTTCGATTTGACGTAAATAGGATGACTTTCAGAACTTTATTCACTTCATTGGCTTCAAACCGATTTAAAGTTATCTGTGAATAATTAGTTTTCATAAAAACCCACCAACACTTTACAAAAGGTCCAAAGTAATTGATACAATGAAATAACACTTTGTGCAAGCGCTCCTTCCAGCATATTTCTGGGGTCATATGACGCATTGTGGAGTCTGATCGAGTTTTAATGAGACTGGTTCGATTCTCTCGTCATTTCATATCCCTTTGGCAATTGTGTCAACTTATATAAATTTAGTTTTAAGAGGATATCACCCTGTTTCTTTTTAGCTTAAAACTTTTAACGTGGGAGTTGACCGAAGTCAAGTTTTAAACATTTTTTTTAGTCATTACTAAAAAAATACCACATTTGGTTTGAACATTGGGGTAAAGTAAACGGGTGAGGTTTTTGTTATAAAATTAATTTAATCTAACAGAATTATATATATTATAACTCGATAAGGTTTAAGTCTTGCCATAGCTTCCATTCGCTGAACTGTGGATAATCGTTTTCCAATTCTCTCGCGCAATCTTCTTCTGATAAGCCGTTTTTTTTATAATTGAGGTAAAGAGCCTTTTTTTTGAGATTAGCTTACTCTGTTAGTTAAAGCAGAAGGAATCCATTCATTGAGTTTTTGAGGAAAATTAGAAGTTTTTGGTATATTTAATTTTAATTTAATTTTTGATCTCGATAGTGTCGGATTTTCAACGAATTCGTTCAACGTTATTTTTTGAGCAGCCACTTCCAACGCGAATAAAACTGTAAAATTAAAAGCCAGTACTATGAAATTTCAACCTCATAATGGTAGGTCTATTATCTAACGATCTGCATTGCAACTTTTTAATATATTCAAACAATTGCCGTACAGTAATTGCTGGAACGCGTACCGATTTTAAGTGAACAATGCTTTAGGTAGGACACTTCTTTTTTTATTTAGTATAAATTTGGATACTTTTCTTAAGGTCCATAGGATATACATTTTGATGACCAAAAATTTTGTTACTGGCGTTCTAAGTATCTTCAGCGTTGCCATAGTGGATATTTTTATTCAAAATAAAAATTGTTTGACCTGATTTTTTTTAATACGAAGTTCTTTTAATTTAATATATCAGTTATGTTAGTGAAGTGCACTTTTTGTGTGCTCGTCGCATTTCTTGAGAGAGTTCAAGAAATTTTAGATTTGAAAGGGAGTATTTTTTTATAGAAAACATGTTTTCAGTGAAAAATTTTCAATTTAATATTATGTTCAAATTGGCTCTATTTAACTTATTAAATGAAAAACGAGCTTTTTGTAAAACACAATCGTTCACATTGAACATTTGGAGTTAACTTTGACGGTTGTTTGATTCCAAATATAAATTAAAAAAAATATTTATACTTGTACATATATTCAAAATGAAGTTTTCGTGTTTCAATTTGTTTTATGCGAATGTCTACTCCATAATATTAACGCATACGGATTACTTAGAGACTTCAAAATGTTTAGTAAATATTCGCTATTTATCTTTGCGTACGATGAGACCTGATGTGAAATAACTAATTATCGCCTTGGTCTCTTTTTTGGCGGGCAGACATGCATACAATTTTGACATTTTTTGATCATTTCTAAGATATTTGAGAATATAAATTTTTTGAACGTTTTGGCTCTTTCTGATTGGCTAAAGCAGAAAGCTTTCTGATAAAACTCTGCGCTGAACTGGTTTTCAAATGAGTTAAATGATTTAGCTGGTTAAATTTTCCAACAACAATTGCATGTGATTTAACTTGTTTATAAACACGTTATGTTCATTTAACTGGTTCAAACCCATTTAACATGTTTAACTCGCAAATTTCAACGTAATATAAGATTTTTTGTAAAACATTAAGAATTTTAGTTGCACCGTGTACATTAGTAACGTTGTCAATATATTCAGCTATTTGGGCATTAATAGGCCCGATCTCTTACTAAAACAAGCAAAACTGTCAAATTATAAAAATGCGCTCAAAGAAGTAGGGTATCGGTTTTAAAAAATCTGTTTAAATCCGTTAAATTTGTAAGCTCAAATTGCGCACGAGATCAGACTTATGTTTAGTTGAAATGCTGATATTGCATATTTCACAGGGCAAAATTTTCATTACCATTGCAAGTTGCCTCAATGAGGATTTCATGGATAATTGTTATTATTATTATTATCAGTTTATTTTTATAAATGAATTATAAAATTAAACTTAAAGTTTAGGTACTAGTAGCTAGAGGGCATTGACTTTATTCTAAATTATTTTAAATATAATGTATAAAATATGCTTTGCTTTGAAAATTTTTTAAGTAACTCGGGTAGAGAGGGAAGGCTTAGTCATTCTTATACTTCTTTTATGACGTGGCACTCTTCTGTGTTTTTATGGATAAACTTAAAAAAATTCACAGCTTTTACCAAATTTGAATCACAAAAAATTTATTAAGTAGGAATCATTGTTTTAGTTTGCTGTGTTTCTCTTTTGGCCCATTCTTGCCTAATTTACATAGTGCCGATTCCACTGGCCTTAAAATAATATTGCCAAGCAATCAGCGTAGGCAACCAACTTTGTTCTCCTGAAAGTTAAAATTGTATTTAAAACCCAAGGCTCTAGAAGGGGCGATAGTACATATCACTGCCGAATTCCACAGGCAGTTTTCTTATTCATAAACCCTACGCCTGCAGTTGCTCTTTTTGATCTGCTGTTGATCATAGAGTCGATCCATGCTGGATTTCTGAAAGCGGCATACACATTCGAACAGTTCGTCGACTTTCTCACTACTAAATAACAATAGTTTAAGAGCGGGATTTATTTCATAAAGTGAATTTTATTCTAGCGAAACTTAAACAACTTTGATATCAAAAAGTGATGATACCGCATGGCAAATGCTTGATTATGTCATTCCAGTATAAATGGCGGATTAATATTTATTAGAAATTTACCAAAAAGCTCTAGCTTCATTAAACCAAATAGGTTGATGACCCGGCAATTCAGTTTGTAAATAACTCAAGTGGCTCTGTGAAAGTCATTACTGAAATACACAGAAAACTGAGGTGGGTCTGCCAAACTTTTTATACATACAGTGCTAGAAAAAATCGTATAATTAGATGCAAATGAGCTTGTTTACTATTCTCATACAAACTATTTGGATTAAAAAATTTGTTTAAAAACCAAACCTGTCTTCTTTAATTTCAGCATGGAGAGGAATAGCAGTGAAATCGAGCAAGCATGAATGCTTACGAAGCAACTGTAGACAAGAAATTTTAAGTAAAAAAAAAAACGAAAATTAAAAACTAGTTGGCTAGTAAAACGCACGCAAATATACAAAACTACATACATATATTCTTCTGATTGGTGATGCGTCGAAAAGTCGAGGCATATACTAGCAACGCACTGCGACTAAGAGATGCAGCGATGCCTGCAATGACACTTACAAAGGCGAGAAAACGAAAATTCCTCAAAAGCCAAAATTCCTCACTAGCGAGTAGTATAACAATGAAGACGACAAGTTGGCCACTTTCAATGGCCAAGATGCAACACAGCATGCCGACGAGTACTGTACGGTGGTTGGGCTTGTTGACGCTGCTGCTGCTGCTGCTGGCAACACGTAGTATTGGTAAGTTTTGCCTGCTTTTGAATATATTTAATTAAGTGTTTGAATAGAAAAAGTTGACTTCTAAAAAAAAAGAAAAAAATTAACTCAAAATACAAAGTTTCACAACAGCGCCGAGAGTGCCGTCGATTTTGTAGCACTTTGAAGTTGCTTTTATCTACCGAAAAATGCTAAAATTTTACTAACAAAAACTTAAACAGGAACTTGAGTTATCGTTAAAAAAAATCGTTTATTACCAGCTTAATGTTATTTGCTAATATTTTTTATTGTGAGTATTCACACATTTATGGTTATGAGGTTATCTGGTTTAAAAATTAGTATTCTCTAAATATATAAGACCATATGACCAGAAAGGAGTGAACACTTGAAACACATTTTACTTGACGAGAGGCATAAACCAACTAGTATTTTTTTTTTACAAAAAAACAACCGGCTTCAATGCTCGTATAAAAATTTAGTAATGCCGCTAGTTTCTTCATGATCCAATGATCGGAATTAAACCAAATTAGTATGGGACCACCCTTATCGAAAACGGTTCACGTGGTCCGAAGTTATGTAAAAAAAAGAACAAGAAATTTTTTTTTTTTTTTGAAGTCGATTAAAGATTACGAAATTTTATATTAACTGCAATAATCTTATATACTAAATAAATAATCATCTTTGAACTAATTCATTAATATGTAGTAAGTAAAATACATATTTCCTCTAAGACTGAAGTAGCACCCTGGTGTTGCAGAAATTGGTGTAAATTTATGGATTTTGGTACAAATCTGATTAGATTGAATAAAAAAAGAATATTTTGGTGTATTTGATTTTCCACCAGTATTTCTTCTCAAATCTTAGCGTTTTGGTACTATTCATTCATTGAGATTAGTACAAAAACTACACCAGCTCTTAAAATGCACCACTTTTCAATTTGTCTGACAAATAGCTCAACGTTAACAAGTGTTATTGAAATTATTCAGCCGACATTCTGTGAGCAATTGAAAGTGGTTCAAAGAATTCACCAAGAAATGAATATTGAACACACCACACAGTAGCTTTGTTTCTTTACACAATGTATTTTTAGCTGTATATAGGTAAAAAATTACACTAACAAACTACAAAAACGCATTGCTTTGACGTTATGCTCTCCACGGTGGAGAATTCAGCTGATGCGTTGAGGTCGACCTTATAATCAATACTAAATAAACCCTCAGAGAGATCGCGGAGATTAAAAAAAAGTAGGATTCAATTCAAAGAAATTTTTCCTGACGGCCCTGCTATACTTGTACATTAGAGTGGTCCAAAAAAATAAAGTCGGAGTTTTAATGCCGGCACACCCTAGGATTGATCTATGTCGAAAAAAAATATACCCCTATATTTTATTTTGAAATCAAAAAATATTTAGGGAGTGCTCAAAGCGCTCAAAGTTTTCCAAGTATTTTATATGGAGAAAAAACATCTTTTCGTAGAAATAGTGTAGAATTCTTGAAAATCAATATTTTTTGATCGGAAAACTTTACTTATCTCCAGGAGATTCCCAGTAATAATACTCAATTGTTTCTTTAACAATTTTTTCTTGGTAACTATATTTTATAGATCCTCCAAAGCCCTTAGAAAATGCAATGGGGGACTAATAAAAAATCTTTAATCATAAAAAATGGTTAAATAAACAATTTGATATTAATACTGGAAGTCTCCTGAAGAGAACCACAGTTTTCCGGTCGAAAAATATTGATTTTCAAGAGTTTTATACCATTTCTACGAAAAATTGTTTTTTCTCCATATAAAATACGTGGAAAACTTTGAGCGCTTTGAGCACTCCCTAAATATTTTTGGATTTCAAAATAAAAAAATATGGGTATATTTTTTTCGGTATATAACAATCCTAGGGGGTGGCGGCATTAAAAATCCGACCTTATTTTTTTTTACATACATTTTTGGACCACTTTATTGTACATACATATGTACTTACCTTTTTGAGTGGCATTGTTATTATTATTGTGAGAGTTTGTCAGTTTAAGCACCTAGCTGTCATTTCGAATTGACATCAATTTATTTTGAGACAGGTACATACGTACACACATTCATATACGCATACTAGGGATGTTAATTTATCAGTTTTTCCGATCCCGGCAATTTCGGGATGTCGTTATCACAATCCCGGGACCCCGGTATTAGTCTCGGGAGTTAGATATTCATTACTTTTCAACAACTTAAATCGAAAAATTGCTTCTATATTGTTTGAGAAGCTCTCCTATCATAAAATAAATAATAAATAAATCAGTTTGAAACCTACTTTTTTATTTAAAGTGGGGTTTTTATTTTTTTTTCTCTGACGTCAGGATTTATTTTATAGGACTTTGTAATTTCAAAGATATGATTAATTCCAAAATTTATTTAAAAAATTCAGAGAATGAATTGGTAATTTTTTAAGCTGATAAAGTTAGATGGACGAAATTCGAGGATGTTATGAAGTTTATATAAGTCCTTAACATATAATTCTTTCAAAAAACAAATACTGCGAAATTTCAAAGATAAAATTATAAAAGAACATTTTCAATACTTACCAGTACTTCTGCACCAAAAACTTGAATCTGTTTAAATTCTAAAGGATTTCCTCTTTAATTTGATACCCATACTTCTTCTCTAAGCACATTTCTCTGAATTTTTTAAATCATTTTTGAATTACTGACGTTATAGTGAAAAACTAAAAACGCAATTTTACTATATTTGGCCCATGGTTTCGCGAATATATTGATATTTGTGTTTAAAAATTACTATCGCGCGGTTCTGTATGTAATGTAATGAGCTAGACAATTATGAACAAATATTAATTATTAAATAAAAAAAGAAATATAGCCAATACTGGTCAAGAAAAGGAAATTATATTATTGCCATCAGTTCAAATTACAAATCCCGAAAATCCCGGGATTATTTGCCAAGAATATTTTTGGGACCTTAAAAAGGCCGGGATCCCGGAATTAGCATTCCTAATGAGTACCCACATCTTGTAGAAAGACAAGTGTATATTTACACATAAGTACATACATACATACATGTACTCACCGTGTACACTGGTAATTGTGGAAGCAATGTTTAATGTACCAGAAAAGTTCGTAATGAATAAGTGAAACACAACAAAGTATGTATTTTATGTATTGTATTTGTATGTAATTTGCAATGCAAAAAGCATAACGAAAAAGTAAAATACTGGCGTTGCCCTAAATACTTTTGTTTGTAAATTCTCTTATCTTAACGATTTGCATTTGTGCGATGGAATTGTAGGCGTTGGGTGCTCGTACGCATTCGAACTATCTGTTTAACTTCTTTTGCTACACAGCTTAAATAAAATACTACATCTGTCTCACTTTAGAGCAGCAAAATCGATTTGCCAATTTTAGATCGTCACTAAATAATTCACCACGACCACCATATTCGGGTCGATAGGAGTGATTTGCTACTGCTACTTCTTTTGCAATTTCAATTTGAATGACAAATTCGTTACTCGGAATCGGATGTAATGAGTTATACAATTTAAAGTTTACACCAACACCAGTCAAAGTTTTATTTTATCGGCAAGCATTTGCTGAATATATAAGTATTCGACGAATTACTCATTCATTGAATAAATTGCCTGCATAGTTTTTACCTTTACATAATTATGCAAATTTATATATTAGCTGACACATACTAAGTTTTATTTCATAATTCCGCGACAAAATTTCTGTTGTGAATGACGAAGGTGTGTGCAAGCTAAAGTATTTAGCAATGCCAAATCATAACTGTACCTTTAGCTGTGGTGATGCGCTTTTGGGTAAAATATTTTTTGTATCCTACACTAAAACGAACCTATGTATGTATTTATTCCGTTTTTACAAACTATTTATGCATTCATATACATATGTACGTAATATATGCAAATACTTTACAGCAGCTGCGTGAATGCAAAAGTAAAACCGTTAAATGCCGCTTCTTCCTTCGCACAACTCCTTTGTCTAGCTGAAATGAACGTGGTGCGGCTTAAATATTCAATTAAATTCCATACAAAAAAGTAAACGCATGCATGTGTTCAAACATCAATTTATACACTAAGGTGGTCCAAAAAGGCACAGGAAAAAAAATATTGGGAATTTTCCTGTTTCCACCCTCTGAACTGAAGAATATCTAAAATAAGGAGATCGGTAAGACCCGAAAAAAATTTTGGTGTAGGTTGTAGCTGAGATAAGCGTTTTTGAATCGAATTCTGAGATAGGGCGTTCTCTGACTGGCTGCCGAGATAGGTTGATCTTTCACACAGCTGTCGGCATATTAAAATAAATAAATATGACTGTATCTAACAGCCCGAGATACGGTGACAACCTACCTAAAAAGTGTAAATTAGTTTAAAATGTTATTTAAGTAAAATATCATTACTAGGTTTTCTTCCGTTTCGTTGTCCGGTAAGCTAAAAATTTTGGGCAGCACAAAGTCTGTCGGGTTTGGTAGTTTTAAAAAATTTTACATATATATTTTATTTAGACAATTTTGAAGTTTTTCTTAATATGCTTTCATTAGATACCAATAATGCCATATTTTACTTAAATTACCCATTCAACTCCTTTTAATTTTTAAATGGCAACCCTATCTCTAAATGGCCACAGCGTAAAGATTTTCAGAAAAAAAGAACGCAAATTTTAAAACAAAAAGTTATTCGTTGGGTATTTCCAAATTGTATAATTTCGTATAACTTGCCTCATCTTCGTTTTCAGACGGTGGCAACCGCACGTAAGATGCCCATATTGTGAAATATTATAAGCTAAACTTTCTGGTTAACTGTTGTCTTAAGTTTTTAGAAATGTGGGCATTGGGGCTCAAATTAAAGATCGCAGCCCCTGTGGGCAGACTCCCTAGTATATACCAAGCAGAGGTTCATGCCATCAGTGTATGTGCAGTCATTAATCTCCAGAGAAGAAATCGCAATGAAAAAATCTTGGTACTAAGCGACAGCCAAGCCGTACTCAGAACTCTTCATTCTTATGAAATCAAGTCTGCACTGGTTCTTGAGTGCGTAGAAAGGCTAAATGCCTTAGCAGCAAACAACAGGGTATTCCTTTTATGGGTCCCAAGCCACAAAAGCATATAAGGAAATGAAGAAGCAGACAGGCTCGCCAGGAAGGCGGCAGCAACAACACCAATTGGCCCCGAGCCCTTCTTTGCAATAGGACCTCACACCATCAAAGAAGAGCTTAGGAGAGAAGAAAGAGTTAATAGAGAACTGCACTGGAACCAAATTATTGGGTAGCGCCAGGCAAGGTAGCTGTTGGGAGGATACAATAGCAGAAGATATGAAAAACTTATTAAACTCCCAACAAAACAAACTACAAATTTTTACAGGTATCTTAACTCGTGACATAGCCTACTGATTCATGCCGTTTCTGTGATAAGACCGCTGAAACTTCCGAGCACATAATCCTCGAATGCGACGCAGTAGCATGGAGGCGAGAGAAATACCTGGGGTCCCTAAACCAGCAGCCGCATCACCTGCACTCGATGTTAACTGATTTAAATATAAAAAATACGCGTTTGCTTATTTTCGACATTCTTTAGTTCTGGGGGGGGGGGGGCTTGAAAAAAAATTTGGATCACACTAATATGTGTATATACATATATATATATGTACTAATTAGTGTAAAATCATGGAACTAATTAGCAGCGTAAACATATTAACTATCTTGTGGATTTAATTCGTATTCAGTTACCCAGTTCCGCCGGTTGTTCTGCACCCACATACATATGAATGTATGTATGTTCTTCTATAGACTGAAGTCAACAACAAACAAAAGACTTAAGTTGCGAACTTTATTCCCTATTAACCGCAAAATATGCCGCATTTTTATGCGGTCTTCACGTTTTTTTTTTTTTGCAATAATTTGCCCGTTGGTTGTGGAAGCTTATAAAGCCTATTAAAAAGTTTACCGTTCTTTATTAAAGATGACCCAAATTAAATGAAATGTTTATGTTGAAAGTACTTAAAAGACCACAAAATAGATGATAGATGAAACGAGAGAAAACTGTGAAAATTAATAATGAAAGTGTTGTTAACTAAAGTTTATAGACTGTTATTGAGCATTTGTTTGCTTTATAGAATTATGTACTTGTTTATCTACAAATATTCGTCGTTGATTAACTCAGCAAGGGCTTCTAGCGGCTTTACACGCTCCACTGACACAAACAAATATTTGCTCAACCTGGAAAAATCGTATGTATGTATATTGAAAATAATTTCTTAATAGAGTGTCTATCTTAACATTAACCATTAGCTTGCAAACCGCCAAACCACCTGTTGAAGATAAGTGATGTAAATAACACCGAGTTTATAAATGTATATCCAGAGGCAATTCATCGGTGGTATTTCTTGTATATCTGCATGTACATACATATGTATGTATGTATGAGTTTATGTAAATGTACGATGAACGTATCTACATGCAATAAGTCTTCTGCATCTGCAAGTGTACCTTACCATTGTGTGAATACGTGGAAAAGGTAGAAGCACCAAAACAAGAATATTAAAAGCTTATAATTCCCACTTGAATTTGTGTTAGCACTTGTTTCTACACTTTTTTTATATTTTATTATTTCGCTCAAATTCATTTATTTTGTGGAATGTGACCTACTAAAATACCAAAATGATTATAAGTTTGTGTTCG
Source organism: Rhagoletis pomonella (assembly GCF_013731165.1). Classification (NCBI taxonomy): domain Eukaryota; kingdom Metazoa; phylum Arthropoda; class Insecta; order Diptera; family Tephritidae; genus Rhagoletis; species Rhagoletis pomonella. Next base: position 37,767,622 of record NW_023458561.1, read on the forward strand.
TATCGAAAAGAGCGACAGGTGTAGCTGTGTGGCTGTAAGAAGATTATGACACAGAGAAAGGCAAAAATATACATAAATGAGGAAGTTACAAATTGATTTTTCATGTTATTTTACAAGAGTAAGCACCCTATGAGAAAAAGCAAACAATTTTACTTAACACGTTTGCCTTTTTTTTTTCTTAAGCAAAAATTAAAGGCAAAGCTGGCCTGTTTTTTATTTTTTAAGCATTCATAAAAAGCAAAGTTAAGATTGTAATGTGCTTTCGGATCTGAAAGTGCTCGAAAAATAACAAAAAGTTTCAAAAAAAATCTTGAATTATCCTGAAAAACTCCGATAAAGTTTACGGTCATGAAAAAGTTTTCAAAAATATCCCGAAAAAGAGGTCCAAGAATTGCTAAAAAAAAAATCTTGCACGGTCGAGAAACAGCCCCAAATTGTCTAATAACTTCTTGAAAAATCCGAAGAATTTCGAAGTATGAAAGTGTATAAGTTATATTAAAATATGATATGATACGATAGAGGCCGAATGACCTCATTTTATTTTGCTAGGGAAGAAGACTACTTGAAGGGTAATTTTTTTAGAACAGTGGATATCTTTATTATTTTATATTTACTTTTTGGCTTTTTTCGTACTACATTTTTCGATATATTTCGGGGGTTTTCCACAAAAAAATGGCAAAAAGTTCACAATTTACTCTAAATTCTGGAGGTGTGTGAGTTAAACGGCCTCCGATTTAGATTTAGCGGGTCGAAATACATGTCGGTAGGTGGGTTTGGTTAAATACTTAGATCTCCATTTTTGTGGGTCGAGATGCTTAAGCTTTTGCTACAGCTGGAGAGTAATTCTATCTAGCCCAGAGACTGAGAATCTTACATTTTGTAGTAAAAAGTGTATTGATGCTAAGCCCTACTTGTATTGCTCAAAAGTAAATGTTTCGTAGTATTTGGCTCATCAATGAACTAATCGTGGAAGATAATTAAATAATACGACGGAACCATCATCTGAGTAATCAGTGACGCCAGCAGGTCCTCATTATATTTCCTTTAATATTAGCGATAGTACGCCCTATCTACCTCGGGTCTAATGCTCATCTCACCCCGATGATAAGCAAGGTAATATCTTTCTTTATATAAGTACATATATATACATATATCTCACTCTTGTTCTATGCTAAATTAAAACACACCTAAGTAAGTACATACCTATGTCCATACAAAAACATTCTTTTAAACTTGCACCACTACGAAACTTCTTAAGCTACCCAAGAATGGTCAATACTGTTACATATTTAATTACAATTGGAGCACTGATTCCTAAAATGAGCTCAGTGAAACATGTCAACCACTTTTCTCGCACTTTGCGTTCAAGTAAGCAGCGGAATTGGTGACCAAGCCAATAAAACCTGATAAACAGCCAATTACTAGCGATAACTATCCTGCAGTGCGCAAATGTCCGCATGAAATAAAGTTACTAGTTCTGAGATAGTATCTAACAGAACTAGACTTGGACTGGTTGCTCTGTTTTCCGATTTCTGCTGGCGGACGAAGTGTAAAAAATTCAAATCTAACCACGATTCGTTCATCTGTGCAAGCATAAACGTGCACGAACAAAGCATCGGTTCACGGGTCGCTCGGCTACAACAATCGTCAACGGACGAGATTTTTCGTTAGTTTATAGGCCAGTATGCAGCTCTCAAGAAAAGCTGAGACAGTAAGCAGTTCTTAAGAAATTTGCTACGCTTTCTACTTAGATTTTCTAAAGTTTTTTTGTGAAAAAATAGCACAAGGCAACCCATGTTTGCAACAGAAATATATGCCCGTTCCATAATTTCTTGGGGAGAGAGCGAGGCAACAGGCTGGTAAAGTATCAGATGTCGAAATTCCTTGGATACACTCTCGAAGTAATGGAAATATTTTCTTGCCCCTTTTCTTAAGAGCTGCATACTGGCCTTATCTCTGAACTGTCTACATTGGAATGCTTATGGGGCAATTGTCCACCGCGAATCCCACCTCCATTATAAAGTAGACAGTTTAAGCCGTTGTTCGGCTATTGAGCGGGAACTAGTGTTGTGGAAAAAGGAACGCATTTTTAACTATTTTTGGGCTAGAAAAATCTCCTACCGAGTATATACTTACAATACACACATACATTTTCAATTCAAAGTCACCCTGTAGGGAAAATCTCTAGTTCTGAACTTGTGCGCTTCTAGTACATTTAGACCCAGTACTGGTTCGCGATAAATTTCTTCTGCATGCAAACAACAGGCGAATTTAACATGGCGATGTACTAGGAAGTGCATCCCTTTTCGATAGTTCCGAACCAGCCCTAAATTCTATAAATCGGAACCAGCTCTAAAATCGACAGACGAAAGAAAATTTTATCATGATTTTCCAATCTCTTTGCACAGAGAATTTTACGTTTTCAAATTTGTATGGAACGTTTTATTTTTAAAAACGTTTTGACCCAGGATTTGCACCTACAATATTTACTTTAGTTTTGAGAAAAAAACATACTCAATTCATATTCTAAAATGTATATTTTAGTTTTTGAAATGAACATTTTCAAATCTCTTTTTAAAACGATCGTTTGATAATTGGAAATTCTCATATTCAGATGAGATTCTAAAGTTTTTATTTTATATACTAAAATATGCGTTTTCAAATATGATTTTGACTTTCTTTTTTGATTAAAACACAAAGTCATTTGATATTTAAAACTATGCATTGTCATACATTTATCGATATATGTACATATGTAGACATACTTTTAGAATTTGTTTTTGTAAGCAAGTCTTACCAAAGCTTTTCTCTAATCAAAAAAGGGTACCGTATCAGCAACGTTCCTTTCATTAAGTGGCGTAACGATATCATATTTCCGCATCTTTTGCTTGAAACATCTGCACAAAATTTTTCCGTCAAATAATGCAAACAGATGAAAAGTATTTCAGTTTTATAAGTAGCTTTGAAAACTCTAATACTAAACGTTTTCGTTTTAAACCATTCTCATGTTTAATTGACTGAAACGAAATTTTCATTTTTATTTTAAAAGTGTTTCGTTTTACTTTTCTGGTTGAAAATTTTGTCGCACTATAATTTGTAGGAACAATATTCTAAAACTTTTAATTTTAGTTTTAAAAAGGCACATTTTTGGCGCAATTTTTTTCATTTCAAATGTTCTTCTCAGTCGAAAGACAAAATATGATATAATGTTCGTTCTTATTTTGCGAAGATTACGTTTTAAAGTCTGTTATACAAGTAGTGTATTTTTAATTTTGTATGAAGTAAAATTGTTTCAAAAATGTTTGTTTTACAATTTGTTTTGAATACATGGGTTTTACATGAATCTTTTTCTCTGGGTGGTTGTTGTGTGCGAATTTAAATTATTTTCAAAGAAATGTGTTTTCAATTTGAAATTAAATTTGTTTGAATAATTGTAAGAAATATACGTTTACATACCTTTGGCTGTAGCTGAGTTTGTAGAGGTGCTCGCTGTTATTGGTTAGATTCCAGACGGTCACAAGATGTTAAGATGATAACACAAATTTTGGTTTTGTATTACCAAGCCATGAAAAAGCATCTACGAAGTGCAGAATAAAAGCGTATTTGAACGAAAAAGCCGCCAAACAAATATCTATGTAAAGTAAACAAGCTCCCCTCTGCATCCTTTTTTCGATAGTTCCGCACTAGTTCTAAATTCGTCCCTTTAGATATAGATTTCTAGTGAAAAAAGTGAAAGAAAATTAGTTTTTTAAAAGTACCACTTTTCGCCGATTTTGAACTGGTGGGGATCTAGTTACCATCGGACTAGTTCGTTTTTTGGCGACAAAGATCTAGTACGGAACTAGAAATTTGATTCCCTAGTCCGCGGTTTCCCTGCAGGGCAACAAATCAATACCCTGCAGCAAAATTTAGAGACGGACTGGCAAAGCGTTAGTTCCTGCTTACACATTTCAGGACTGCAAAACGCCAGGGGTAGTTGGAACTTGCATTGTCGTCAAATGTTTTCACATTTGGCATGTTAAACCTAAGAAGTAACTGAATGCATAAATTCTCTCTTCTCATACAATATGAAAGTTGGTTCGTGGGAAGACCTCCGACTCTAACATGAGGTTTGTTTACATTCTGGGCAAGTTTTAGACAAATGAGCGTATGCACGAAGCACTCTCACACGCAACGAACCTATTTTCGTACCCGAAACTGAACGTTAAATCGTAAAAAGTTTTAAAATTAAATTGGCTCTCAACAGCCTGATAACTGAAAAAAATAAACACAAAATGGGTAGTTCCGGGCACCCGTGGCCGGGAAGGAAAACCTAAAGAATAAAAAAATTACTTTTTAATTATTAATTACTGCGTTTCAGAAAGCAAAAGTAGTTTCTGGTAGCGGTAGTGAGTTCAAATTCGTCAGATAAATATCATTTAAAATAGATATGTGTCACTTTGAAGGTTAAGGACTAATATCAAGATTAAGACGAAACCTAAGACGGTCTACTCTTTATGCACTCAGCAATTATCTGTCGGCATAATTATTTGAGTTTAAATTAAAGAAATAATCATTATGCGGTCCCTGAAAAAAACAGACCTACCGTTGATTGCGAGTTCAAATCGCGATGGAGGCAAGGGTGAGTTTTTAAATTAAATACCTTAAATCGTTGCGTGCCGCTTAAAAAAATTAACAGCCGGTTTCACCAGCAATTTAAATGGAAAATGATTTTTTTTTATTTTCTGCCAATTTGCATATAAAATTCAAAAAATTAAAATCATTGTTTTCTTAAATTGCCTTTGTGAAATTGGCTGTAAGAGAAAAGTATGCAATTTAATCAAAGTAAAATGAAATGAAATTTTTAGTGTTGGGCAGTATCGATACCTAACGTACTCAGAACTCGATTCTCAAAAGGATCGACAGTAGCCGATTTTTAAAAGTATCGATACTGAGTACCCCAAAATACTCAGTACTCACAAAAGAACTCGAAAGCACTCAGTACGCAAAAATATTCTGTTCCAATCATAATTTTGATACATGCCCGAGTACATCGATTCAAAGTACTCAGTATTAAGTGTCGAATAGATACTTAAAAGTAGTGAGTTCTATTTACACTTACCGGTATTCGGAAATGATTGTACTCAATTTCAAGTCTCAATAATTTTCGAGTACAACACTTATACTCAGTTCAGTTAACCATTTAATCGAGGTAATTTGGTATTACATAATATATTAATTTGAATAAAGTGCTGCCAGGTTGTAAGATTTCTACACTAAGTATCGAAATGCTGTCAGCCGGTGTATATTTTAAGAAAGTACTCAGTAACTCTCAAAAATACTCGATCCATAAAAGTATCGATACTAAAGAATTCGATGCTAAAAGTACTGGATACTTCCCAACATTGGAAATCTTCAAAGAAAGAACAAAAAAGAAAAGTATAAAAAAATCGAGTCGTGAAAATTTTTCTTAAAAAACTTATTGTTTCAGACTCAGAACGAGTTCTAAAGAGTAGGACATTGCCCTTTTAAAAAAGACAGCAAAAAGCATTGATTTGGGTTAGATGAAGAACCAGTGCCGTCCCTTTTCAAGGTGGTTAGACGCGTTTTCTGAGCCAGTATGATTTGCTGCAGGGTACAAACGCATCTCATCGCATAATATTTATATATGTACGTGCGTGTATGTTTATGTGAAAGCGTATATTTATAAGCCAATAAGACTGTTAAATGAATAGTTTGGCCAACTTTTAATCGAATACATTTGTCCGGAGACAAGCTTGACAATGCTAGTGTTGTTGTTGTTGCTGCTTTTGTGGAAGCTGTTGCTTGTTAACGTAACACGTAACAGTTAATTTCAACCGAATGCAGAAATGGGAGATCTACTTGCATGTGTGTATGTTTGTACGTACGGACTTTGAAGAATAATACATATGTACATATATAAGAACATGCACTAACATTGTCAACGTTGCTAATGTTGTCGGCTATGTGGCAGCAACCAGACTTGAGTAAGCCAATTCTCAGCAGAAGTACACAAAAGCAATAACAAAAAGAATATATAGGTGACAATATAACCAGCAGAGAGAAGAAATGATAATTGTGTCAACAAATTCATAAGCTTCATTAGAACATGTTCAAAAACTTACATACACATCTATATGTTTATGTGACCAAGATAGTTACTGCTGTGAAAAGTGCCGACCTTAGTCTCCTCAGAGCTGATCGACGGCCATTTATGTATGTTTGTGCAAATATATACTTAATATTAAATGTATATGTATATTTATTTCTACTATTATGTTGGTGCTCGCATATTTGTCTATTTCTAGATCACTGCCACTCATACGTAACCAAATCATAAAAAAAGCTTACTGCAAACAAATACCGTTTAACAGTAACGTCCACCACTAGGTAGCAACGGAACAAGAACTCGCTCTCAATTAACTAACTTGTTGTTGCTTACATGCTGACATATAGATACATACATATGTGTATGTCCATTCTTTGTACCCCACCTGCCGCGTGCTGAAACTTTTTATGCCAATGTTATCTACAATTTATAACATTTTTTTTTGTATTCCACTCTAGTCACGCTTCATATCGCACTGTTGTTGTTGCGATTCTTTCGGGTGCTTTTACTGGTAGCTGCTTGGTACGGCTTTATTTTTTTTTTGACTGCCATGAAGTCAGTTAGTCAGTCAAAGAGTAAGACGACCCAAGTTAATAACGGCGGATCAGTGGACGGTCGCTTGGTAGTGAATGCGACAGCTTTTGATGCTGGTAACATATAAGAACTATGACATACATATGTATGCTTCAGGTTTGACCGCGTTTATGTCACAAAAGAAGCAACCGCGCAATATGCCGAAAATCACAGCAGCTACTACAAAAAAAAAAAAAACTAATATATATCACGTGCTGCTAATTTCTGTATATCTTGATTCTAAGTTATAATGGGGATAGTGTTCTAATACACAAGTAAGTAAGTATATGAAAACAGTTTCAAGACATATGTATGCCAAAAGCAATAAGATTTTAAATATGACAATTTGGAGAGGTTTTCTAACTTTACTTATAATCATCGGCGTAGCCAGAATGAAATTTAGGGGGGGGGGGGCTCGGCCCTATTAAGCTGGTATTTCAGGGGACTATTTTATATATATATATAAGGAAAATTTGAAAGTTAGGGGGGGCTCGAGCACCCCCCCAGCCCCTACCTGGCTACGCCCATGCTTATAATGTACAATATTACTCACCCGAAAGTCTTTTGCTTTGACTTTATTTTTTTTATATCTTTGAAGGACTTTAGCGGGACTTGGAATATACCCGATACATTCCAGTTTGTCGATAAATTCTATGAATTTCAAAAACACTAAAATCTGTTAACTGAACATAATCTGATATCTCGACTAATTTCGATAACTGTGCGTTTATAGCCTTGATAAATTTGGATAACTTCAAATGTATATAAATCTATAACTCGATAAACTATGGATACCTCTATAAATTTCGACAGGCTCGGTTAATTTTGATAGTAACATATTTTTCGAAAGCTGTCGACAAATTTCTTTGTTAGCACGATGACATTCGATAAGCAGTGAAAACTCGATAAACCTCCAAATTTCCAGAGCACGATATATTTTGAAAATTCCAAAACCTTCGATTCGATAAATTGACAATTTTCAGTAAATCAATAAATATCGATAATTCGATAAGTTCAAAGAACTCCATGCATTACAAAAACTCTATAAATATTGGTAATGCAATAAATATCGATAGCTTAACAAATTTCGATATTCCCAGCAATTTGTATAGCTGGATAACTATCCGTAAATTTCGCCAACTAATCGGAATTAGTCCAGAAACGTTTATTTATTGTCCGATTTGCTTCAAATACAGGTTCATAACATGCAATAGATGCCTCCAGAGTCGAGTCATTTTAGTTTTTGAAGGAACCTATGAATGCTTGTTTGGTTTTACTCTCTACAAATGTAACTATATGTATATCAAACACTAACGAATTTCCATACAAATTTAACTGTCCCTTCTGTTCCTATGGATTATAAAATTATTTAACAGAATGTATGTATATCACCCCACCTAACAATATTAGGGACCTAGTTAGATGATCGAGAAGGCTTAGTCTGATTGTCTTTGATAAGTTTAAGTATTTTAGACTTTTTCACAAAAACGTTTTTAATTTTGCAACATAAAACTCAATCTACTATTGCATTCCAATGAACCTGTTGCAGCATATTCCAGCGCAAAACAAGCATCAAGTATTTCTTCGATATAATTTGAAATTACAAACCTGTTCCACAGATTTCGCAATAAAGAAAAAAAAGACATTCACATACAGATTACTTTGCAACATAGTTTTTGCGCATTTCAAAACGAGCAAAAACTTTCAGTCTCTCGAATGTGTGATAAATGGTAAGAGTAAGAATAATTAAGAGAAGGCTTTCGCATGCAACAGGTAACGAACTTGACCAGAATTTCATTCAAGATTGAAGATATTTGGCGGCGACCCTTAGTGATGATTGCTTTGGGTTTGTTTTGTTTGCTTTTGAATGAATGCCGTTTAACAGGTTGCCCTGCCCGTCTTTTTATGTGCATATTATTGAAAACATATTTATGTGCATATTCCATACCGACAAAGTTTACCAGTGCGTGCGCTTGCGTGCCACAAGAAATGCGCAAAAGGGAAAGTTTCTCGAAGTCATGCTAACTTCTTTTCATCAATCAAGATCGCAGTTACTTATAAATATGTTAAGTGTGGTAATAAAATTATTTACATATGTTTGTATTATTTGCACATATATAGATATGTGGCTGATTGACGCGGTGTATTTTTGAAATCGTGACTTTTGCGAATATCGAATAAACCGGAGTTTTGTCTTGGAATAAACCGGTTATTCATCTGAGATATATATTTAGGCAACTGCTTCTTAAATTTCGCTTATTGTATATATTTTTTATTTTGTTGATAGCGCAAACAGAATTTTTTTTTTTCATAAATTTTGGTCTCAAACACTATCAAGTTTATATCGAAGATTATTTTTAATATGTATTTATGTTTTTCAAATTAGAACAAATCAATGTGCTTTGGAATTAAAACAAAACATTTCGTTCGGCTACATTAGCGGTCGAATCATACGCTTTGATACTATTAAGGAAAAATTCAACTAAGTGCAAGATGGGGAGCAGCTTTGAAGGCTCATTTTAGTAGATACATGCAGTTTTACCATACACTACGCAAAAAAAATAACATGATTTTTTCAAACAGGGCTATTTTTGGCTTTTTCATGTTGGCGATTAGAAATTTTTGAACAGAAAAAGTAAAGTGAAATTAAACATACGTTTTTTGGTCGACAACAGAGTGTTGTCTCGAAATTTTCACCAAGAACCAGTTCAGCTCAATAATAAAATTTCAAACAACGGCACTCTGTAAATAGCAAAAACAAATCTGTACACAAATGGCCTTGATTCAAAGTGAACATTTATTTGCAAACACACTTACATGTTGTGGTTGTAGTTGAGTACGACCAGGAGTGTGCAGGTTCAAATGCCATTAAGACTGGTTTTTACTATGTCAAATTCAGTGGAATTTGCCGTGAAATTAGTGAAAACATATTGTCAAATGGGATTCCAAGGCGTTATATCGATTGCTTTTGATTAGGATAGGTATTTAGTCGTATACATATATGCGTTGCTAAATCGGCCGCCTGTCTGTGTCTGGCCTATTATTCCATCGGTTAAGGCATTGCTAAAGCAAGTAAAGTTGTGTCAAAATATGGTGAAAAATTTTGGTGTCCAAATATGATATAGTGAAAACCAGCCTTTAGGCTGAATATGAATTTTGAATTTTTTTGTTTGGTTTTCTTAATTACGAAAAAGCATGTGTGAATTGCACAATGAAATCGTGTTCAAACGAAAAAATCTGCAAAAATAAATCTGTTTCTTAATTTCGATTTTTTGTCTAAATGCGATGTTGCTGCGAATAGAATAAAACTTAGTCAAGCAGAGCTTTGTTAAACAGCGAAGCAAAATACAGCTTAAAAAAATTGTTCGTTAAAACATGTTTTGTGAGGCACTTCAGCGTATATATAGTTCTGAGAACATCTGACTCCAGTGGGGAGCCTAGTCATTTCAATTAAGTATTTAATTTAGGAAATAATTTAATTAGAAGTATTCAAACCCCGAAGATATTTCAGAAAACAATTAACGGAAATCGGGTTTTAAGGTTTTTAACAACTAAAGTAAAAATTGGTTGATATAAAAATTTCTAAATATTTATTAAATATAAGGTGGCTACTACCTTGACCGTATTACATTTATTTCTTTTTTAAATTAAAGCGGTACCCAATTTTAATAATTTTATTACATTCTAGTCTTTCATTTCTGACTAACTGTAAGTGTACTCGGTCTAAGAGGGTTTTTGTGAATCTTAAAATTGGGAACCGCGTTTTTGAAATTGCCTTTTTCGAACAACTCGAAAACTGGTTTTGGAAAAAATTCGAATAATCGAACACACTTTTATGTACATACATTTTAGTTTAACAATAAATAGACGCAATTTTTCATAACTTTTATCCACTGAAAGATATCCTCAAGTATAAAGTTGAACCCACCATAACAATTTTAGCACTTCAATCCAAGCAAAGATCATACGCAATAGTCTAAACAACGGACTTCAACTACGTTCACAAACAAAAGACTCAAGTAAGAAACTTCCATTACTTCTTACGCTACACTTTGTATATTTGCAATTGTTGCTGCATGCCTAAATTACCGCGAAAAAGTACTAGTAAATTACAACAGTAGGCATTCGAATAAAGCAACATAAATAGAAAGAGTCAGTAAACGCAAAAATCGTGTAAGATTTTTAACTTACTACACACGCTGCAAGCCAATAGATTTTTGTAGTGCGGCACAGAGGGAGGGAGAGCTAAAAAAAAAATTGCTACTACCACACAGAAAAGGCCAATATTTGGCGTCGAAAAATATTGTTGCCTCGGCTGCTGATAAAATTGTTACGCCGCACAGTGGTCGGAGAAGCCATGTTTTACGCGTAAAAGGCATATTTTAAAACTGTGATAAATTAACCGGTATTCTTATTCGGAAATGTCCAACGAACTCAAATTTGTTTAGTATTTTCAATAATATCAGCTGAGCAAGCCGTTGAATCCATTCAATTTAACGAATTCGATCGTGGTACGTGGACAGATTTCTTAACATTTTTTTGATGGAAACTTTCAATTATAATAGAAATTGCTGGTTTGGTGTTACTTCCTAAACATGGAAAATTATGATTTCATATGAAATAAAACTTGGTTTTTAAATTGTTAACACCTTAATAACACGGCTTATTTTTCAAGAAAGATTTTCTTCAAGAATGTATAACTAATGAGTGGGATCGAGAAACATCTTTATTCCTTTACCAAAAACTAATTCAAAGGCCTTTTTAAGGATCTACGAAAATAAAAGCCGCGCATACTCGCGCCAAAAAGAGTGGCGAACATTTGTATTTCACTAGACCAGCTTTAGCAGTTGTTCCAAATAACATAAAGTGTATTAAAATATTAAAGATTAATGTAATTTATTCGGCATTTACCATCATATCGAGCCCTAACCGCCAAAATAACGTAAGCGACATTTTTTTCAAAATTTTATTTTAGATGCAGAAATATTCCTAGAGCATCTATATACATTTCTGCATCAAAAAAAAAATTTAAAAAAAAGGCCGCTTACGTTATTTTGGCGGTTAGGGCTCGATATCATTTATAAGATGTGTCTTAACAAAGCTGAAGTCAATTTTCAAAAATCCAATAACGAATCCAATATGACCTTCAAGAATTTAAAAAATTAGTGTATTTTCATCAAATTCGGTATTTAGATGTTCTTAAAATCCAAAATGGCGTCGAAAATTTTCAAAAAATTCAAACCTGAATATATTTATTTAAGAACGAGAAAACTGAAGTTTTGGAAATGACGAATTTCGTATAAAATAAAAAAATCTTAAAAAGACTGTTGGTTCTGGATCTGATTGTTTGGGCTGAACATATAGCAGACGGCCCCAACTATCCCTAATTTATAAATATAATTACTGTTATTATTTCATAATTTGATGTGGGAAAACAATATACTCCACTGAAAATGACAGTTGATTTCATAGTTGTCAACCAAAAAAGTTTGAATGTAATACAGAACTCGAGATCAGTGAGCCTTAAAACTCATAGAGAAGTTAGAAAAAGATTTTAACGATTAAAATTTTGTTCTTTATTGTAATCACCATTTTAACTCTTTCATAGTCAACTTAAAATGCATTTTATGGTAAAAAACAGAATTTTGACTTTAAAATAAGGAGAACGCGATTTTAAAATGGTAAAATAAGGTTCTAAGTTTTGTTTTGTTGCTGAAGTAGTAAATGCAATAGCACCGAGGTTCGGTCCCCACTCCGATCGAATCCAAATAATATTTTTTTAATTTTATTATTTTTTAATAAAAATATTATTTTACTTTATTTTATTTTATTATATTTTTCACATAATTATTTGAAGTTAATCAGATTTTTTGGAGTTTAATTTTAATTAAAAAGGTCACAACAACTATAATTAATAATAATAATAATAATAATAATATATAATATTTAAGAGAACAAAAAAAGATGTATGCAGTGGAATTCGAACCCACGACTTCCCGGCTTGCTAAATCTGAAATCCTGCAGCGGATACAGGGTGAACTAATTAAAGTCCTGATATTTCTTTATATTGCCGAGTAAATTTTTTCTCGTCATATGGATAGCTCTGTTCTCTATCATCTTAAGAAAAAGCCGTTTTTAAGATTCTATGATTGTCACAACATAAAAATGTCTTCTAAACTTAAAACCTTATTTTAACAGGAAAGAGTTTTAACTTACGACTATGACTATGGGCCAGTATATTTAATTCTTGGGAAATTTCCCTTGTTTCTAGAGAAATTTACAGCTCCTTCGACAGTTGTAAACTCTTAAGATTTTATTTTGACGTAAATTGGAGATTAGCGTGTTTAAAACTTTTATCAATAGCATGTTAAAAAATATTTGCTGATTTTTAGAAAAATTAACTGTTTATTTGGCAGCTATCAACTCTCAAAGTTTTAATTTGACATAGAATTCGTGATCAGTGACAAACGTAATCAGTGGTATTTTCAAAAAGATTTTCTTAATTTTAGAGAAATCGGCAGTTGATTTGACAGCTGTCTACTGTCCAACTATAAATTTTATGGCATATTCGGATTTAATATTACAACAGTACTATAGTCCCGCAGTTGTAAATATTGTAATCGTAACAGCCCTTCTAGTTTTTCGCGTAAAACATGACTTCTCCAACCACTGTGCACCGGCGAGATCGCCCATGCATGCCTACATACAACAGTCTGAAATACGAGTAGGACGCTGCAACGTGCAATGCAATGCCGTGTGGAAGACAGCTGCCGCAACTATGTAGTAGCACTTGTGCTACTTGCAACTGGCAATACTAGGCACTCAACGCCACAGCTAGCCACCAGCCACCAACTACCAACTACCAAGCACCAACCACCGACCGCCACTGCGAAAACGCAATTGCACGCCAATGCTGGTTGCAATTTGATTGTAAATTGCTTGTTCTTGCCGCAACACCAACTAAGATAATACATAGCGATAGTGTATTTGTGGCGGCAACGCTTGCAAAACCAAAGCTAGACGGCAGCGGAGAATTTCCTATTAGAAGAGGCCTTGATTAAGGTCATTCGCTTCAGTTTGGCCGTGGAAATATGTAGAAGTGGCAGACAAAGGATGGTGGCTACTTGTTTGTATCCAGTCTTAAATAAATAAACATATACATACAAGCATACATATGTGGGTATATATGTATGTATATGTACATGTACATAAATTAATATGGGTGTTAGTGCATTTAGTTTTTTTGTTGTAATTGCAGGTAATGTTGTTGTGTACTGTTGACACCCAAGAGTACTCAGGTACATTTTTCTATGTGATTGGTGTTCAAAGCACATACATACATACATACGTATGTGCAGCCCAACTACGAAGGCATTGTCATGTCGTTTATTTGAAATCAAAGAATTACATGTTACTGTGCAGGTAAGATAAATAAATTGATGTGCTGTAATTCGAGTTGACGCAACAATAGTGCAAATTAAATTATTGGCCTCTTCTTTGAAGTAGCACGAGACCCAACAAGGCTGTAGTGAAGTAGCACAACGTTGTCGAACAATCAAATTATCCATTTATTCCTGATAATTTGACTACGGATTTTTATGCAGAAAACGAAGCCTAAAAATATGTACTCCTTAACTATAAACAAAATGTTCAGAAATGTATTCACTTTGTTTATAGTTATGTTGTACATATTTCTAGGCTCCGTATTTTGCATAAAAATCCGCAGTGTACTGATAATACGATATATATTTAAAATTATTAAAGGGCACTAAAAAAAATCGTTCTTTCGCGAACTGAATATTGACCAACTGTACTTGCTCCTTTGCTTGCTGAGCATAAAAACAACATATTGTAAATAAACGAGGCAGCTTACAAAGGGCAGCCGTCAGAACTGTTAAAAACATTTTTTTACCTAGATAATCCCTATTAATGTACGCCTGAAGTAAGTGGGCATGAAGTCTGCAATGAGACAGAGTGAGTCAGGACTATGAGAAACTCGTCTATTCAGGCACGGGATGATCATCAACGAGATACTTACAATCACCACAAAAGACCGACTAACCTCAACTTCAATAACATATAAAAGAGATTCCCATTCAGAAGAGAATGGAGAAGAGGCATAGTGCCCGATAAAGAGCCAACGACGATGGAAAGATGGACTGCGGTGTAGAGGCAAGAGTGTACTCCGTCTGGAATATGATGCAAGCATCTTCTAAGCGGAAGTCTTAGGCATCTTTGAAGCTTGTAAAGTTATAATAAAAGGCATCGTTGGAATAAAGAAAGCAACAATATACTCTGACAAACAAGCAACTTTGTTAGCATTAGCATCACCGGTCACCAAATCAGAGCTTGTCCAGAAGTTCAAAGCGAAATCATGCTCTGTGTCTGCGTTAATAAGTGTCTCTCTTGTTAGGGTTCACAGCGATTTTAGAAAGTTTAAAGGCAATTAGATGGCGAATGAATTAGCCTATTTGGAGTAATTCTTCGAGGCTATTTTGCAAGGAAAATATGTTCTAATATACAGACATGCAAAAAGCCCGGGAACTCTGGCCCGATTATAGCAGGACGAAGAAAGTGGATTTTCTTGATAGATCAAGTATAGAAGTATTTAGAATTGTAGCAACTATTACTGGTTACTAGCCCATAAGCAAACATGTAGCGTGAAAGGAGCTTTCATATAAAAGAACTTTCAGCTATCAACAAGAACATGGCGAAGAAAGTGTTCCATACCTAACAGCAATTAGGCATAAAGCACTGGGAAGACACATACAAACAAAAGTAGCAGACATAGCAGGATCTACTATAGGCGACACCGGAAAATTTATCAGGGAATCAAGATAGGTGGTTAGAAATAAATAGATATACAAACATACATCACTTCCATGAGAAGTGCATCAAAATGGCATCAACTGCCTTAATTGTATCGTAGGAAATTACTTTGAAGCCCTGCTGCCGAGCAATTAACTACGTCGACAATTTCGATTGATTGAAATTGTGCTTTTAAATAGTTCTATTATCGGTATATTATCCCTAATATTTCTATACGATTTCATTCGATTCGATTTTACTCGTCTTCAGAACATCTTTTCAATATGTATTTAAATATATCTATGTAACTTCTTTTTATTTTTTGTAGTTAAATTTACTGGACCACGTACGTAGGTTCGACCCACGACTTTTCATCATGAAAATAATATTATTTGAAACAAAAATTTTAAAGGACGATTGGTCATTTGCCCAAAATTGAGTGTAAACTGTTACCTCAATCGTTTGATTGGGAAAATTTTGGACTTTGACGTAAATGTTTTTAGACATTCTCCGAAAGAATTTCAAATTAAATGTGTTCTAATTTAATTTGTATCAATCGTGTGGCTGATAAAAAATTGTAGTCCCAATTTTAATATTTTGTACCAATAGAACAAAAATAAAAAATTGTAATGCAATAATTCCACTTAGGAGAACCGATGCTATAATTTTGCCTCAGAAAGCCGTTCGTCAATAGTATACACAACAGTTTCGAGAGCACGCTATCTTTGGATAATTGTTTAGTTCCTGCTTCCGAACTTGGTTTCACCAATAATCACCGTCACCACCCTGCCTAAAAGCTTTTGTCCTATAAACTCCCTCAGATAATTGTTTACTCCAATTTATCTCGGGGCATTTATTATGGAATCTGGTACTTCATTATTGAGCACTCTTTCAATTTCTAGTGAGGCTAGATGGCAATAATCTTGGAAGCTGAAGTATTTTTCGATAAACATGACGAAGTTATGAAGCTCGGTATCCATACACTTTCCCTTTTGGCAGGCATGTTGAACATTAGACAGCTATCAGCTGTGCTGGGCATGCAGTTACAGTTGCACGGCTATACTCAATCCCGACTCTTACATCCTCGATCGCGCACTCTGGACAACGTGTGCGAGATGCGGTAATCAATCCGAGTGGGGCCTTGGGTCACGACAGAAAGAGAGGCAGCTTCGGTGGGGCCACTCCGGCTCACTGAAGTCTGCAGTGTCTGTTCACCAGTAGGTGCGGCTACAAGCGGGTGTCTGTCTTGGAACAAGCGGCTCGCTAAATAAACGTGTATTCGATTGCGAAGCCGCCCACGTCCCGGCAATGGGTTGTGCGCTGAGTTTGGGACGTAAAAACATGCTCTAATGAAAAAGAAAA
Organism: Rhagoletis pomonella; assembly: GCF_013731165.1. Taxonomy (NCBI): domain Eukaryota; kingdom Metazoa; phylum Arthropoda; class Insecta; order Diptera; family Tephritidae; genus Rhagoletis; species Rhagoletis pomonella. The sequence goes on from NW_023458561.1 coordinate 37,784,474, forward strand.
CCCAAGCCTCGGATGAGACATAGACATAGAGCAGCGAATTAAATACAGCGGCTCCGCTGACTTGGCCTTGTCGTTCAAATGGACTCCGATCCTCCAGCTCTGAAAGTATTCAACTCCAATTCAATTCATCGACTGGCGTGCTTTGTTGAACTCGGCCAAAATCGCTTAGGCGCTTATAGCGCCAAATAAGAAGAAGAAGAACTGGGTCGGAGCTAGTTGTGTGAATATGACCCATTTTAAAACTAATATCGGGAGTCAAGTGTGTTCGGATATCCTGCGCTCATCGCCAGTTTGAAGATCTTGAAACAATTTATTGAATGACAATCCTTAAATTGCCCTCGATGGCACTAAAAAGCTGTGTTCAGAAAGAAGGTGGTATCTATCTGTAACCACCTATATAATATGGATCCGTTTCGCTCAAAGTTGGACTAAATATGAAAGTGAAACATAATAACATCCCTAATGTCATTATAATATTATGCATAATGATCTTTTCGTCTATTAGTATTGTAAGGGGCGAGCCAAATAAGAGAAAACAACATGTGAAGGCAACATCATTCCATTTGACTGCACTTGTGGCACGACGTTATAAGATCGCAGCCAGTTTGTATAGTTTGAAATTACGGCAGCTACTCAGCAACTCAACACTTCAGCGCCCATACACTTAACACCTACACAGTAGAGAGACGGCAGCTACACGAGAAAGTTACATGCACATATAAATACTAGTATTTCTACATACATAGTACCCATAAATGTACACTGTACGGTGACCGCATTGGTACAACTGCCCACTCGTTGCATAGAAATACATTAGTGTAATTTAATTTGTTGCAGGCACGTCATTCGTATATCTGCCATAAATCTATTTTTGTTTCTTCTTGTCGCTATTGCATTGCATTTGTGCAGCAATTTGTATGCACCACAGCGTAACGTGAAAACATGGCCTCTTCTGGACAAACCGAAAGCATTACTTCACTGAGAATTCTTCTGTCTTGCTAGTTATTTTGAAGTACTTACGTATAAGCATACTTGTAGGTTTTTGAATAGGTAATATCATTTACATATCTCAGCATACATACATACATAGTATGTATGTGTGTGTACATAAATATGTAAGTGAGAAGTATTGTGGCCACTTTGCTTTCCCATAAGTATGCTATTCTGCTTCGGAACTAGAAAAGACACCAAAGCAAGTGCATCATGAAAACGAGTATCTACACATAATAACTTGTTGTTGTTGGTTGTTATTAGCTGCTACGTGTAGTGGTGAAGCTCATTTTGACAGCAGGAAAACATTTCTTTGCAGTGAAGAACACTTCACATGTCTAAGGGCAATTTCGAAGGTTGTGAACTGAACAGCCACGAAAGACTTAAGAAACAAACTTGATAATATTTTTCATTTCATTTTATTATTTGTGGACGTGTTTTTTCTTTTTTCCCAGCAATTCTATAATTTCCTATTAAATAAAGCTCGTGATATTAGTTTTCAGACTTTTGTAAGTTTATTTTGTGGTACATTGGAAGGGGGATTTATTGAGGATACTAATGTATTTCCATTTTACAGGTAAAATGTCCGAGTTTTCCTTCGACTCCATATGATTTAGCATGATTATATTTATCTATAAACTTTAAATATGAGGTAGAAATTGGAATTCAGACACATACATCCATTCTTAATGTAATTTTAGCCGCACGGTTGTGGCGATTTTTAATTAGTAGTGAGTACGGTGTGATGTAGTTGATGTTAGACCTTTAACTAAATATCCTTTAATGTACATGTCATACTGAATATCCATTTTGACAAAAGAACCACCAGAAATTTACTGCTAATGTTTTGAGACAAATTTTTAATAAATAAATCAATTGAATTAAATTATTTGTGTCCCAAATAAAAGATCCATTTTACCTTTCAAAATTATTCATAAATTTTTTCGGTTGGTTTTTAAAACATCTATATAAGGAATAAAGCGGGTGGATATTTTCGAAGATATCAAGCGGGCAATTCAGATGCTCTCCTCTCTGTCAGTTAGGTCGCAACTTAAGTACGACCGTAGCATAGGGAAATATATGTTAGTGAGACAGCGGTGCAGCTAGCTAGATGCAGCTCAGCTTTACATATTTCCTACGCAGTAAACCTGGGCGCCTCGCTTGCGTAAATCAAAAGCACAGAAATTTACCACGCAAAAACCAATCAGAGGTGGGGTTGTACAGGAACGTAGATGATTACTAGATGGAAAAATATTTACAAACTCACGACTGTCTCCCCAGCACATTGATCCGTGGGTGTCCATGCTGAAAGTATACTTTCAAACAGTTTCTGTCGCAGATGCAAAGGCCTCAAGTTAAAGTAGACTGTTTAACGCTTTCTCTGCGGGTACCCGATGCTTGCATAAAGACACTTAGCAAGTAAAATCCGCAGAATATTTCAGAGTGCAGCCGCTCTGTAGATATACTAAAAGTCTTCAAAATTGCTAATTGGTTGAAGGTTTTTACGAGTACGTAGAAATAGCTTAAATTCGCTTATTGTACTTTAATTAACCAACCAACTACACATCGGATGCCGCGACGGATGTTCTGTATGTACGAGTTAAGAGTATGCCTATCTGTTGCAGAGGTAACGCTAATTTATCTACGTGAGATCGTGTGATTTGATGTAACAAGACTTCTTCTTCTGAGGGTTTCTAAAATCCAAGTTCTGTGCCAGCGAATAAGACGAAGTCGACCGATGCTCTTAAATCCGCCGACATAACCCAGGCCAACGCTCAAATTCAGTCGGAACTATGCGGCAATGGTATTGTAAATTGAACAATTCGGATTCATGATACAATAAGAAGCCTGAGGGATGCTATATTCATTATATTCGACTTTTATACTAACAAAAGGAAAATTCGCTAATACCTCATATATAATGGATCCCCTCTCCTTGGTCCCATAAAATATGTACATTTATACACAAATGGACATTTATTAGCCTGGTCTACAGGAATAAACCTTTAAAAGGATTTAACAGGCGCATTTATAGCTATATTTTCAAAGCCCTATATAATAGAATGAGCCCCCCAAGTTGTAAAAGCGTGTTTTAACACTTGTCAACTTTGGAGGTGAGAAACCCAGTAATAATGTTCTGGGTACCAGACCTCTGCTGAATCGGAGGAAATGAGCTTATCAACAAACTGGTTAGGGAAGAAATTATTTTTTGGAATCCCTTAATCTTCATTGGCAGTTGCAATTAACGAGTAAGCTCTTAATGCAGTGCGATACCTTATACAGGGCATGCTCTTTGGCTATCCTTTCGGTAGAAAGGACATATATATTTAAAATAGAGCCAAAATCAGGTTGTCATAGTATCTAACCGGCCATAACTATCTGCCAGAGGGATGAAATGCCGTCTTTGATTTGAAGTCGAACAGACGTCGAGGCATAAGTGAGATTGTGAAATGACACAAAGGGATTAGACTTTGAAAATATACTCGGCACTTAAGGCATCTTAAAAAATGCACACAAACCACTTAAGTGGCATATTGTCAGCAAGCTGGGCATTATCTAGCTACTTTTTCAATTTTAAAGTTATAGAAAAAATCAAAAAAATTATATTTTGGTAACTCAAAAGGCTTGCCAATTTTTTGCAAAGTGTACATAATTTTTTCAAAGCATTTTACGCTTTGTTAAGTAAGTTCATTGGCCAATAGTTGCCACACACACAAAGCATTAGTTCCACTATTTGATTTAATTAATATCCAAATCATACACAAAACATTTGCAACAGCTCTTATAGCAAAATTAGTTGCACATGTGTATGTATAAACATTTCATTACGAACTTGCAGACAAATACATACATTTGCAACTCTGAAGCACACCATCCGGGATGTGTTTAACTTTTTCGACCTACAGCAACAAGCGCTTTATGACGAAGGCTTCAAGAAAACACTTTCTATTTCTATGAGTCGACTCGCTGAAATCAAATCAAATTACGTACTTCAGAGTGTCTGTGTGTTATTCACTCGCTCACTGACTGCCATTTCCTGTGACGAAAAGCGATAAGCACAACAACGAGCACATTAATGCAAGCGCCAAGCAAATGCGCCAGAAAATAGCAGAGGTAGTTGGCATAGAAACTTAATTTGCGCACAACGAAATACGCCGGGCAGCACACAGCTCGTAAAAATCAAAACACCGTGACATCAAATCAAACATCGTGGTGGCGACATAAAGTCATTTAGCCAAAAGGGAAGCCAAAGGCAGCTTACGACAAACACCTACATAAATAGCGGCGGAAAAATGGCACAGCTAAAGTAATGCAAACAGCAATTAGTTACAAGCCAACTCGCACGGCTGGCGCCAAAAGTGCAAGGCACATGTATGTATGTATGTACATAAACTAAATATACATATGTACATTAGACTGCATCACTCCCCATAAAAAAAAAATCGGAACTGGGTTTCCATTGGAATGATAAAATCTATTATTTTTTAAGACTTGCACCAAAATATTTCGGTAAAAATATTAAGATTTACGTGAGCTAGACAAAAATTGATTTTTTTATATTACTAAAAATAGTTTCTTAAGGAATTTTTTGAAAAAACTGAGTGGGGAAATATCTTCCGACTAATACCTCATAAGTCTAAATCGGAATAGTTGTGTCCCACTTATTCAGGTTTTTCTTAAACCAATCTTTGGAAAAAGTTAAAAAGCAGCAACAAATATCTCATTATTACGATTCCGTTGAAAAGATTTTTAAATATGCATACATTTTTTTTAATTTAAAATATTTTATTATCGGACGGTATTTTTTCCAAAAAATTCTTTAAGAAACTATTTTTATTCATAAAAAACCTCCATTTTTGGTGGTATTCTCAAATCGGTTCAGCTCATGTAAATTTTAATATTTTTCCGAAATATTTTGGTGAAAGTCCTAAAAATATAATAGATTTTGTTATTCCGGTGGAAAGACCGCACATTTTTTGGTGATGCAGTCTAATGTCCACACATACCTAAACAAATAATTTGGATACCTTTGGCGACAATAATTACGAAACATTAAAGTTGGCTGCATCAAAGCATAACATAGCAAGCGTTTTATGTACACACAAAATATCTATGTATGAGTATGTTTGCAAGTGCACATAAATGAATACATATGTGTAAATGTACATTACTATCAAAAACTAACATATAACTATAGGTACTTTCCATGCATACCACATGTGTACATACATTGGATGTTACTTGCATTTTCTATATTTTTGTATATTTTTTTATTTTTTTTTTTGCCTAATCCGCACCACACCTGCTGTCAGCGAATTGTTACTTTATTACGACTATTATGAAATTTATTAATTACTTACACGTACTATCCGCAACTGTTAACGTAAACAATTGTACACTTACGCATAAATTTTATTATGCATACGAGCACATTTACTTTTTAGTGCAAGTAGCCAAGTGTTACGGCACTCTTTTTTTTTTGTAGTTAGTCAAGACTGTCATTGACTTGGTTCGGTTGCTTTTGGTTAGGTTGGTAGTTGCATTATCCAAAACTATTGCTATTATGTAATAATTCAGTATATTTGAAATGAAGCCCTGCCGTTAGCGCCTTTAATAGCTGCAAGCCAGGCAAATAAATCTACCCACATTTGTTATAGTTATGACAGAAAGCACCCATATAAGGTATGTTGGCTAATGGATACTTTTTTATATCAGTTGATTCAGGGTGTTTGGAAAGCGACTCTGTGCTTCCGCGTTATAAGACGAGTAAGACCTTTGAAACTAGGTCACAGGTAGGTGTTCGCTAAGAGCCCCGGCACACCACAGACTTTATCGGGCGTAACTAATTAGAAGGGTTGGGGTCTAGGTGTGCGCATACTGCAGAATATCGACGACAGGGCTGAAAAATTTTTTAGGTCATATTTGGGCTAAAAAAAATGTCAAAAACTTCCAAATAAAAAATTAAAAAGGTCAAAAGGGTAAAAGGTACATTGAATAAAAACTTAAAATAAGGAATTTCGAATTAAAAATGTAAGCGGTATTTTGCATTTTCAATGTACATTCATTGCTAAGCAGGGATCAAACGATTTGTACATTTGTACAGATTTGTACATTTTGGCAGCCACAGAGTGATGTTGTCTAGAAATAATTAGTTCAGCTCAATAAGAACTTTCCAAACAACACCACTCTGTAACTGTGGAAATGTACAAATCTGTACAAATGTACAAATCGTGTAATCTCTGCTTTAAAGCGTTTAGCATATTTTATCTAAAACAAATATATACCCAGTAAACATTTGGGTTCATAAATGTTTCTTGAAGGAGTCCTATTTCGGGGCCTTTAAGCTACATAAGTGTACACGGTAGAGAAATCTCGATAGAGTTTTATAGGAATACAAATTTCACCTCTCAGTTAAGTGTACACGGTAGACAATTGTTACCTCTCCTCTAGAGTTTTCTATCTCGAATTGTTGTCAACGCTTGCTGTTTTTATGTACATATATCAGAGTCACGATGTTTCGCACTAGGGATGAAAATTAAATTTTCAAATTGTATTTATTTGCCCAAAAAATTATACCTAAAAGTACATATATAAATGTACCTAAAAATTTAATATGTAATGAAAATGATTGTGAATATTATATTGAAACAAGGTGTGCACTCCAATTTGTCGCCTAGTGTGTGTATTTTAATAATTAAAGCCTTCATTTGTTTTCAAAATATATAGTTTATTTTTGACATGCATCGCCTGTAATTCGTAGCATCTGACTTTCGGCCAAAAGCACAAGAAACTATTAAATAAAATTTTCACAGACAAATAAAATATTATTGCACATTTAGTTATATAAATATCTTTCAGTACCGTTTTATAACACATTCTTTAAAATTTTGTGCCAAGATGACAGCCCTGCGCGATGAGTTGGCCCGACTAAAAGGTCTGCAGTGTGCGCACATAGAAGAGCGCCTTGCTGATCAGCTCGTTAGCGATAGCACAGTTCAATAAATTTTGATTTCTTTATTTACCTTTCCTTTATTTTCTTGTACATTTTTCGGTGCTAAATCCAAGTCAGGCCGCAGCGCGTCAGGATTTTGAGATATACTATTCTCAAAGTGCCAAAAGTACGGTTTATGGCGGTTATTGAGGTTATATTAGGAAATTCAGGTGTGCTAGTATGACGCCTTTCATGATAAAATATCCGCCGAGATTGGCTGAGTAGCACTTCGTACATGGCGATTTCCTTTCTTCTTCTGTCTTTGCCTATCAGTTGGAGAAATTTTGTGAGACGACTTTGTAAAATCTGTGTGCCACCATTAAACAACTAATGAATTGTAAGCCCTAACTTTATATACCCGTCGCACGTTTTAAATGTCGGTTTTTCTTCTTCACCTTCTGTAAACTAGATTTTCCAAAAAATTGCGATAACCTTATTTATTGCTAAGAGAATATTGCAAGTATCAATTTTTAGTGAGCAAGCTTAAGTTAAATGGGAGGTGAGCGTGGTTTTAGTCCGATATTAAAAATTTTCAACAGGTTGCTTAGTGAGATTTCACGCAATCTTTTTAAATCCATTGGTGCAGAAGGACCAGTCCGGGATAAACCTTTCGCAAAGGAAAGAGGCAACTAGCGAAGCGTATATGCTAAATTTTGTTGAGATATTATTAATTATTGCTCGAATATTTGAAAAAAATTTGAGAATTAAATATTTCTCAATTTGAAAATAAAGGAAAACTCCATATTAAACAGTGTCTTTTACTGTCACTTGGCTTACGTAGAAACTTAGAAAGGATTAGCCTGCGTGTCATTTATTACTTTTTCTCTTTCCTTGGATCTTCAGCAGTTGTATTTGTACAAGTTAAATTGTAAACGTTTAATTTGTTTGGGGTAAAAATTAATAAAAAATACAACTGCAGTAAGTATATTTATGCGTTTTAAATTTTTGATTGATTTTATTTTATTTTCTGTCTTTATAAGATTGTTTGTTAGTGGATTGCCATATGAATTGCAATTATACCAAAAATAATTTTTGGTAATTAATTACGAGGAATTTTATTAAAAATAAGTGAAAAAATGATATAGCAGCATAATTCTTTCACGGCTCTCTTTGCACATAGAAACTTAACTTATAAATCAAAAATCTATAATTGCCCAAGTTTCTGAGTGAAGTGGTTTTTTTTGGATCAGCACATACACGTGCTGATCGGTTGCCAGATATACGATTTTCAAGTCGAGTCAAGAAAAAAAAAAAAAATAAGAAGCGGTAAATATTTGAAGATTAGGCAAATTTTTTTAAACAAAGTGATATTATTTATTGGCTTCTTGTTGTACATAGAGTGCCAGTAATAACTCACCATTTCATATGCATCATAAAAAATAATTCCATTAGAAATTATCTTTGTTGTTGTTTGAATATAATTTCAAGGGTATTTTTCGAAATATCCTTAGAATTACACATGTGAGACCTCAGATGAAAGGTTAAAAAATTTAGTTTATTTAATATTAACATTAAAAAAAATTTGGTTAAGTCTGTTAACTTTGTGATAAAAAAAAATTTTAATTGATTTTATTGATTTTTATTCACATGCTAATTATAATTAATAATATCATCTAATAATAATTAACAAACAGGTATGTTATATGTTTTTTATAGCAACTGTTCAAAAGCATTTGCAACGGTACTGTCTTGCATTATATTTGAAACATCCACCGGAGTTGTAGCCTAAATCTGTGCAAATCTTATCGCATCTATCGGAAGACACTTTATCTCTAGTAAATTGTCCATGCGTGCATATTTGCATCAGAAATGTTCCTTGTGCCAAAGTTGTAATGATAGAGGAGCTAAAGAGCGCACATACAAAAAATAATACAATAAACTGAAGAAAACAAGAGAGCAAAATTAATATTTCTTGAACATTTAAATGAAAATAAATTAATATAAATAAATTGATGTAAATGCGAGTTATGCACCTACCTTCATTGCACGTTTTTTTTTGTGTTCTTTAATAAAGTTATTTATTAGTTCAAAAGTTTTTAAATATTTTATTTCTTACTGAATTCGCAAAGTGTTCCACTTAAACTGAACTGATATATGGTTTCGTTGGCATTTATATACTAATTTGCACAACAAGATGATCACCTTCATCAGATTTAAATTATGATAAGAATTTTTATTAATGCTCAGGCAGAATTTCCTTGGAAAAACGGTAGTTAACGGTGTAATACCCGTAAAGTGATACATCTTCGCTGATACACTTTCAACTGTTGGGAAATTTTCGTATTAGATAACTTGTCATTTAGAATTTAGCGGATGCACTGTGGTTGTGTGCATAAATATATGTGTGTAAAAATGCACATATGTATGTACGTATAAGCTGTGGACAAAAATTTAAATGAGCTGCTCTAAGACGTTCTATGTAGTATGCATGTCAGTGTAACTAATTGGAATTAATTAAATAATTCGCTATGTACATATGTATGTATGTACATATGCATATTTGTATGTGTCTAAGTAGACTAAATATATTGTATACAATTGTGGGAGCATGTAATTGCTACATTACAAAATTCTACATTGCTAAATTTTGCAAAATGTAAAATTTCTGCTCGAACAAAATTCTGTATTTTTTTTAATCTGCTTTTTTAAACTGCCTTTTCACAAAATTCTGCTCTTTAAAGTTCTGCATTTTGAAATCCCGCCTCACAAAATTCCACTTCTATATGGCTTGATCGACTTCTCTTTTCATTCTGATATATATGTCTATATCTATCTTGATTCCTTTAGGCTGTTACAAACAACCGTTATGCGAACAAAGTTAAACAAGTAAGAGCAGCGCTGTCTTCGGCTATGCCGAAGGCTTCATACCTTTCATGAACATCTGCAAATTTTACTTTGACAGATTACTGCTTTTGAATACATCTGCATACATCGATAGAGGAGTTACATACTTATATAAAAAATCGCATCTAAACAATCAGAGGTATGGAAGATATACTATATATGACACCAATCTAAGTGATTTTCACCGCTATGTGATCGGTATGTAAACCCGTAACACAATTTATTGGGTTTAGTTTCGTACATAAAGGAGATATATGGCAAAAACTGGTATCTTAACAATCAGTGCTATAGGAGATAAAGCTTATACAGCATAGATTTTGACGATTTTCTCAGTAGACTTTGTATTATTATTTATAAAATATCTTACGAAATTTATCGGTTTTAGCTGTTCAAATAAAGAAGTTTTACAGTAAAATCCCATATCTGAACAATCAGATGTTTGGAAGATATATGTTGTAGTCATCCGATCCTTGTTATTTTCACTGTAAGTATTCTGTTAATAATGAGTGAAAATGGTGCGAAACTTCATGTTCCTAGCTGCATAAATGGAGGAGTTATGATAAAAGACCTCATATCTGAACAATCAGTTGTATGGGGGCTGCAGGTTATAGTGACCCGATCTTTATTATTTTCGAGGTAAGTCTTCTGTTGATAATGAGTGAAAACAGCGCGAAATTTCATGGTCCTAGCTACATAAATGGATGAATTATAACGAAAAATCTCATATCTGAACAATCAGTTGTATGGGAGCTATAGGTTATAGTTACCCGATCTTTTTAATTTTCACTGTAAGTTTTCTGTAGATAATTATTGAAAACAGTGCGGAATTTCATGTTCCTAGCTATATAAATGGAGGAGTTATAACGCAAAATTTTATATCTGAACAATCCGTTGTATGGGAGCTATAGGTTATAGTGACCCGATCTTTGTAATTTTCACTATAAGTATTCTGTTGATAATGGGTGAAAGTGCTGCGAAATTTCTTGTTCTTAACTACATAAATGGAGAAGTTATAATGAAAAATCTCATATCTGAACAATCAGTTGTATGGGAGCTATATGTTATAGTGGTCCGATTCTTCCGGTTCCGACAAATGATTAATACATTATAAAAATACACCCACCTACCAAATTTCATCCGGATATCTCGAAAACTGAGAGACTAGATTGCATACAAACAGACAGACAGACGGACAGACGGACAGACGGACAGACGGACAGACGGACAGACGGACAGACGGACATGGCTAAATCAACTCAGCTCGACGTTCTGATCATATAAGTATACATTTTCATGGGTCTATCTCTTTTTGTTCTGGTACTTACAAACATCGGACCAAAGTTATAATACCATTTCATGCTCATGAAAGGTATAAAAATGCTAGTGAACAGGTTCGGTATAAAAAGACTTCGTCTTGCAAATTTTCTAGGGGCCTGTTCTCAGTGCGCTATGCTTTCTTTCTTTCTCTGGTGTTTAATTCTCTCTCTAAGATATACGCCCACGCCTATACTGATGAGGTGATTTGCCTTATTATAGACTCAGTGGTGTTCAGGAAAGCACAAAGAACACTAAATATTTTTGACACTTAGCATTGGCATAGTGAGAATGGGCTGTTCACTAACCCAGCCAATATTAGCATTGTGCTCTTCACTAGAAGAAGAAGATTTGATGACATTTCTTCCATACACTTAAAAACTTACGTCTGGTGGCAAATGCTGGTAATGTAGTCTGAGATTCAGGATATGGATGTACATCATGCTATGGAGTGATAGCTTAGGTTTCACGGTGAGACAACCACTCATCAAAGTTTCAACGTTCGGGAGGATATGAATCTGGGTAGGAACTATCACAATCAGCCGTATTTAGTGTCCAGATTTTAGGCCACATACACAAAGAAATGGAGGGAAAAGAGATAGCGGATAGACTATCCAGAAATACGACGACTACTAATCCCTTTAGACCTAAACATTTTCAATCGAAGAAGTGCTTACTTGTGGAATTAAGTCTAAAGATATTCCAATTGCTAATTAATCTACCAAAAGAGGCATGGAGAATCATCAAAGTTATTTTCCCAGCCCGCCGCAGACTGACATGCCATCTCCACCAGCTAGGAATTTGGTCAAATTTTCCCTTTTGCTATACCGAGATAGAATAGATATCTCCTGGAGATATGAAAATATTGTAAGCTAAATGTGGCTACAGTCGTACACTTGTTGAAAAATTACTTTGGAAAATCTTAACCCACCTACCACAATATGTAGCGGTAAATCAAGTGGGTATTGTAGTAACCAATGTAAATATTACAAACATTGTAAACTTGTTAAGCGGAAAAAAGAAAGTAAAAGTTGTTACGGTTTTTTTTTCTTCTACTTTTTGACATAACTTACATCCATTTCATCTAACTAAACACACAGTTTTCAAACACTTTTACCTTCGTTGAAATGAGTGCAAAACATGCTATATACAACGATTAGACCACATACATAGTTAAATATATGTGCACACATGCCATATTTAGTAGTTTACTGGTTTGCTTATACTCGTAGTATCAAACATTAGTCGGTGAACATTTGTCACACTGATCGCCTTTCTTCGAATATTTATCGATGCTGCTTGTGATTTTGTGAAAGTGTTTACCTTTTTTAAACATGATTAAAATATTTTGGTTTTAATGTAACATTGTGTCTTTTTGTTGCTCGCATTCATCAGTCTTCGTTTTCGACTTATTCAAATGGAAATTCAGCTCTGAAAGGCAGTGCCGCTGCAATCAACATTGACATACTCTTGCATATGTACACTGGCGGTCAAAAGTGGATGAAAACGAAAAATGTGCAAAACGCCGCGACGTCAAGAAAAAATTATTAAAAAACAATGCGATTTTTTAGCCGTTCAAAACTTGCACTTATTTTGCTTAAGCCTGTTAACTGCATACCCAAAAATTTAGAAAAAATCTGGTTAAAAAGCACGAAATTTTGATAAAAATTTGTGAAATTTTTTCAAATTCTGTATAAAGTTTCAAAGTGTGATTTGTATTGAAAATAACAAAAAAAAAATTGGATTGAAAAGCATTGTAAATATTAAAAACAAAACACCATTCATCCCCTTTTGACCGCCAGTGTATGTATGTATGTGTCTATAATTTTTTGTAAACATGCTTTTTATAACTAGTTACATATCGTGTGGAATAAATGTTATTTGAATTAAAAAACTAAATACTTGCATTTCTTAAACATTGCACTTCGCGTCATTTGATAACCATTTGTGGCTATAATTTACTTTTACTTTTTTCTACGCTTCAATAAGTTTAATTTTGCCGGCGGTTGAGCAACTCTCTTACATGTAGTTGGTTGACAATACTTGAATATATGTATATTGGACATCTGAAGTAAATACATATTGCATAAAATAAGTAAAAGTGGTGAAAATGATTATGTACTAGTGCGGCATAAACTCATCCAATACATATTTGTATATACATTCATATTTATTTTGACTGAAAAGCTCTTTCCAAGAGCAAATTTTTTTTACTTTAGTAAAGAATAATGATTTTTGCCAGAACGTCTATACATCCATCGAAGTAGTTGTCACTTTTTTACTATTATTACAAAAAATGCGGTTTATATTACACAAAGATAGGAGTATTTCATTCATTTTCAAAATTGAATTGAATTTTTTATAAATATTCCTTATTTTCCATTTCATTGTTCCCATAGCGACAGACCTTCGCAATTGAAGTTAGAGTTAAAAAAAAAACCAAATCGTTTTTATGTTATTGTTCGACGAATAGCAATGGGAAATAGTCAAGAATCCAAGGATAATCGTAACAGTAGCAATCCTTTTTAAAGCTTTAAGCGTGGTAGTAAGATCCCAAGAAGTGTCAGAAATCCATATAAAAGAACCCAAGAAATACTCCAGAAAAATTTGTTAAGCCGAATTTTCTTAACCCTTTCGCGGACATACAATTTTTTGAAAATGTTCTCAGAACGGCACTCGTGATATTTGGAGTTCTAGACTAGATAGAAAATGAGATTTCTGACCTTGCTTCCGAAACTTGTACGACAGTCAAATTAGTATTTTGATTGATCATCTAAAAAAATCCAGATAAATAAGAAATATCGCACAAATATATACATAGATACATACATATATTGTAGTTGATTGTTGAAATTGCGTTTACATCAAGTACATCAAACACGTTTTTAGAAATTCTGACCATCCGCTCGCCTTCCCCACATTTTGACTTCCGATTCAAACGCTTTTACGAAATAATTTAGAACACTTTTATAAAATTTATAAGGCATTTTTCTAGTCTGCGTGCAATTGATGTCACTGTGTGCGTGCAGTTGAATGAAGCTTTCACTGCCTTCTCAAGCAGAGAGTGTACGTATTCGCGAACACGAGGCAAATACGCCCGCCAGGCGGACGCTGTCCATTGCTGATCTATACCTACATGCTTCCGAAAGATACTTTTTGATAACTATCTTAAAATCAAATAGGTTATAAAATTAAAAGCCCTACCACCCCCTTCCCTATGTAAAATCCCAAATCAGGCACATAAACACATCATGCATTTTATTAATCTTTTTGTACAAAATATCTACTGACGGGGCCCCACCATTTATCATAAAAGTTTTCAAATTCATTTCTATATTACAATTTATTTTGTCGCATTCAAAGTATCTATGCTCATTTAGATAGTTTTAATATGGTCCCTGCTTCGTTCGCTGAGTTTTGTTTTATGGTTTCGGTTCAACTTTTCTTCACCATTTCGATCCTACTTGCTTTCATGGTACTGTTTTCGAGCATGTTCACCTCTTGAAACAATTGTTATCATCAGGGAATGGATTTTTATGACCTAAAAACCTATAAAAACGGCAAAATATAATAACGAAATAGGCTGGAAAAGGCACTAGAATACGCAAAAAAGGCACTAAAAGAGACAAAACCCGGAAAATAATCAAAAAATACACTTAGTCTAGAAAAGTTTATTTTACATGTGCAAAGATAAAAACTATGAACTAGCTTCATTATATGAAAAACTTGTACTTTAAATCTTTAACTATTTTCTCGTTTCGAGTTTTTAACTCACAAAACTTTAATCTCTATAGTTGTAATAACATTGAACCACAAGATGCAGTTTGAACTTTTCTGGCAGCATTTACATTCGATTTTCGCGAAGAAAAGCCTTGAATATACTAAACGTGCGCTTGACGTGGATTGATACAAGTGGCGCCCAATTTGAATATGGAACGTTTTAAACTTTCATATTATCAGGAATAAGGCCTTGTTCCTTGCCTTTCACAATTAAAAATAGAAAAGGCAAGGAAAAGCAAATATCTTAAAAAAGGCAAAAAAGGCAACATCAAATTAATATATATGGAATTAGGGAAAGCTAAATCGTGTAAATTCTTAATCTAATATACTCCATCTCTTTAGCATAATTCTAAAAATGATTGATTTGGCTTCTGGTACTCTAATACAGACCCCCCACTTTAATTTTTCTTTAATATCTATAATGTACAGACATCGATCGACCTGTTACAATTGTATTATATGTATAGAAGATAAGCACGTTGCGAGGAGCATAAAAAAAATGTCGATGAAATTTAAACATTTTTTTTCGTGTTCAAAACTATCGTATCTTTTAATTTTTAACCAAAAATACACACCCACAAAATTTCATTGAAATCGGTAAAGCGGTTTCGGAGATTAGCGTAAACGAACACAGTGACACGGGATTTTTATATATTAAGATAACACAAAAAATTTTGGTTTTAAGTAAGCTGTTGACTTTGGCTTGAAAAGCATCATCAACATATTTTCTACCATCTCTAATTCTAATATTAATTTTTTTACTTTTTCTTTGTATTATCTCTCATTTATTGAATTGAAAAGAAATTCTCGCGATTCAGCCTAATCGGACCATTCTCTATTTCAGTCTCTGAAGAAATAGCTACGTGGTAAGAGATTGAGATTTGAGTCGAATCAAGAGCTCACCACTGGAATAAATGGTTTTTATGACCTTTTGAGTATAAATGTAGCTCTTATGCATGAAAAGAGACTATAGAAAACATACAGATTTAAAGAGTCACTGACTTATCAAACTGCTTTCGTATCATATATTTTGCACTCAGACAGTTTCTCAGTCCGTAGTCTGAAATTGTGAAGTTACTTCAAAGATCCTCAGTGCAATATAATAGGGTAATTGTCTCTAGATGCACTCAATTCGATTTCCTCATGTTTGGGAAGTACCATGAGAAAGTGTAGGTCTTTCTACACCTTTTCAAGTTCGTAAATTGAAATGAGATTGTGTTAATTGAAATTGAGCAGTGTAAGTTCAAAATGAGAAAGTACAAATGTTGAATACATTTTGAGTACAAATCCAAATGAGAAAGCGTAAAATTGAATTGGGAATTTATAACTTGATATTGAGAGATGTAAATTCATATTGAGAATGTGAAAATTCAAAATAAGAAAGAGTAAATTCAAAATGAGAAAAAATAGATTCAAAATGAGATAATATAAATTTTAAATGAGATTTTGTAGGGTACTGAAAATCAAATTTTATTAAAAACAACATTTATCAACTTAAGTAAAGAAAGATGTGACCAAGGAACATTACACCCCAACATGCATATTATTTAATGCAAGTACGTCTGTATGAAAATTAGTTGAGTGCTGTACAGCCCTTGCGAAATCTCCTCCAGTTATTGTTATTTTCCCGTTATCTATAACTATTTCCAAATACTGTAATCTTTGTTCGCAAAGTCCGGAGGGATGAACATTTGGCACACGCAGATTCGCTTTTACTTCCATTTATCTTTAGCCCAAATGTTTTCTATTCGATTTAACGTTGGGGAATAAGGACCTAGAAACAAAACTGTGACTTCTCCTCCCGAATTGTCTGCCACTTTCCTTTCTATCGAAGAGTGACATTGGGCATTGTCGCAGACCATTACCAAATCCCGCACATTATTCCCTATGTTTTGCCAACGTTCAATGAGTCTTCCTACCCAGTTCCCCCCCCATCCCCACGCTTCGGTCGTGAGTGAACCCCTTCTACGCTCCATGAGCAAAACACCAGTGGTTGTTACTGAAAGAAAAACCTAATTTCTTCTGTTTGATATTTTACATTATCATCTTGAATTTCCTTTTTCTCATTTTGAATTTACTTCTTCTTATATTTTCCCATTATAATCTCAAATTTTCTCATTTTGAACTTAAAAAGCTGTAGTAACTTTGCCTTTTGTTAAGGTAAATTTTAGATGTTAGAGCACTTTATGATCTTGTGATCTTAAACACATATTTACTTAGATAACACCTAAAAATTACATAAATTGATTTAGTCGGATCGAAGAATTTGTAAAAAATTGAGAACTACTCTTCCTTAATATTGCACCTTATAGGCTTATAACTTTAAGAGCTGTCAAACAAAGTTTTGCGCAGGAATGCGGCCTCAGGTTTTT
Source organism: Rhagoletis pomonella (assembly GCF_013731165.1). Taxonomy (NCBI): domain Eukaryota; kingdom Metazoa; phylum Arthropoda; class Insecta; order Diptera; family Tephritidae; genus Rhagoletis; species Rhagoletis pomonella. Next base: position 37,801,766 of record NW_023458561.1, read on the forward strand.
TATACCGTTTTTATCTACACTATAAATAGATAGGTTTAACGTTTTAAAAATTTGTTTCTATTAATTAAAATCTTTACCATTTTTTCGATGTAGACATTTCCACTCTTCCACTTTTGGTGCGCTATTTTTTATGGCAGCAATGTAGTTGTACTTTAGCCAAGGCTTGCTAAGGTTTCAATTTACGTGCGATATAAATAGCTTCTACAAGTAGTTAGAAAGTAAATTCATTCTACGCATTTCACTTACCTATGTACCTGCATCAATTTACACTTTCCTCATAGCGAAATCTTTACACTTGCCTGGTCTGCAACAAGATTAGCTTTTTATTGTTATTGCTATTGCTTATTCCTCGCATACTTAAGTTATATGGTTTTGTTTTACAAATTCACTTTGAAGCGATAATGCATACATATAGTATATGTATGTATGTACATATGCAGGCTCACGTTTTTGTACCATCACGCGTGCGCAGATTTTTATTAACACTTTTACTTTATTTTACTTTTTTCTTAGTGTTTCAGGTTCTTTAATTCCAAAGTGTATGCACATGTACATACTTACATATATATTTCCATACCACATTACTCTAGAGCAGTGGCAATAAATAGATGAGCTGCGGTAAACAATTGGGCGTGCACTAAAGCTAAACTTCAAATACATAGGAAGACAAACAGACAGACAGACAGTCAGACATTCAAAGAAGTTGGTAATCTTATTTTCTACGCTAGTTGATATTGCTGCCAGAATCACTAAGCTACCTTGATGCCGCAGATCGGTATCACTGAGAGAGAGAAGCCGTCGTCTTGTTGCCAACAAACACGTACTTACTTACGCACACATATGCATTTACATAGATATGCTTCTGTGTCTGAAACAATGGACAAAATAATGTAGTATGAAATTGTAAATAAGCAAATAAATGAGTACCAATACGAATGATACTGTTCTTTTTTTTATTTTCTTATTCCACATTAAATTTCACTTTAACCCGATATGGAGTTTGTGTACTGATTTAAATTACAATGAAATCTTCAGAGTGTTGCTAAACACATAAATGCGACAATATGTATTAATTTTCATTTTTCATATAACATTCAAGGTAGTGATGGCAACAAGTTACTAACATTGCTAAAAAATGTACTTGATGGCAATGCTTTTTCCTTGAAATACAGTATTGAAAGCCAAAATGTGAGCCGAGTTTTCAAGTTCAAGAGCTTAGAATAAGTCACGAAGGTAATAAAATGCAAGTGTCAGGTTCGTTACTGCAATCTTTTGTTTACAGCTTGGATATGAGTATGGAGTACCTACTTGTATAGTACTTACTTGCTAACGAAATAACTTCAGTAAAATGAAACTGCTTATTTGTGGCCATAGACAAACTAAAGTAGAATATTATATTACATACATGTGCACATTAGGGTGGTCAAAATTTTGTTTTTCCATTGTTTCCATTTTGACTAATTTCATACTACTTTTTAATAAATATACTGTTCGCTATAAATTTTTCCGATTTTGTAAAATAAATAGTTGCAAGAGTTAGAGTTTCTATACAAAATTGAAGTCACCCCGCGCCAACGTTAAGGAACTAGACTGACTGACGGGAGGCCATTTCTCTACACCGCAAGTGTGGCATTATGTCGAAAATTCAGCTTTTATAAAATGATTGCAAAAAATTTTTAAGAAAGCTATCAACTCATAACTGTTAGAACGTGCCACCATCGAATTCGTTGAATTAAACGGATTCAGCGGCTTGTTGAGCAGATATTATTGCAAATACATATCAGTTTTGATTTCATTCGACATTTATGAATAAGAATAGCTTTATTCCGGCTAATTTATCACTAGATTGCGGATTTTTGTGCAAAATACAGAGTCTAGAAATATGTACCACATAGCTATAAACAAAGTGTATAAATTTGTTAACATTTTGTTTATAGTTAAGTGTTACATATTTTTTAAGCTCCGTTTTCGGCATAAAAATCCGAAGTCTATTTATCGCAGGTTTTAAAATATGCCTTTCTCGCGTAAAACTTGGCTTCTCCGACTACTATGTGTCGCAAAGCACGCCGGGCATTTGCTATTTACACATAAATCGTACAAAATTATTATGCTGTTTATTTCAATCAGCTAAGATAGTTTATTCATTATCAATTTAAATGTTTCATTCTGTTTGCTAATTCGAACGCAACATCAGCCTTCTTTACGTTCCAGTGCTCCGGTGGTGAGATCGGCAGCTTTTACCCCAAAGAAAAGTCACATGCTCCTGAAATGGTACGCTTCTTAGTGAACTTAAACCTAGACCAGTTCTTGTGCATCATTATATTCCACATATACAAAAAATAGTGAATTTTACACGATAAATTCGATTAACGGTCGTTTAAAACTGGTTTTAAATTTCATAGATAAGGTCCCTATAACTTTTAGATAATTACATGGAGCTTGTAATGGATTTTTTTGGGTTGAGTTTGGGGACTATTTTCATATTTTTCATTGGGAAGATTAGACGATCATTAGCGTGGGCCGAAAATCCGCTTTTTTAGAATGTTGATTGGTAATAAACAAAAATATGGTTCATTATGTTTTAAAAAATATCTGTGTGAAATTTGGAATTGTTTGGTCAATATCCTAGGCTCGCCCAAGTCCATCAAAGTTCAATATGCTCAAAAAATAAAAATTAATAAATAAATTGCAATAATCTTCTAAAGTATTAGTCCTACATAATTTGGTATATGGACCTTTTTTGTAGTAGAGAATCGAAGTTAGCTAAGAAACAAATTTGTTTATTACTTGAACTTTGTTGGACTTGGGCGAGCCTAGGATAATGACCAAAAATTTTCACATTTCACACAAATATTTTTTAGAGCATAATGGACCATATTTTTGCTATTACCAATCAAAATTCGAAACAAGCGGATTTTCGACCAACTTTTATGAAATCGCCTTGGAGAAGTAGACTAGTTTTCATATAGAGCTACATTTAAATGTAGCTATGCACTCTAATTTGCATTTTAAGTAGCTGTATGCATTTAATTGCCCAGGTTGCCGCTAACAACTCCACTAGTGATTAGCTGTCTAAGTGAAATAAAGTTATTGTTGTCTTCTCCCGCGATTAAATTGTGCTCTTAAAAGCTAAGTATTTTTTTTTTTAACTAACTAGTTTTGCGCAACAATATTTAAAATGTGCCAATTGAAATTGTGTAGAGCTTTATTAGACAAGTATTACAAAAGAGCATACCGTTTTGTGTTTATATGAAAGTAGTTAAAAGTTTGTTTATTATCATTTCATTATACACACTTGTACCAACGTTTTGTAATAATCCATATCTAAGTAGAGACTTCTTACCTACATACCCATGCATATTCTTATTCATTTCGAATTACTGCGATCTTTCACTATTATATTCTAACCAAGGCCATTTTTTTTCTTTTATTCACTTCCAGAGTGCCTGCAGGACGAGTACGCGCATCCCTCCATATCACAGATATCACCGAAATCTATCAGTCCGTTAATGTCTGCCGCTGTGTCTATCTTGCCCATCACATCGAACTTAGTACTCGAGAGCACACTTGCAGATACATCCACAGCTGATAGTACACTGCCGACTGATGATAGCCCGGGTCAAGAAGATAACGAAACACGCCAGCATTTACGTATGGAACGATCTGCACTACCCATATTGAATGACAATTATCCAAAATCAGGCCCAAATGATGTGCACTTTCCTAGCGATGCAGATAAAGAAGCAGGCGCTGGTCGCTACTTTCAGTATAATATTAAACCCACAGGCACCCTCAATGATGCCGCCTCTGAGGCACCTGAACGCACACAACGCGCACGCGCAGGCAAAACATTTAAGCCATCTTTTAGTGGCATTGCGGCCACATCCATGCCAGAAACAGCTGTAGCATCGGAGTCTTTTTTAGCGAAAGGGGACCTGCGACCGCTTATGTCGGGGTCCCCGATCAATCCGACGCGCAGTATTGCTACCTCGACGGCGGCCACTGCCACGGCCTCGCCACATAATCCGCGTCAAAACTCCAACCCTGACATACAAGACATTATAACAGGCATTGTGAAGCTTTTGAATGGCAATGTAAATGTCCATGCAAATACACAGGGACTTCGCCGTCCGTCTGCCAGTCGCATCAATAATCGCGGACCACCACGCATCTCTGATGTACAAACTTTGCCGATCGATTATGATACGCAAAAGAAACCGCTGGGCTCATCCATACGCCCGCCACCGTACACGGGTCCATTTGATCGCCCCGAGCGGCCGTTCATTACAGGTGTACCAATACCGGAACAAATTGTTCCATTGCGTCCAGGTTTTATTAGTCAACGACCACCGTGGCATCGACAAAAACCGCGGCCTCCGATTACTACAGCTATCGGTGGTAGGCGCCCGATTCCACAGTATAAACCATTGCCAACTTCACAATTGGCGCCACCTGCTCCAGAAGAGTCTCCTGCGCCGGCTAAAGCAACACCAGAGACGCCGCCGGCAAATCAGCATTCCGGCGAGACTGAAATTTCTGTGCCACCGGACTACAATGATGCAAATGGGGACACAGCTAAACCAACTGATACAACCTATGATTCTGAGTTTTCGAATGAAGACACAAATTCACAATATATTGAGGTATCCGACCAAGACTCTAACGAAACAGCGGACACAGTTCCTTTGACAGCGGATACTGGCGAAACAGAAGAGGAAGTATCTGCACCTGCCCAAGCATCTCCGCCACCTGTGAAGAAAGAGGACTCTGCCACCAAGAAAAAACCCACAAAGAACAAGTCCACTGATAAAAAGAAACACGCTCAAGACGATTCTTCAACAATAATTGAAACGAGCTCTGTTATCCGCACAGAAATGCAAATGTCTTCCTCATATGTGCCAATGCCAATGGAGAATAGCAGTGGTGTTGATCTCGATCCATCCACAGAAGAGGTAATTTTCATGACGCCAAGCAAGACACCCGCACTGGAAAGCAGCTCTAAAAATGCTGATACAAGTTTGCCTACTCTAATAACTACGCAGAGTTCAATCGTAACGACAGCGCTGCCAGACACCATCACAAATTCGAATGTGCTGAGTCCAACACGTACCACTGAACTGCTGGCTACTATTGCACCCGCTCCATCAGACACCACCCCCACACCACATTCCACTACCACCACCACCACCACCAGAATTTTCACTACCACAACCAATTCCAATTCTGTCACCACACCAGTGGCAAACTCTGCTAACACCACCCCAACGCCATTACCACAACCACCAAGTGACTACCAACCGCGTCCAGGCATTGTACTTGATGACCCTGAATTCAAACCAGGTGGACGTCCCCGACCCCAACGACCCCAACAATCCCGTCCCATAGATTCGCAACACCAACCATCAGTTCACATTCAACCTACTCGACAACATTTGCCGCCTGGTTATGGCGAAATTTTCGATGTTACGCTGTCGGCGATTCAAGGACCTGGGTCGGTAGGTGGTTCACAGCAAACAATCAACATCAAACCCTACGGCTCCTATGGCAGCAGTGGTGGTCATCAAGCCGACATAATAGTGTCTGCAGCAGGTGATGATGGTTTTGTTTCAATCGATGGTAAGCGTACTTACATCAATCTCTTTGGTGATCCAACAGATGCGCCCGTTGGAGTAGCCACCACGCCAGCAACGGCCATACCACAATTACCCGGTATCGGCGGGACAACAAGCGGCGGAACTGGTGGTGGTAGCGGCATTGGTAGCAGTGGAAATGGTGGTAGTAGCGCAGTCACACAGAACAATCGACCCAGCCTGGGGCCTGGATACGGCATACCTGAGACGGAAGTTGTAGATTTAGAAACGACGAAGTCAAATAGTGTGAAAACACAATCCCCCACAACCAATGCTGGACCAACGAGACCACACTATCGCACACGTCCGACACAGCCGCCGGTGCGAATAGACACTTGCATTGTGGGCGACGACTCGACATGTGACCAAGCGCAACACGAGCGCTGCAAGACAGAGAATGGTGTCTCGAGTTGCCACTGTCGACCGGGTAAGTTGTTTTTGGGTAAGAGTGTTGGTCACCTTCATTCATGGAAGCATTGTTTTTTAGGCTACTCACGTCGCAAACATCGGGAACCTTGCCGAAAAGTCATCTCTTTCTACCTGGGCATGCGTGTGGATCGTATTTATGAGCATCGCATTGTGTGGGATAATAAGTTGTTGGATAAACATAGCGAACCTTATGGACAGCTGAGCTATGAGTCAATACGCGCGGTGAGTAAAATGTTTAAAATACTCATAGTAAATTTATGCTATTCTGCATTTATATAGATCGACTCCGCCATGTCGATGACCCCCTATTCGGATGAGTTCTTGGATGCGCGCGTGAACAATATTTACCGCGGTGATCCAAATCTGGGTGGCAGTGGCGTGTTTGTCAACATGACGATCAAAGTACGCAAATAAATAGTGATGAGCTTTCATTGGCATTCAGCAACTAATATTTTACTCAATCTTTTCCAGCTTGACGAAAGTGTTGAAACACTTCGACCCAACTTGCGCGCTGATGTACAAAAACACTTGCTCGGCGTACTCCACCGACGCAACAATAACATCGGCAACTCTGTACTTTATGTTGCGTCACCGGAAGGCGCCATCACTGCTTTGCACGATCTGGACGAATGTCAGTCACGCGAGTTAAATGATTGCCACGCTAGCGCCACCTGCTCCAATTCGTGGGGTACTTTCCGCTGCGTCTGCGAGACGGGACTCCGTGATCCGTGGGCCGATCAACCACAGCGCGCCGGTCGCGACTGTCAATCGTGTCCGGACTCGTACTGTAACAATCGCGGCACTTGCAGTTACAACGAAGAAGGCAATCAAGTTTGCGCTTGTGATTCCAGCCACTATGGTGGTCAATGCGAGATCGATGGCGAAGTGCTGGGTGTGGCAATTGGTGCCTCCTTAGCAGCTGTTGTTATCATCGTACTAACATTGGTCTGTCTAATAATGTGGTCGCGTCGTTGGCAGCGTGAACAGAAAAACGCTATAGGTTCACCAGTCTTTGGATATATGAATACGGCGCCGATGAAATCGGCAGGCCTACCAGGGCAACCGGGCTACCAAGTGACATTGGAAGATCGCATGCGCTGGGCGCAAATCGCAGATGTAATGGCACAAACAAACCATTACGGGGTAAGTCCGATTGTGAGTATAACGAAGAGAAGTTACAGAGTCAAAAATGAGGGTAAAAGTAACTCTGTAATAGCACACTTTATATGCACGTCTTAAACGCATTTTAAGTCAAACATTTTCTAACAGGCCGAACCAGTCGGACCCACACGCCCATCTTCAGCAATGTTCGCTTATCCAAATCTACAGGCAATGGGCATAGGCGCAATGGGCGGAATGTCCATGCAGAGCACCATGCAGATGCATCAGTCGGGCAGCATGGCACCACCGGTTCCTCTGCCACGGTATGAGTGCGTATACCCCTCAGACAATTCCTCAAATACAAATAAAAAGTTGTTCCTCTTCTATTCCAATGCCAATACGCTTATAACCATTATGTTCTTTTCCAGAAGGCTTGGGTTGAGTTCGCGCTCAAATGGAATGCGAACGCTGGAGAACTCTAGCTCGAGTGAAGAGGAGGATCGAACCGATCTGCTCGGGCGAAATTTTCAAGTACCACGACCAAAGAGTAGAAGCAATGGCAGCATAGCGGTAAGTTTAAAAGACAAGAGGTAGATTACATGAAATGTAATTCATATGTCAATAAATAATTTGTTTATCACAATTGCGAGAAAATGTTATTGGGATACCGTTAAATGCGTAAAGGTTCTAAGAATCCAAAAATCGGCAATCTTCATCTTAAAAACTTTGAAAGTTTTTGATTTTTTAAAGTGTTTGAGGTATCTGAAGTGAGATGTCTTTGCGCTCGGTTGGGTGTAATTGCGACAAAGAAAAATCGATCGTAATGAAGATGAAGATGAAGATGAAGATGAAGATGAAGATGAAGATGAA
>NW_023458561.1:37809805-37818240 GCF_013731165.1 Rhagoletis pomonella
TGAAGATGAAGATGAAGATGAAGATGAAGATGAAGATGAAGATGAAGTTGAAGATTGAAATTAAAATTAAGGAGGACTAAGATTAAAGTTAAGATCTATATTAGGATTGTTACTGAGATTGAGAATAAGAAAATATTTCATTGCTATGCAGAAAAATACATATATAATATGGGGAGCTATACAGGTAATAGGAGGAAGAAGTTTCACTTCAGTCGAGCGTGGGATCCACACATAACCTTTTTTCTAGTTTAGTTCAGTTCCGCTTTACACAAATTTATAATTCTTAATATTCAAAATCTTCAATTCATTTTCCGACAGAATCAATCGGGCATCTACTATGATGTAGACTATGAGCCATCAGGTAATGGCATTGGCAATACCAGTGTGGATCATTTGTATGGTTCACAGAATCAGTCATCGTCACACTCACACACGCACTCACATTCGCACATCGGCAATAATCATGTACCAGGACCACAAGGCATACCAATGAGCACTTATACGTCAGGAAGAGCGCCAAGTAGCTACTATATGAAATAGTAATAAGTAATGGACGGAGAGTTATATATATGTACATATATATACCTTTTTGGATGTAGTATTTATTCAGTCTGTTCACGCTTGAGGAATTTCTGCCTTAAATATCGACTCCTAGACAAGATGGCCTCTGCGGAGGGTAGTACTATTCGTTGCAAACTAAATAAGTTCGTAAGTTCACGAAAATAAAATTTGTCCTGGTGTGATTACCTCAGTGTGAACAGCGCCCGTATGTATGTATGTATTTACTACATATGTATGTACATGCGTATTAACAAAAACTTCTGATAACAAATGAAGTTTTGATACAATTTTGTAATTTGCAATAAGAGCGCTAGTCGTTAAGTGAATAGTTGTAAATAAGGAGTAAATAATTAACTACAAAAAATTATGTTAAAGCAAGGAAATAAAATCGAATGAATACTGTAATGTTTTATTTATTAAGCTTTTAAATTAACTATGTGTATTTATTGCAGTTGTACTAATCATAAAATTTAATACACATACATATGTACTTATGATCGTGCATATGTACATAGGTAGAGTATATATTTAAAGCAAAATTAAAAAAATTCTAGAATACATAATTTGTAATATTATTAGACCTTTTAAGTAACTTTCCGAATTGTTTTTAAAATTTTGTATCAGTAAACTTGTTATAAATATTTATAATTAATTATAATTATTAAATAAAATAAATATAAATAATTATTTAGTTGTAAAAATGTATTGTATGTATGTACATACTTATTTCTAACGAATGTAATAAATTTAATCTTAACTTAAAATACCTTTCAACTCAACTCAATGAACGAATCGATGTTATTCGCCGGCTGTAATGATTTTCATGTGATTACTCAGTGTTATGAAGGTGTCTGTCCCATAAAACGAAGAGTTGAACGTTTGATGGTGACATGATGGCTTCATGCATGAACGAGGTTCATCAAGTGGGATACAATGTCTTGCGCCTGAACCGCAGGGTGGCTGAAGTTGAAACTTCAGTACGCGCCACCAGCCTACCACAGCATCTACGCCCCAAGCAAGGAGTGGAAACCTACAGACAGACGAATGCGGAACACGAAGAAGATGCAAAGATGACACTTACTCTTGGTTTTTAATTTAGAATAGTTGCTCAGTAAATTTGACGGTCTTTGAAAAGTATATCGGTAGAAAGTTTCAATTTCCGTGTCGAAAAGATTGGACAGCAGTACGGTTTCTCCTGCTACCAGCTGTTTACCGACTTCCATTGCTTGGTCAGCGGGCAGTGCCTTGAAGTGGCCGTGGCAAGTGCTCGCAGACCACGCCGACAATCCAGACTTCGGGTATTTCAAACCTAAACCTGAATTTTTGGGCCATTTCAGGACGGCTATATATGTTACGGCAGTAGCTATTCTGATTCAGTGATAGCATTTTCGTAGATTTCACGAAAAAACGGACTACGATGGATTCAGTGATATAGAATAGGAGTGTGGAGGCTTTTGGTGGGGCCATTGTTGTCAAATAAAAACAATCAATGTCAGTTCCTAGCAAAAGGTGTTCGTACATTAATCGCAATGTTCCGAAACCTACCATACATTCGTCCTTTCTGCCCCTTCACGTTTTTTTTTGAGTTTTTTGTGTGGTCTACCCATCGATCATTATATTAAAAATCCACTTGAGGTACAGAAAGAAAGCACATACCATAGTGTAATATTATTCTAACTGGGGGTGAGATCCGATCCTCGATTTAACTCAGAGTGGACCCTCGTAACTAACTCATTAGCAGCCTCAGCCTGCCATACTATGACTTATATGTAACTCTATTCAACGAATTCTTAACTAACTTTGACTTTGTTGTAATGAACGTCAAGGCTCCCGAATGTCCGCAAAAATGTTTCCCTGCTCGCATTGATGGTGCCATAAACATCAATAGGCAGCAACTTTCGACAATAGCGTACACAGATTGATCTTCTTTCTATCAAGCACCATAGAAAACGCCTGCTCTAGCTCCGCTTTCCGTTTTGGAGCAATTGGTGTATACTTGTATCGAATTCTCTGTTCCATTCGGCTGTGAATAGCAGGACTCCGAAAGACATGTGAAATTCTATTTTAGGTCGTGGATAATCGGTGTCCTGTTTTATCGTGGAAGGCAATGTAGACACCAAATACTATGCCCGATCGTGCTTTCTTTCCCAAAACACAGTTCTCTGAGTCGTACAGCAGATACCGAAGAAATTAATATTATATAAAGGCATATAGGAAGTAAGTTTAAAATGACCTTCTAAACGAGCAGTATGCCCTTCACTTGGTATGGATGCTGGGGCAAAGAACATAGGAGGCAACGAAAACTTGAACATCCGTTTCCCTTTCGCAGTCCTGGTATGGTTTAAGCAAGCTGCTCGCTAACTGTTAGCAGTTTCTGAGGGATGTGTCTCTTAAACTAGCAGTAGAAAGGTGGTCTGGTCTAACCACTTGCAAACAATACAACACTTATGTGACCAAAATGGAACGAGGACCGTTTGAAGGGTGTCCTGATCTTAAGCCGAGGGGACTTAGCCACAGCCATGGACCTGCTAATAGACCATGTTGCCATCGGAAGGCAAACTGCAGAGATGAAGAAGAGCCAGAAACCTTGCGGCACCTGCTATACGATTGCCCCACACTTTGCAATATAAGGCGTAAGTTCATGGGTTCAGAATTTCTCGAAGATTTAACCGAAATAGCCGAAGTATGAATATGGAAACTTTTGCCTTTCGCACATTCCACACGATGGTTTGGTTAGGAGGGTTCTAACGTTCCGCGTGGGCGCAAAAAGGGCTTAGGTGTGTTAGAGGGGTCACTGGTAGCCATTTCAACCTAACCTAATTTAGTAGTGGGAGTACTGCTCACACCAGGGTCGAAGTTATAAGTCTTCAGGTGTTCTTCTCACTGGCTTTAATTCCAGATACTATAATTATCCAACTCATTCCTTAAGAGGATATAAGTGGGCGAAGCGATACGAGGAGTCAGTCTAGATGCCAAATGATGTGTGTAACGAAGGAGACTGTGTAAAACTTAAGATTCGCAGTGGACCTGAGTCTGTCAGCAACTCGCGTTACGCCAGGCGATATTACAGGGAAAATTGACCGCGCTAAGGATAACGCTAATTGAGATCACAGTGGGAGTGATCCTCAGTGCCCTACACATTTCAATGAGAGAATAGGTTTTTTATTACCCGGAAAAAGAAAAAGATACGCCTATTACATTACACGTATCATTTCGATTCTGGAAATAAATCTTTTATTTTTGTGTTATTGTTTTAATATTACATAATGCTTTCTTAAGTAAAGAGGTACAACACATTTATTATGAATGATACTTCGAAGCGATTTTTGATATTTTATTGTTAATATGTATGTATGTAGCGTACACTGTCTAAACAATATTCAATTAAATTAAATACCTTACATAACCAGCATAATTCAATAAATTAATTAGCATTAAAATTAAAAATATCAAAGAAAAGCAACCATGCGAGTTATATAGCCTTCAGTTAAAAGCGTAATTGAGATAACATTACAGTCAAATATGCGCAAATATATGACTTAATATGGGCAAAATGAGATAGACTTAAATTTAATGCGACAAGGAGCGAAATTCCGACTTAACGCTTTGCATGTTGCTGTACAAAAGTGAGTTGCTGGGCTTTGCAAATACAAAAGCTTGTAAATTTAGATCAAATATTCCAATCGAGGGAGATGGAGTTGTATTATTGCTACTGTGTACAAATAATTTACTTTTTCTTTTTATTTTTCCCCTGGACAGTGGGTTGTGGTGCACCGGTTAGTGTAGCCAGTTCCTTTTTCATCTGCAATAGCACATCAACTTCGGGTTTCCACACGCTGGCATCGCCTGCAGCTTTCAGTTGACGCACCTTTTCGCCCTTAATAGAAGGAAGTTTTATATATTGCATTAAGTTATTAAATACATCTAATTTTTTTCATATTTTCTATTCTCACTTGTTGCGTTATTCTTTGTTCTAGTTCCTTAACTTTAGCATCGCTAGCTTGTGGTACCACCGCCGCTTTCGTGGCTGGAGGCGCAGCTTGAGCAGCAGTAAGTTGCTTTTTGAGGTCAAGCAAAATATTAACTTCTGGTTGCCAGACACTTTTGTCTTTCGTTGAAGCTTTTAACTGACGCACTTTCTCACCTTGCAAACGTACAGCCTCCTCAAGCTGTGCAATCGTTTGTGTGCCATTGGTGATTAGAGAAGCTTTGGCAGTGTCTGGCTTCGAAGTGTTTGCCACAAGTGTCGCTTTCTTGTCAATGTTTTGATCCTGAACCCCGCCGAATTTCTGTTTCAGCTCATCAATGAAGCTTTGCTCCAATTTAGTGAATAATGGTGCTGGTTTGCCAATTTTATGACCAGTAGGCAGCAGAATATTGATAAACGGTTGTCTGGAAAAAACATATTAATGTGGATTAAAATCGTTGTTTTACCTGGGTTTATTGTTTTGACTTACCTCGGATTCAGCTGAGTTTGCTTGGCATTTAATTGCGTAAGAAGCGTGCGCGCCGTCGCCGGCATGTAAGGGAATAGCAGATTAGCTAAAATTGCAGCAATATTGGCGCAAACACCAATGATGGTGGCAGCACGCGCCTTCTGCTCATCGGTACCTTTCAGTAACACCCACGGCTGTTGCGCTTGCATATAACCATTGCCTTGGCGAGAAATTGAAAGCAAATGTCGAATGCCATCACGTAATTTGGCCTTTTCAAGTGAGTTTACATAGCCACGGACTTCACGATTTATAAGTGCCAAAAGTACGAGTTCGTCCTTGGTTAGGGTCATGGCTTGTATGACGCCATCAAAGTTCTTTTCGCAAAAGACTAACGCACGATTTACAAAATTGCCCAGATTGTTTAGCAAGTCGGAATTATTACGCGCCGCTAAGTCATTCCAACTAAAGCTAGAATCTTGTCCTTCGGGACGCGCACAAGCAAGGTAGAAACGCCATATATCAGCAGGTATGCCAGTTTCCTTTAAAGTGAAACCAAAATTCAACCGTTTGATTCCATTATTTACAAATGTCTCTTAATCTCACCTGTGCATCATTACCGAATACGCCAATGCCACGACTTTTACTAAATTTGCCATCTTCGTAATTCAAGTATTCCGTCGCCATAATATTGGTTACCATAGTATGGCCTTTGTTGGTTGCCAACAGTGATGAAGGGAATATAACCGAGTGGAATGGCACATTATCTTTAGCCATGAATTGGAAGAGCTCCACTTTGACATCATTCGATGGTATCCACCACTGCTTGTATTCACTTGTGTAATGCTTAGTCATCGAGATATAGCCGTATGGTGCATCGAACCACACATAAAATACTTTCTTTTCAAAGCCGGCAAGCGGCACTGGTATGCCCCATTTCAAGTCACGTGTAATACAACGTGGCCTGAGGCCCTCACGCAGCCAGGAACGCGCAATGACACGCGCATTATTCGTCCAACCCATTTCGGAACCTTCCATCCACGCACGGAGTTGGGGTTCAACTTTGGGCAAATCGAGGAAAAGTTGGTCAGAGGAGCGTAGTATAGGTGCAGTATTGCAAATTTTACAACGGGGACGGATCAGTTCGGTAGCGTTAACTAGTTTGCCACATTTATCGCATTGATCGCCACGGGCATCTTCATAACCACAGCCAGAATGGGGGCATGTACCCTCAACGAAACTGGGAAAACGATTTAAAAATGTATATGAAAACTTATTTTTTTACTGCAGGCTTTCTCAGATTACATACCGATCAGCTAAGAAACGGTCGCATTTCACACAAAGAAGCTGTTCTACACTTTCTGTGAAAATGTAGCCATTTTTGTAGACGTCATTGAAAGCCTCTTGGACGATTCTATAATAATGACCTTTTATAGTATATAGCATATATTATTTAGGGTTACCAGAATCTTACTCAGTTTGCTGCGACGATGATGTGCGACCGAAGAAATCAAATCCAATACCGAACCAGCGGTATATAGAATTATGGAGGTCAAAGTATTTGTCACAGATTTGCTTGGGCGTAAGGTTCTCGGCAAGTGCCTTGTTTTCTGTAGCCGTGCCGTACTCGTCCGTACCGCATATATACAACGTGTTGTAGCCCGCAGCACGCGAATATCTGCAATAAAAATCATAGGCAAAAAAATTTTACAAAAATGTTTTCAGCACCAACCTTGCAAATATATCCGCAGACAATACACAGCCGATAATGTTACCCAAATGTGGTACATTGTTTACATATGGTAAAGCGGATGTTATCAGAACATTACGTTCGCCCGATTTAGGCAGTACTGTGCGGGGCTCTATACGCTGAGGAACGGCGACTTGTACGAAATTTCTCTTTGCAGTATTTAATTCCTCCTCTGTGACTGTATCTGCCAAGTTGCCACTTGTTTCGGCCAAGAGTTTTTCTGATTCAGACGATGTATGCAGATGCACTGGAACGTGGTTTAGACCACCATAGCGATTGGAGTTTTGCAGCGATGTAAAAGTAAGTTTCGCTAGTGGAGTTTCAGTTAAGACATCTTGGACCGCAGCCAGTGCAGAGATTTTGCGATACCAAGCCTTCAGATGTTCTATGTTTAGAGCACCCTTCAACGTGCCATCTGGTGCTAACAATGACCACACTGCTATATCCGCAGAAGTTATTTTATCACCTACTAGGAAAGGAGATTCTGCCAAGCGGTCGTCTAATTTTCTTACTAACATATTTAACACAGGTAAGGCATCTGGATTGGCGCGATGTCCGACAGCAAGGTGCTGTGCCAGAGCGGGAGCCAGTTTCACAGTTGACCATTCTAACCACTGTAAAGATACAAAAGCTATTTATTAAATATAATTTGTCGGAGCGTTTGTATACTCACCTCATCTCTAAGGGCACCCTCATCCGGGAATAGATACTTTGCCACCGCATCAGTGGAAAATAGTTTCACACCGTTTTCTAATACTAGTGTGGGTAACACCAAAAAATCTTTGCATTCAGTATCTAGAAATAATAGTGATTATTGCATCAGACTGCAAATTAGGTGGGTCTACTTTCATATTCATTGGAATGTTACTGAGTGACTAACCAGCGCCTGAGTGGCACTTGTGCAACAAGGTCTCTCGATGCACATTATATTCGCTCACCATTTAACGTGACATTGACCACTTCGACTGGCTGCTTGGCAAACTTCGCCAACAGTTGTAGCTTAAGTCCAAAGGGATTTCCTTCATTGGTGTAGATCTTCATATTTTATTTTTTATCAAATATGAAATTTTTAATATCTAAAATCGCAGAAACACGCGATAATTCTCCGCTGACAGATACCAATTGGACACAGCCAGTTGCCACGACTTTTCAAGTTTACTGTCACAGGGTGGCATTGCAACGCATTAAATTTGTTTGTAAAAACACCGTAAACCAACTTTCATAAGAAATTAAACGTAACTTTTTTGGAACTATAATAATTAAGAAATTTACCAAAAAACTATATAACAATATATGCAAAGAAAAAATAATCAAAACATAAACAAAAACACGCGAAGTTGTTGTTGTTGTAACAGCATACAAACTCCCCAAAGACTTTTTGGGGAGTGTTGCTGGAGTGACAGTCCTTGGCCAGATATAAATCTGGGTCGTTCCGGTTACGTAGATCCGACTGTCGTGGGAACGAAAACACGCGAAGTCAATATATTTGGTTGCCCTTTTTGAAATAGAAATTAACATTTTCATACAAATTTTTGATTTATATTTAAAGATTTATATTTATTGAATTTGGGTTTAAGTGTTTGAAGACCAAGTGCATGGGAAAAATCCAAAACAGCTGCTTTTCTGCTAAATCCTGTTTTATGTCCAAGGTGTATTAAACAAGGTGGTGTTGGGGCGACAGCTGAGTTTTT
>NW_023458561.1:37818340-37822983 GCF_013731165.1 Rhagoletis pomonella
TTCATCTTCATCTTCATCTTCATCTTCATCTTCATCTTCATCTTCATCTTCATTACACACATCATCTTCATCTTCATCTTCATTACGATCGATTTTTCTTTGTCGCAATTACACCCAACCGAGCGCAAAGACGTTTCACTTCAGATACCTCAAACACTTTAAAAAATCAAACCCTTTCAAAATTTTTAAGATGAAGATTGTCGATTTTTGGATTTTTACAACCTTTACGCATTTAACGGTATCCCAATAACATTTTCTCGCAATTGTGATAAACAAATTATTTATTGAAATATGAATTACATTTCATGTAATCTACCTCTTGTCCTTTAAACTTACCGCTATGCTGCCATTGCTTCTACTCTTTGGTCGTGGTACTTGAAAATTTCGCCCGAGCAGGTCGGTTCGATCCTCCTCTTCACTCGAGCTAGAGTTCTCCAGCGTTCGCATTCCATTTGAGCGCGAACTCAACCCCAGCCTTCTGGAAAAGAACATAATGGTTATAAGCGTATTGGCATTGGAGTAGAAAAGGAACCACTTTTTATTCGTATTTGAGGAATTGTCTGAGGGGTATACGCACTCATACCGTGGCAGAGGAACCGGTGGTGCCATGCTGCCCGACTGATGCATCTGCATGGTGCTCTGCATGGACATGCCGCCCATTGCGCCTATGCCCATTGCCTGTAGATTTGGATAAGCGAACATTGCTGAAGATGGACGTGTGGGTCCGACTGGTTCGGCCTGTTAGAAAATGTTTGACTTAAAATGCGTTGAAGACGTGCATATAAAGTGTTCTATTACAGAGTTACTTTTACCCTCATTTTTGACTCTGTAACTTCTCTTCGTTATACTCACAATCGGACTTACCCCGTAATGGTTTGTTTGTGCCATTACATCTGCGATTTGCGCCCAGCGCATGCGATCTTCCAATGTCACTTGGTAGCCCGGTTGCCCTGGTAGGCCTGCTGATTTCATCGGCGCCGTATTCATATATCCAAAGACTGGTGAACCTATAGCGTTTTTCTGTTCACGCTGCCAACGACGCGACCACATTATCAGACAGACCAATGTTAGTACGATGATAACAACTGCTGCTAAGGAGGCACCAATTGCCACACCCAGCACTTCGCCATCGATCTCACATTGACCACCATAGTGGCTGGAATCACAAGCGCAAACTTGATTGCCTTCTTCGTTGTAACTGCAAGTGCCGCGATTGTTACAGTACGAGTCCGGACACGATTGACAGTCGCGACCGGCGCGCTGTGGTTGATCGGCCCACGGATCACGGAGTCCCGTCTCGCAGACGCAGCGGAAAGTACCCCACGAATTGGAGCAGATGGCGCTAGCGTGGCAATCATTTAACTCGCGTGACTGACATTCGTCCAGATCGTGCAAAGCAGTGATGGCGCCTTCCGGTGACGCAACATAAAGTACAGAGTTGCCGATGTTATTGTTGCGCCGGTGGAGTACGCCGAGCAAGTGTTTTTGTACATCAGCGCGCAAGTTGGGCCGAAGTGTTTCAACACTTTCGTCAAGCTGAAAAAGATTGAGTAAAGAATTAGTTGCTGAATGCCAATGAAAGCTCATCACTATTTATTTGCGTACTTTGATCGTCATGTTGACAAACACGCCACTGCCACCCAGATTTGGATCACCGCGGTAAATATTGTTCACGCGCGCATCCAAGAACTCATCCGAATAGGGGGTCATCGACATGGCGGAGTCGATCTATATAAATGGAGAATAGCATAAATTTCCTATGAGTATTTTAAACATTTTACTCACCGCGCGTATTGACTCATAGCTCAGCTGTCCATAAGGTTCGCTATGTTTATCCAACAACTTATTGTCCCACACAATGCGATGCTCATAAATACGATCCACACGCATGCCCAGGTAGAAAGAGATGACTTTTCGGCAAGGTTCCCGATGTTTGCGACGTGAGTAGCCTAAAAAACAATGCTTCCATGAATGAAGGTGACCAAAACTCTTACCCAAAAATAACTTACCCGGTCGACAGTGGCAACTCGAGACACCATTCTCTGTCTTGCAGCGCTCGTGTTGCGCTTGGTCACATGTCGAGTCGTCGCCCACAATGCAAGTGTCTATTCGCACCGGCGGCTGTGTCGGACGTGTGCGATAGTGTGGTCGCGTTGGTCCAGCATTGGTTGTTGGGGATTGTGTTTTCACACTATTTGACTTCGTCGTTTCTAAATCTACAACTTCCGTCTCAGGTATGCCGTATCCAGGCCCCAGGCTGGGTCGATTGTTCTGTGTGACTGCGCTACTACCACCATTTCCACTGCTACCAATGCCGCTACCACCACCAGTTCCGCCGCTTGTTGTCCCGCCGATACCGGGTAATTGTGGTATGGCCGTTGCTGGCGTGGTGGCTACTCCAACGGGCGCATCTGTTGGATCACCAAAGAGATTGATGTAAGTACGCTTACCATCGATTGAAACAAAACCATCATCACCTGCTGCAGACACTATTATGTCGGCTTGATGACCACCACTGCTGCCATAGGAGCCGTAGGGTTTGATGTTGATTGTTTGCTGTGAACCACCTACCGACCCAGGTCCTTGAATCGCCGACAGCGTAACATCGAAAATTTCGCCATAACCAGGCGGCAAATGTCGGGTAGGTTGAATCTGAACTGGTGGTTGGTGTTGCGAATCTATGGGACGGGATTGTTGGGGTCGTTGGGGTCGGGGACGTCCACCTGGTTTGAATTCAGGGTCATCAAGTACAATACCTGGACGCGGTTGGTAGTCACTTGGTGGTTGTGGTAATGGCGTTGGGGTGGTGTTAGCAGAGTTTGCCACTGGTGTGGTCACAGAATTGGAATTGGTTGTGGTAGTGAAAATTCTGGTGGTGGTGGTGGTAGTGGAATGTGGTGTGGGGGTGGTGTCTGATGGAGCGGGTGCAATAGTAGCCAGCAGTTCAGTGGTACGTGTTGGGCTCAGCACATTCGAATTTGTGATGGTGTCTGGCAGCGCTGTCGTTACGATTGAACTCTGCATAGTTATTAGAGTAGGCAAACTTGTATCAGCATTTTTAGAGCTGCTTTCCAGCGCGGGTGTCTTGCTTGGCGTCATGAAAATTACCTCTTCTGTGGATGGATCGAGATCAACACCACTGCTATTCTCCATTGGCATTGGCACATACGAGGAAGACATTTGCATTTCTGTGCGGATAACAGAGCTAGTTTCAATTATTGTTGAAGAATCGTCTTGAGCGTGTTTCTTTTTATCAGTGGACTTGTTCTTTGTGGGTTTTTTCTTGGTGGCGGAGTCCTCTTTCTTCACAGGTGGCGGAGATGCTTGGGCAGGTGCAGATACATCCTCTTCTATTTCGCCAGTATCCGCTGTCAAAGGAACTGTGTCCGCTGTTTCGTTAGAGTCTTGGTCGGATACCTCAATATATTGTGAATTTGTGTCTTCATTCGAAAACTCAGAATCATAGGTTGTATCAGTTGGTTTAGCTGTGTCCCCATTTGCATCATTGTAGTCCGGTGGCACAGAAATTTCAGTCTCGCCGGAATGCTGATTTGCCGGCGGCGTCTCTGGTGTTGCTTTAGCCGGCGCAGGAGACTCTTCTGGAGCAGGTGGCGCCAATTGTGAAGTTGGCAATGGTTTATACTGTGGAATCGGGCGCCTACCACCGATAGCTGTAGTAATCGGAGGCCGCGGTTTTTGTCGATGCCACGGTGGTCGTTGACTAATAAAACCCGGACGCAATGGAACAATTTGTTCCGGTATTGGCACACCTGTAATGAACGGCCGCTCGGGGCGATCAAATGGACCCGTGTACGGTGGCGGGCGTATGGATGAGCCCAGCGGTTTCTTTTGCGTATCATAATCGATCGGCAAAGTTTGTACATCAGAGATGCGTGGTGGTCCGCGATTATTGATGCGACTGGCAGACGGACGGCGAAGTCCCTGTGTATTTGCATGGACATTTACATTGCCATTCAAAAGCTTCACAATGCCTGTTATAATGTCTTGTATGTCAGGGTTGGAGTTTTGACGCGGATTATGTGGCGAGGCCGTGGCAGTGGCCGCCGTCGAGGTAGCAATACTGCGCGTCGGATTGATCGGGGACCCCGACATAAGCGGTCGCAGGTCCCCTTTCGCTAAAAAAGACTCCGATGCTACAGCTGTTTCTGGCATGGATGTGGCCGCAATGCCACTAAAAGATGGCTTAAATGTTTTGCCTGCACGTGCGCGTTGTGTGCGTTCAGGTGCCTCAGAGGCGGCATCATTGAGGGTGCCTGTGGGTTTAATATTATACTGAAAGTAGCGACCAGCGCCTGCTTCTTTATCTGCATCGCTAGGAAAGTGCACATCATTCGGACCTGATTTTGGATAATTGTCATTCAATATGGGTAGTGCAGATCGTTCCATACGTAAATGCTGGCGTGTTTCGTTATCTTCTTGACCCGGGCTATCATCAGTCGGCAGTGTACTATCAGCTGTGGATGTATCTGCAAGTGTGCTCTCGAGTACTAAGTTCGATGTGATGGGCAAGATAGACACAGCGGCAGACATTAACGGACTGATAGATTTCGGTGATATCTGTGATATGGAGGGATGCGCGTACTCGTCCTGCAGGCACTCTGGAAGTGAATAAAAGAAAAAAA
>NW_023458561.1:37823083-37825355 GCF_013731165.1 Rhagoletis pomonella
CCCCTACCTGGCTACGCCCATGCTTATAATGTACAATATTACTCACCGGAAAGTCTTTTGCTTTGACTTTATTTTTTTTATATCTTTGAAGGACTTTAGCAGGACTTGGAATATACCCGATACATTCCAGTTTGTCGATAAATTCTATGAATTTCAAAAACACTAAAATCTGTTAACTGAACATAATCTGGTATCTCGACTAATTTCGATAACTGTGCGTTTATAGCCTTGATAAATTTGGATAACTCCAAATGTATATAAATCTATAACTCGATAAACTATGGATACCTCTATAAATTTCGACAGGCTCGGTTAATTTTGATACTAACATATTTTTAGAAAGCTGTCGACAAATTTCTTTGTTAGCACGATGACGTTCGATAAGCAGTAAAAACTCGATAAACCTATATAACCTCGAAATTTCCAGAGCACGATATATTTTGAAAATTCCAAAAACTTCGATTCGATAAATTGACAATTTTCAGTAAATATATATATATCGATAATTCGATAAGTTCAAAGAACTCCATGCATTACAAAAACTCTATAAATATTGGTAATGCAATAAATATCGATAGCTTAACAAATTTCGATATTCCCAGCAATTTGTATAGCTTGATAACTATCCGTAAATTTCGCCAACTAATTTTCTGTGTCTATAAATTTAGACAACTCATTAAACATGGATAACTCATTTTTGTATACTTATTCCTCTCTACTGCGCCTATGTTTCTAAATCGATTTGAACTATTCTTCGCTTGTTCGAATGGAATTTCAAAGGCGAGATGCTCAATGTGTTTGTTTTTTTTTTTCTATACGTAGCGCAAGATCCGAATTAGTCCAGAAACGTTTATTTATGGTCCGATTTGCTTCAAATACAGGTTAATAACACGCAATAGGTGGCTCCAGAGTCGAGTCATTTTAGTTTTTGAAGGAACCTATGAATGCTTGTTTTGGTTTTACTCTCTACATATGTATATGTATATCAAACACTAACGAATTTCCATACAAATCTAAATGGTCCCTTCTGTTCCTATGGATTATAAAATTATTTAACAGAATGTATGTATATCACCCCACCTAACAATATTAGGGACCTAGTTAGATGATCGAGAAGGCCTATTCTGATTATCTTTGATAAGTTTAAGTATTTTAGACTTTTTCACAAAAACGTTTTTAATTTTGCAACATAAAACTCAATCTGCTATTGCATCCCAATGAACCTGTTGCAGCATATTCCAGCGCAAAACAACAATCAAGTATCTCTTCGATATAATTTGAAATTACAAACCTGTTCCACAGATTTCGCAATAAAGAAAAAAAAGACATTCACATACAGATTACTTTGCAGCATAGTTTTTGCGCATTTCAAAACGAGCAAAAACTTTCAGTCTCTCGAATGTGTGATAAATGGTAAGAGTGAGAATAATTAAGAGAAGGCTTTCGCATGCAACAGGTAACGAACTTGACCAGAATTTCATTCAAGATTGAAGATATTTGGCGGCGACCCTTAGTGATGATTGCTTTGGGTTTGTTTTGTTTGCTTTTGAATGAATGCCGTTTAACAGGTTGCCCTGCCCGTCTTTTTATGTGCATATTATTGAAAGCATATTTATGTGCATATTCCATACCGACCAAGTTTAGCAGTGCGTGCGCTTGCGTGCCACAAGAAATGCGCAAAAGGGAAAGTTTCCGAAGTCATGCTAACTTCTTTTCATCAATCAAGATCGTAGTTACTTATAAATATGTTAAGTGTGGTAATAAAATTTTTTACATATGTTTGTATTATTTGCACATATATAGATATGTGGCTGATTGACGCGGTGTATTTTTGAAATCGTGACTTTGGCGAATATCGAATAAACCGCAGTTTTGTCTTGGAATAAATCGGTTATTCATCTGATATATATATTTAGCCAACTGCTTCTTAAATTTCGCTTATTGTATATATTTTTTATTTTGTTGATAGCGCAAACAGAATTTTTTTTTCATAAATTTTGGTCTCAAACACTATCAAGTTTATTTCGAAGATTATTTTTGATATGTATTTATGTTTTTCAAATTAGAACAAATCAATGTGCGTTGGAATTAAAACAAAACATTTCGTTCGGCTGCATTAGCGTTCGAATCATACGCTTTGATACTATTTTAGTAGATACATGCAGTTTTACCATACACTACGCAAAAAAAATAACATGATTTTTTCAAACAGTGCTATTTTTGGATTTTTCATGTTGGCGATTAGAAATTTTTGAACAGAAAAAGTAAAGTG
>NW_023458561.1:37825455-37836496 GCF_013731165.1 Rhagoletis pomonella
TTTTTTTTTAATTGCTAACCAAACGAACAACCGCCGTGCCCTATCACTTTATAAAGCAATACAACCCTGTCCCAAATTTTTACCGTAATCAGCTGTTCAAGGCGTCTATTGTGAACAAATTTATTTTGTTATCGAATTTACTGAAAGTGCTCGTACGTGTTATTCGTAAACAAATCCCAAAATATAGAAAAATTATAAATAAACCGTCTGAAATTAATTCGAATCCAAAATGGGTGAACGCAAAGGACAAAATAAGTACTATCCGCCGGACTATGACCCGAAGAAGGGAGGTCTCAATAAATTCCAAGGCACCCATGCGCTCCGGGAGCGTGCCCGGAAAATCCATCTGGGCATCATCATAATCCGTTTTGAAATGCCATATAACATTTGGTGCGACGGGTGCAAGAATCACATTGGCATGGGGGTGCGTTATAATGCGGAAAAAACCAAAGTGGGCATGTACTACTCCACGCCAATATATAAGTTTCGTATGAAATGCCACTTGTGCGATAATCACTTCGAAATACAAACGGACCCTGGGAATTTGGATTATTTGATACTATCGGGTGCACGTCGACAAGAAAACCGCTGGGATCCACATCAAAATGAACAGGTTGTACCCGAGACGAAAGAGACGCAAAGGCGATTGTTCGATGATGCTATGTACAAGCTGGAACATCAGGCGAAAGATGTAAAAGCTGGAGAAGATGCCAAACCTGTGTTGGAGCGTTTAGTGGATCGTAATAAAACTGTTTGGGATGACAACTATGAAGCAAATTGTCGCTTAAGAGCAGAATTTCGAGTAAGTTTTATTATAATTATCCAAAAATCAGTGGTGATTCTATTGAAATATTCCTTTCAGGTAAAGAAAAAAGAACTTAAAGCGCAAAAAGAGCTAGACGATCAAATACTTGCAAGGAATAGCCTCGATATAGCGCTTCTTCCTGAATGTGGACAGGACAAGCAAATGGCTGAGTTGATGATGCTGCAAAGCAGGTCGGCACAAGAAAGGGAAGCTGAAAAACGTTTAGACATTCTAATGAAACCAGCATTACCAGGTGCCACAAAAACGACATTCGGTGGACTGAAGAGGCAAAAAATACTGAATACACATTTACAATTCGACGATTTAGGTATTAAAAAGAAAAAAGAAACATGTCCAGTTATGGACACCCCTAGCGAACCGGCAGTTGACAGTACTAAAAGCAAAATTTCTGATGTGCAGAATCATAACGGTATCGAGGATTTGGTACCTCTAGTTATGGATAAAACGAACTCCGTTATACGCGAAGCTACGCTTGTAGATCTCCCAAAAAGTTTGGCTTTGGTCTGTGATTATAATAGTTTTAGTGATACGGATAATAGCAATTAAATTCATTATATTGACAGCAATTAATCATATTACAAGTTGTAAAATCTGTATAACATTTCAATACATAAAAACAAAATTAAATAAAATAAGTACAAGTCGTATTAAAAATAACAGTATACAAAGACAACCTTCCACATTTGCCTTACCCAAATTATAAATCTGCCGATTCCCGGCCTAGTTTATTATTTCCATTGCCTGGGTCCTCGTAATCAACAGCATATAAAATAGCTAACGCACGTTCACACAACTCGCTGCGATCCGTAAACTCTCTTAAACTAAAAGGAAGAAAATATATATTAACTTAACCGATAAGTTGAACAGTTTTCATATAATTTGGTTTAGCTTACACTTTTTCAACATCAAGAAGTTTCTTGTAATAGTAATCTCTTTCGCTTAATACAATCGCGGTCTAATAGAAATATGCATTTTAATTCACACTATACAACAAAATAAATTGCCATATTTTTGTTTTTGCTTCAGTACCAACCTCTTTCGTGAGTTTGTCACGGGTTTCTCCTAAAGTTTTCAAAGTTTTTGGAGTGTCATTTTCTTCTGCCTTGAACTGTGTGGAATTCGCAGTTGGAAGAGTCATTGCAGAAAAGCCTTTGCCTAGCGCTTTTTTCATCGGCTTAGTGTTAGCGTGTGTTTGCTGTTGTTGAGGAATTGGAGCTTTAACGTTTTCTTTATCGGTCGCGTGTACATCATAAAACTTTTTGAACCACTGCAGGAACTCGAAATTATCTTGAAAGCGGCCTTTTACCAAGCGTTCAATAGGCACCGACTTTTCATAGTTTATGCGTGTGAAGGCCATTTGGAAGAGTTTAAGGTTATGCAAATATTCATGCTCCAGTTTTGCGTTAATCTTGATTTTTTTAAGTCCTACCGATTGTGGGAAGATCATTTCCATAATTTGGCAGTAAGCGACACCTTGAAAAGGAGTCTATGGTTAGGGAAATGTGTATGTTAAATCCTGCCTACGTTTTTTATAGTACCTGAGCACAGCTCCTCAATTTTCTTGTATTCTCCCTGCACGGTTGTGTTGATCCAACGCAGCATTTCATGCCGCGACAACTTCTCTGAAGAAGCATGTGTAAGTGCAACGGGTGCTTTTATGTCTGGCATGGCTTGAGTACTCATCTATTGCAATTTTTAACAAATATATGAGGTTATAAATTGTGACACTGAAACAAAAATGTTTAATTATACAGCTCCTTTCGATATAACGGAAACCGGTTCTTCCAATGACTTTGGCGCTAAATCAAAATAGACAAAGAATGGGATGAGAAAGATAAAACATTATCGATGGCTGTCAAAAAACTAAATCGATATTTTTGTTGGTTAGAACCAGCGTTGCCGAATTGACGATTTCGTCCTCATTTCAAGTTTTTTTTAGCTCAATGGCGATTTTTTCCCCGTATTGACGATTTTTATTTTAGTTATTCCACCGAATTACATATGGGCTGTGTTTCTTTATACATTCCGGATAATCCCATTTCACAGCCGGAATAAACAGAATGCGTTTGAAATATACGTCAACATATCTACAGGAACGTTCTAAAGAATAAATAAACAAAAAAGCTTATTCCAAACGTTCAGAATGAATAAAGAAATACAGCCATGTTCATATGTATGTAAAAAATTTGTTTCAGGAAAATGTTATCCAAAATACAACCATGCAGTTATCTAGTTTTGTTCTACAACCGTGCTTTTAATAGAGTCCGACCGATTAATCGGCATCGGCTAGTATCGGCACGAAATTGAGCATCTGCAGCGGCCTTTTTTCGCTGATTCATGGGAATTTCTTATCAAATGTTCAGATAAAGCGACGGCCAACATTAAAAAACATTTGCCGACAGCTCACAAAAATGATTTTTTTTTTTTGTTGAAGGTGTTTCACGTTTTTTCCATACAAAAGTATGTGCGACAATTTTCTTTTATAGGGAGAACACTGCCAGCAAAATAAATTGCCAAAAATTAACGGGATTTTATAGAAGCTTGAAACTTGCACTTCATTATACTAGAATGAAAAGGTCTACAAAACTGCACACCAAATTTCTGATTAAAAAGTTTGAAATTTTGGTGAAAATAACCAGAATTTTTATAATTTTTGTACAAAGTTTGAAATCTGAATTTATATGGTGTTTGTTGTAACCAGCTAGACTTTTATAAAAAAATAATAAATATTAAATAAAAAAAGACAAAATTGTAATTTTGAATTGTCGTTCACATTTGCAAATCCACTTTTATTAACCCATATGCAATGTGGGTTCCATTCGGTTTTGTAATGTGTGGTCATATTTTTTGCGCCGTATGCATAAAATCTAAGTAAATGCTTTTTCTTAAAAAGTCAGACCTTTTACTCAATTTGTTCAAATAAATTTAAGTTAAAGGTATGCAATTTTAAGAAAACGCCATTGCTTAATTTTTACGCACACGAGTCATTGTATCCAATTCCTTTGTATTTTTTATTTTGTGAAAAAAATACAATTTTTTGACCGAAATGACGATTTTTTAGGGTAAAGTGACGAATACCCATCGAAAGCTTTCGGCAACGCTGGTTACATCGAAAATGCGATAAGTGCTCATTTACACACGGCGATTTTTGTTGCCGCAACTCGACGTTTGAAGGAGAGAGCGCGACGAGGAAAGGAGAGGGGCACCGAGTTGCTCGTGCTCGGGCAACACGCTTTGTGCTCTCCTTCGTCTGTGTGCTCGAGGCTCGAAATCATGAAATGTGAAGTAGAAATTAGTGATTTACTGTTCCGAGTATTAAAAGAACCGGAACTGGGAATTTGGACCGATTCCGGTTCTCAAAAAAAGAGTTACGGAAATAAGCCTCATCGAAGTAGCTTAAAACATAATTTTAAAAAGTTTGTACAATAATTTAACGTCCTTTCATATTTTGGCTATAAAGTGGAGTAAACAAAATAGTAAATATATGTATGTATAAGTTACATCCATTCCTTAGTTGAATTTTTGTAATAAAAATTTTATAAAAATAAAATACATGAGATGAAATTGAAGTAAGCGTTTTCCAGGTTAGGTTTTATTTAAAACACAGTAATGTTTCCTAATAAAAATATGATTTTCTCGATGTTATCGCTGCTCTTTTAACGCGTACGAATCGCAGCTAAAAACGATTTGAAAGTAGAGTCCGACCGATTAATGGGCCGATGCCGGAGCTAGTATAGGCCAAAAGAATCGGCATCGGCCGTTTTTGGCCGATTCTTGAGTGAGGTTATGTTATTTAGTTATTTGATTATGTTTTTATTTTGTCATTATAAAAGCTTATGAAAGCATTTGTTCTTGAAATGAATTTAATTCAGGATTTAACCGGCCGCAGTATCGGCCGATTCTTTGCCGATTAAATCCTGAATATAATTTCATTTTAAGAACAAATGCTTTTATAAACTTTTACAATAACAAAAGAAAAGCATAATCAAATAACTAAATAACAATACCTAATTCAAGAATGGGCCAAAAACGGCCGATTCCGATACTTTTGGCCGATATTAGCCTCGGCACCGGCTGATTCATCGGTCGGACTCTATTTGAAAGCGTCAAAGATGAGGAAGAAAACTAACATAACATTAAATAATAAAAAAATTATAGGTGAACTCAGAAATTCAGAATACGTAAACAAACCGAAATTTATGTAAGTCGGCCAGACCGGGATATGGCGGCTATGTAACACGATGCCTTGAACCACACAAAATTTAGTAGAGCTCCATATTACGTAAACAAACCGAATTTCAAGTTAATAGCATCCAAATCAATGAAGTTGTTGTAAGTCGGCTAGATCGGGTATCTGGCGGGTATACGATATAGCGTCTCGAACCGAAAAAAATTTGGTATGTCAACTCAGAACTTCGGTTTTTCGGTTGTATAAGATCCATTTTCGGTTTTGTTGGAATGGGTTTTTAGATCTTTGTACTTATTTTTTCTGTTTTTCTGAGATCATTTTCTACTTCTGGAACCGTTTTCCGTTCTTCGGTTCTTCTGGAATAGTGTGTCAGTTCTGCCAGAACCGTTTTTCGGTATTTTTGGAATCGAATTTCAATCGAGATTCGGTACTTTCGCAACCGTTTTTCGGTTCTTTTGGAATCGAGTTTCGGTTTTTCGGAACCGTTTTTCGGTTCTTTTGCAATCGAGTTCGGTTCTGTTAAAACCGTTTTTGGAATGAAGTTTCGGTTCTTCCCGAACCATTTTTCTGTTCTATTATAACTGAGTTTTGGGTTTTCCAGATTTGTTTTTCAGTTCTTGTAAGAATCGGACCGGTCGGTTCTCTAAAGGACCCGATTCTAAGGTTTCGGTTCCTCGGTTTTGAGCATCGTTAGTAGAAATACAACCAAAATGATTCCATTGATTTTATATACAATTTTACTTACTTACCGCAACCTCTTCTCAAACCAATTCGTAGGATTTATCTCAAATTAATGCAAATATTTTTTTTTTTATGTTTATATTCTCTAACTAGAAAGCTGCTGTTAAACCTGCTTTTATATCAATTGCGGTGCATATGCACTATCCACAAGCAGCAGATTTAATTTTTGAGTTCTGCCTCTTTTTAAGAGAGTGTGGGACATAACCCCCGGCATCCTGTCGAAACAACTAAATCGAGTTTCTCTCATAACTCTTTTATTTGATATCGCAGAAGATAATTTCGGTAGGCCTTCTTAAGGAAGTCATTATCAAAGGCCTACCCAAGAAGTACTGAAAAAAGTGCATACCTGCATGGCCTCTAGAAAGCATTTTTTTATTTGCAATTTACGCGTATGCGTAAATTTTTATCAGTTAACATTACAAATGAATTTAAATATGCATTTTGAATTGCATCAAAACATATTTTATATGAACCTTGAATAAGTACCTTAAAGAAGTTTGATGTTTATGAATTAAAGAAGCAATTTTATAACAACTCCCAAAAGGCTTTCTGATATACGTCTTACAAAAGCCCTTCTGGAAGCCCTCCTATGGGTAGTGAAAGCAGAAGGCCTTCAATTTGTGCCACTCCATCAAAAAAGAAAGGAGAAACGAATGTAGAGTCGAAGTTCTCCCGAAATTATCTACTGGGCCATAGCATACAAGGCTTCGCCGCTAACATATTTATATTGATTTACCGGGACATCTGTATACCCCTGCAAAAGCAGTACGTGTTGTACCTTTATTCATTGGAAACAACAATTTTTGAGTACATACATACATATATTTTAGTGATTTTTATTATTGCGTGCTGCTTTCTGTAACCGATCTATGTCCAGTATAAGTTGACCCCATCATTTCAGACGCGGGCCTCGGAGACAGAACAGCACTTAGAAAGTTATCATCATACAATCGTTAATAAAAAAATTTTCGTTCTTAAACAAATTTATTGTCTTTAACTTAGTTAAATCTGATTTAGAAAACTTAAAACCAAGCTAGACTACTGCTAAACTTCTCCACCTTTTTTACAAATTCTATAAAGTCCGCATACAACAAGTGGGGCATTTCCAGCGCCACAAAGTGTCCACCATTGCTATAATATTTGCTATGAATCAAATTACGATATTTATCTTTCAACTGATTATCGTAAAAGTGTATCAAATCATGCCTGAAACGTGCACAACCGGTCGGCACATCAGTTGGAACCCAATCCATTTGCAACTCCCGTTGCTGCTGAGAATGAGTTTCGGCGAATAGACGTGAGGAAGTAATTATCGAATTCGTCAAGTGATATAGCATAACATTATCCAGGAGTGCATCCAGCTTGAAACGTTCACTCAAACCGCCATTGGCAGATTCTTTATACTTCCTATTAGTAAGCGAGGACCATTTCTCTAGTATGTAGGCAGCTAAGCCGATCGGGTTGTCGGTGAGCACAGCTCCAATTGTGTCTGGTTTTGTAGCTTGTAAATGATAGTAGCCACTTTCTTCGATCAGATGTTTTATGGGCTCCCAATGTGGCAAGAAATTGGTTTCAAAGCCATGTGCGCCGAAAATATTGGATTTCACTGCATTTATAAAGCCTTTCACAAGCGACCGCTCCGTGAAGACAGCGCACAAATTTGAGTGATATCCAAGTACATTCTCTGGAAATAGCGTAGCCATATGAGAAGCAACTAGGGAACCCATATCACTACCGTGTATGAAGAATCGCTTATAACCCAAACGCAGCATAAGATTGCGCATGATTACAGCCACTTGTACGGGGCCTAGGCCCACTTTCGATGCGCCCTACAAAAAAGGCAGAAAAAATGAGCAAATAAGTTTTAAATCAATACTATTTTATGACTACCTGTGACCACGCAAACCCTGGCAAACTAGGCGCCACAACATTAAAAATATATTTGTTTTTCTTATTCAGGTGTGTCTGATGAAGTTTATGTATTAGCGGATAAAATTCACGTATTGAGCTGGGCCAGCCATGCAGCAGAAGTACAGGGTAGTGATTTTTATCCACTTTGTTCTCATCATAAACCATTAAATGCAAGAAATGTATAAGTAAGCTGAAAAGAAGTGGTGTATGTGAGTATGTATTGTTAAAAATATATCGTTACCTTAACTCATAAAGGCCCTAACCAACTGGGTTTTTCGCACATTTTGGTAGGATGTATTAAAATACACCTTCAATAAAAACATTTGAAGTGTTAGTACCAAAAACAATGGAGTTACATGCCACTTTTAAAAAAGCTCTACATGTTTTTGATACTCATTTTATAATGTTTTTTGCTTCTCCTGTAAATTAAAAAAATTGTTGGTGTAGTGAATTAAGGTGACGATATGTACATATGTTTTAAACTGTTTTTGTATAGGGTAATGCAGATCTTTCACATAAATTATTTGCGATATGTTAATATTTGATTTTTCAGAAAATTGGTACTACAGGCTTTGGCAAACTTAGTCATGAAGCGATACCCAGTTGAACAATGCGTAGAAGTTGTTTGGACCACGTTAAAAAGCAAAACTTCACCCTTCTTCTCCTTTATTGGCGCTATGGCCGCCTGAGCGATTTAGACCGAGTCCAAAACAGCACGTAGGTGGCTTCTGTTCTGTGCCAATTGACGCCAATTGGAAATGCCAAGTAAAGCCAAGTCCATCTCCACCTGGTCAACTCAGAGGAGCCCTTGCTCTTCCTCTGTTACCAGCACCGCGATACGCGTTAAATACTTTCAGAGCTGGAGCATTTATGTCCTTTCGAACGACATTTACTTCAAGGAAACTATGCACCCACAACAAGTAACTGTTTGGTGTGTTTTTTTTTTTGGGGTGGCGGAATCATCGGCCGGACTTCTTCGAAAATGTTGCCGATATTGCGGTTACGGTGAGCGGACGTTATCGTTACATGATAAAAAACTTTTTATGGCCTGAATTAGATGATATGAACTTGGGGAAATATGTGGTTTAAACAGAACGATGCCACTTGTCACACAGCTCATGAAACAATGACCCTATTTCGACCATCTGCAATCTTAATATAATAGTCCCACGCTTCATATAAAGAAATATGGATTCTAATTAACAAGTGAATAATAAAATTAGGTCTTTATACATATATGAAGTTTCCATATCTGATTTCCTCCATTTACTTTTGTCTTTTTCAACAGATACATCGGTTACTAAAAACCTGCTGAATTTGGATGTCAGCGACACTGAGATACCATGTTTCCAAGCTGTACAGAAACGAAGACTTTACATACGGGTTCAATATTTTTATTTTGGTGTCCTGCGTAAGTATTTTGGACGCCAAGTTGAATTCTGGGCGTCTAAAATTTGTTGTGCTTCTTTTGTAGCTTAAATTGAGCGTAATTCTGTTAATATGCTGGCCAGTTAAAAAAGAATTTCACATTTTAAGCCAACCGGGTACAGTAGAGAAATCTTTCTAGAGTTTTGTCAATGCTTGTTGTATGTATATATGTCTTTATGGCGAAAAAGTCTCGCTAAATAACTTTCACCTAGACTTTGTAGGTGGGTCTCTCGTAGATCTCTATTGAGTGTTTCCACGTCTCTAGCGAGATCCCATAGGGCGCCTAGGCAGGAGTTGCCACGCTCCCTCCTCCTTAGCCCACCGTCCCTTTAACCATCGCCCATATAGGAAAGCCAACCTAAGAATTCTTTTGGAAATTATGAATTTTTTTGAAAAAAATGGTTTTTAAGAAATTTTCTTTTGCAAAATTCAACCACTATGTATTAGATTTTGTTTGAAGAAAAAAATTATTTTCACTTAAAAAGTTATTTATTTCGAAAGAAAATCGTCGGAGAAAATGATTTTTTTTAGATTTTACTCAAAAGGAGTTAGGCACTCCGCACATTAAGAGCATTTTTAGAAAGTTTGACCTTCTTAGAAAATATAATTTTTTTTTAAGAAATTTCTTTGGAGAAGATATAATTAAAAAAAAATATGTTTACCCAAATTAGCAAAAATTACCAAACATTATAAACAAAGATTTTCTGGAGAAGCAATTATTTTCGCTTTAAAAATTATTAATTTCGTTAAAAGTAGTTTTTTTTTTGAAAAATTGTTTTTTTCGTTAAAAGTTATTTTTGAAAAGCACAGCTATTTTGGGGCCTAAAATCTGTATCTTTTTAGGAAAAATTTATTTAAGGGAAAAACTATTTTTTACTATTATTTCTGATTATTAAAGAAAAAATAATTTAATAAATATGAAAAAACAATAATGATTTTCTAGTATACAAATTTTAGGGAAATAACTATTTTTCAATAAAAAATAAGTTTAGGCGAAAGGAAGTTCGATATTTTACAAAAAAAAATAACAAAGGTGAAAATTATAAAAAAAATGTTTCTTGGTGCAAAAAACACAATCTGTGGGAAAAAGTGTTTGAAAAAACACATTCAAGATAAGACTTAGAAAAAAATAGAAAACATAGTTTTAGAAAAAATTACTTTCTAGAAAAAAATGTGGTATTAATAAAATTGTTTTTAAAGTTTGTTGCTTTCCAACAAACTTATTCAAAAAACGGCTTCTAGTTTTAAAAGTCTTAGCAAAAAATTTGTTTACTTGAAATTGAAATTTATGAAATTTTTAATAGAAAATTATTTTTTACATTGATTTTTATATTTTATTTTTATTAAACCATCGAGGATTTTCATTTTACAATTGAAATCAGAATCTTATTGAATTTAAGTCTTGTAGGCCCGAGAAACGATAGATTTTATAAAATCAGAGTGTTTCAGCGTCTAAGGTTTTATCATAGTCCAACTCACTAAATCAAGACAAAATAATATTTTGAGTGAGGGATAATTTGACCATATTTTATTATTTGTTGGGGGGAAACAGCAAACGGTTTTGATGAGGCATCCTAATGTGCATATCGCAACTATCAGAATTAGAAACAGAAGCCAGTTTATGTTGATAACAATTTGCAAAATACTGGTGGACTGTGCACTCTTTCCGCGAACTTCAAGAAAAGTCTTTAGCAAGTCATAAGCAGAAATTCTATTTACCCTTGAATTTCGGTGGTGAAGTGATTGAACTGCCATAGAAATACTTCACGTTCGCGCCAACGCGGCAAGTAGTCATCACGCCAATAATCGACGATATTCTTTAATTCTTGCGTATTGAAACCATTTCTAAAGTCAGGTTTGCCCAAAGGCTCTGGCAGCCGCAAAGTGCGATTCAGTTGTTTACGTAAATCCTCAATAGTCTGCATATTTAGTCAAGGAAGTGGAAA
>NW_023458561.1:37836596-37837922 GCF_013731165.1 Rhagoletis pomonella
TTACGTAAATCCTCAATAGTCTGCATATTTAGTCAAGGAAGTGGAAAACATTAGTTTGTGTCTATATGTAATTGTTATTAACTCTTGCTTACCGCATCTGAAAACTTTAAATTATTACCAATCACCGATGATGAATTTTCCAAATAGGCTGCCCAGTCTTTGGGCGGGTCTTCATCACCCCACCATTGCTGAAGTGATATCTCTGGCGGTTCACATTCGAATATGGTGTCTATGCGCTTATAAGCGACCATAGCCGCGAGCCCACAAACTATGCCAAAAAACCACAAAACTCGTTTTAGCCAAACCATACTTATTTGAAATTAATTATCAAAAGGCCGACGTTGTTTGATCTTCACGTTTTTAATGTTGACTGTTATTTGTGGTCGTGGCGATTGGTGGTTTGTCTGCTGAGATTGTAGCTGCTAGAAACCAAATAATCTGGCTGTTTGCTTATCAGTGGACAGTGAGTTAAACAATCGTCTTGACATATGTACATTAGGGTGGTCCAAAAAGTAAAATTGGAATTTTTATGCTCTCACCCCCAGGGTTGTTCTATACCGAAAAATATACCCTTTTTTTGAAATCCTAATATATTTAGAGGTCGCTCAAAGCGCTCAAAGTTTTCAATGTATTTCATATCGGAAAAAATACTTTTCGTAGAAATGGTATAGCATTCTTGAAAATCAAGATTCTTCGATCGGAAAACTCTCACTCTTTTCAGGAGATTCCCAGTAATAATACCCAATTATTTATCTAACAATTTTTTCATAGTAACTATATTTTAAGGGTCCACCAAAACCTCCACAATACAATAGTATTAAAAAATGGTTAAATAAAGAATTGGGTATTGCTATTGAAAGTATTCTGAAAAGAACCAGAGTTTTCCGATCGAAAAATTGATTTTCAAGAATTCTGTACCATTAAGTTGTTTAAGCGCTTTGAGGGACCTCTAAATATATTTTGCTTTCAAAATAAAAAAAATTTAGACATGGGATTGCATGCTGGTGACATCACAAAAGTTTGAACTCATACCTATTTATGTACATACATACATACTTATGTACATATATGATAAATAGCGTCAGTGCTTCAAAATGATAAGATTTGCTGAAACTTTGAATTTACAATAAGTAAGTATTCGACAGCATGCGTGAAGGGGATTAGAAGTTTTATGGCCGTAGTGATAAACAATTCGGTAAATTTACTATTGGCTGGAACTTATAAATCCCAGCCGGCAAAAAAAAGGAAATCGGTCTGCTAGAAGTGCTCAATAAAATTGGTTACTTAAGAGCGAAATACACCACACAAGCGGTTTGACAAACCAAG
>NW_023458561.1:37838022-37841878 GCF_013731165.1 Rhagoletis pomonella
TTACGTAAATCCTCAATAGTCTGCATATTTAGTCAAGGAAGTGGAAAGCATTAGTTTGTGTCTATATGTAATGGTTATTAACTCTTGCTTACCGCATCTGAAAACTTTAAATTATTACCAATCACCGATGATGAATTTTCCAAATAGGCTGCCCAGTCTTTGGGCGGCTCTTCATCACCCCACCATTGCTGAAGTGATACCTCTGGCGGTTCACATTCGAATATGGTGTCTATGTGCTTATAAGCGACCATAGCCGCGAGCCCACAAACTATGCCAAAAAACCACAAAACTCGTTTTAGCCAAACCATACTTATTTAAAATTTATTTATTTTTTTATTAATTTTCAAAAGGCCGACGTTGTTTGATCTTCACGTTTTTAATGTTGACTGTTATTTGTGGTCGTGGCGATTGGTGGTTTGTCTGCTGAGATTGTAGCTGCTAGAAACCAAATAATCTGGCTGTTTCTTTATCAGTGGACAGTGAGTTAAACAAGCGTCTTGACATACATATGTACATTAGGGTGGTCCAAAAAGTAAAATTGGAATTTGTATGCTCTCACCTCCAGGGTGGTTCTATACCGAAAAATATACCCTTTTTTTTAAATCCAAATATATTTAGAGGTCGCTCAAAGCGCTCAAAGTTTTCAATGTATTTTATATCGGAAAAAACACTTTTCGTAGAAATGGTATAGCATTCTTGAAAATCAATATTTTTCGATCGGAAAACCCAATTATTTATCTAAAAATTTTTTCATAATAACTATATTTTAAAGGTCCGCCAAAATCCCCAGAATACAATAGTATTAAAAAATGGTTAAATAAACAATTGGGTATTGCTATTTAAAGTATCCTGAAAAGAACCAGAGTTTTCCGATCGAAAAATATTGATTTTCAAGAATTCTATACTATTTCTACGAAAAGTTGTTAGAGCGCTTTGAGCGACCTCTAATAATATTTCGCTTTCAAAATAAAAAATTTAGACATGTGTTTGCATGCTGGTGACATCACAAAAGTTAAAACTCATACCTATTTATGTACATACATACATACTTATGCAAGAATGATAGAATTCTCTCAATGGTGATACATATGTACATATATGATAAATAGCGTCAGTGTTTCAAAATGATAAGATTTGCTGAAACTTTGAATTTACAATAAGTAAGTATTCGACAGCTTGCGTGAAGGGGATTAGAAGTTTTATGGCCGTAATGATAAACAATTCGGTAAATTTACTATTGGCTAGAATTTATAAATCCCAGTCGGCAAAATAAGAGGAAATCGGTATTCTATACAGTGTTGCCGCGAATCAGTTTAGGGGTAGCCAAATTCCTTTTAAAAGGCCTAAAAAAAGTCGTTGTGGCTAAAAATGGTAGCTAAAACTTTTTACTTCCATATATAAGTATACACGCAAGCATTTTCAATAAGTAATGGTCGAGAAAAACATTGAACTCTGGAAAAAAACTAATATTTTATCCAACCAAAAACCTTTTTGTATAAAAGGGGAAATATAAGGCACCAGCTTGCTGGCTCCATCAAGTGATTGTACCATCAGGGTCGGAGCATATAACTTACCATCATGCTGGTACAATATTTATTTATTTACAAATGAGGTCGAGGAAAGATCGAAATGATTAGAGCCGAAATTTTCTTAATTTTTCTACCATTTTGTTAAACATTGTTTTTTTTTTGTTTAATTCACAACTGTAATATCGTGAACTTAATATTCCACAAACACGACTTTGACTCATATAGTGCAAGAAATTTCCGCTAAAATACTTTTTACTTAGAAAATTTAGCAAATTTCACCACTCACGAAACCAGCATGCTGGTACAATCATAAAATTTTCAAATAGTTGTTGAAGTCGCACCAGCAGCTGGTACAATCACCACCACAAGAACATACACGGTCAATCGACTTGATGGGCCATTTAACAAATTAAGCATATTAAGGGCCGTAAACTTATCTATTTTAAACTAACACTTTTACAGTATGTATGCATAAAAACGTAAGGAACATACAATACATATATGTATATATATTAGTCTTTCTTAGTTTAAAAATTCATCTCTTACATAACTGAAAAAAAATTAGATCAAATTAAACATATACAACTTTTTCATGCCAAGTATGAATAAATTCTCCAAAGAGCTAAGCAAAGGGCTACGGGCAATTTCAAATTTATGTGTCCAAAAAAAGTATGTGGTAGCTAAATCTAGCCACCAAAGTACTAAAACGGCAACACTGCTGCTAGAAGTGCTCAATAAGTTTGGTTACTTACCCAATTAGTATTTTTAAGGAGTGCCCGCGTGTTTTAGTACTTCCTGTTTCAGTTTGGCCTCGAAAGGCTTGAAGAAGGCGTTAACAGAGCTTTTCTTTTCACAGGGCAAAAATGTATGTATGTTTGTATTGTTTTGGTCTAGCTTGCTGGGGAAAGAATATTATATTAACCGTACTTTCTTATAATCGAATATGCGAATATCGTACCCAAAAAGTAAAAAGTATTAAAAAATAAAATCTGCCTGATGGCGTTAATATAGAAGCATTTCTCGAAATGTCGACATTAAATGGAGAATTCGATTCACAAAATATAAAGTTCCCACTCCTTTCATAAATAATAAGTTCCCTTAGAATGAAAATTCAAAATTCTAGCGACAATATAACTACTTTGGAACATATGTATGTGCCCCGTTTGAGGAGACTCGACCTCGGTTGGTAAGTGTGCACCACAATTAAGGACAGTTGACTTCAATAGTTGTGAACTACTTCTTTTTCCTGCTGGGTTTTAAATCAGTTGGGAATATGATGGCGATAACATAACTTTTGAATGAAAAAGTAAAAACTTGTATGTTGTATGTAGATCAAATATT
This sequence comes from Rhagoletis pomonella, assembly GCF_013731165.1. Taxonomy (NCBI): domain Eukaryota; kingdom Metazoa; phylum Arthropoda; class Insecta; order Diptera; family Tephritidae; genus Rhagoletis; species Rhagoletis pomonella. The sequence continues at coordinate 37,840,893 of NW_023458561.1, forward strand.
GGACAAATCGATCATGAATTATCGCAAGGCCCACTAAGGTATCATTTAGAGCAGGGCCGGCCGCAGGATTTCTCTTTTGGTGGGGCGTTATGTAAAGTCATTCGTAAAAACCAAAAATATCATTGTTTTATTTAGAGTATTCAGCATATTGTATTTAATTGTGGTCATAATTGAGCACAACTCAAAGAAAAGTCGCATGCAATTCACCGAGGCACAGATAAAATTTCTTTTAATACCGAGTCAATATTAACATCCAGATTGCGATGAATATTTAGAAAAGCTAGCCCATTGTGTGCTTGTTCTCTGTCCATGCCCACACATGCATGATGATATTCATTGAATTCTTTTGCAAAACATAAAGAAAAATGTCTGTAGAAAAAACGGAAATCTGAATTCTTGCTAATTTTTAGTGGATAATACAGCCCTACAAAAATAGAAAAAAATTTGGTGCCGCAAATGTTAAAGCTGATAGACTTTTATTTTCTGCCTGCGCAAGACATGGCGTATGAGCAACTTTTGTGATGCTTAGGGCCGGTTATTCAGTGCTAGTTTGAACTTAGATTAAGTAAACTGAGTTTAAATTGAACAGCTGGCTGACATTTTATTGGCTGATCTTAGTTTAAACCAGCCAGATCGGGCGTTTAAACTGAGTTTAAACCATGGCCGTGCACTCAAAAACAGGCCGGCGAATTTACTTAAGTTAAAAAGTTATATGAATAATTAAAATATGGGTGCTAAATAAGAGGGCTTAAGAAATCTTTGGTTCGAAAGTAGTTTTGAAGGGGGTGTATTTTCTTTAATAAATTTTTAGAATATTTGCCATCGGAGGGAAGGAGTTATGCCGGTGCAAAATTAACGGCTCATATATAAAGCCTAGCCAGGAAATGTAAGTTTTTTATACTGAAAATTTGTATTCCTAATCTCTAGTAAGTTTGCTTCTTTCATTGTACATATCGTGACAATGCACCTTATCAGTAAAAATTTAG
>NW_023458561.1:37841978-37845342 GCF_013731165.1 Rhagoletis pomonella
CTAAATTTTTACTGATAAGGTGCATTGTCACGATATGTACAATGAAATAAGCAAACTTACTAGAGATTAGGAATAAAAATTTTCAGTATAAAAAACTTACATTTCCTGGCTAGGCTTTATATATGAGCCGTTAATTTGCAAGTGGCATAACTCCTTCCCTCCGATGGCAAATATTCAAAAAATTTATTCAAAAAAATATACCCCCTCAAAACTACTCTCGAATCAAAGATTTTAATTATTCATATAACTTTTTAATTTAAGTAAATTCGAGTGGTGACAGCCTTGGTTAGGGCCTTTGTGAATTAATGTAACGATAAGGGCCAGTTTTTCAGTGCACGGCCGTGGTTTAAACTCAGTTCAAACGCCCGATCTGGCTGGTTTAAACTAAGATGTCAGCCAGCTGTTAAATTTAAACTCAGTTTACTTAATCTAAGTTCAAACTGGCAGTGAAAAACTGGCCCTAAGCATCACAAAAGTTGCTCATACGCCATGTCTTGCGCAGGCAGAAAATAAAATCCAATTAAAAACTAAGATATACTACATAAGATACATATACTAGCAGACCCGGCAAACTTCGTACCGTCCAAAATTAGTTTTTTGTATTGAAACATTTTGGTCCAACATTTTCACCAACAGTTCACGTTCATGAATCATGAATTTCAGTGACGCATTTATCTTCTAATATTACGGTTTGGTGGTTGTCAGATGGCATATTTTCATTGCCCTCTTAAATAACCTAGCAAACGTGTATATGTATGCATACAAAGATACGTAATAGCTTCAGTGCATTTGAAAGGCGCCACGCCCCCTTATAATGAACAACGCAATTTTCTCTAAGAGTATGGGATCGATTTCATATATCTCCATACCATGTTCGAGTACTCTACCATGAACACTTAATCCGGTTTGTATGAGAGGTGCACGCCCTTTTTCCAATAGCCCCAATTTTTCTTCACGACTATGCGATTGATTTTATATATCTCCATACCAAATTTCATTACTCTACCACGAACACTTCTAGAGATATGCAGTGTGAAAAATTCGGTTCGTATGGGAGATGCCACGCCCCCTGCACCTAGCAGTATGAAATATACTTTACATCCGATTCTCATACCTACCATATATGCACAAAAAATTTCATAGAGAACGGTCAAGCCGTTTAGGAGGAGTTCGGCCACTAACAATGAGACACGAGATTTTTATATATTAGATGTATACTTATGTATATGTACATTAGGGCACATCATAGTTTTTCTAAAAAAATCACCTAACTTGATAGAAGAGTTTAAGCTTAAAAGGTCTGTATAAAAATTTTTAAAAATTGCAGCATCGTAATCGAAATAATAAGATTTTTGGAGGTATTTTAAAATCGTCTAGCTAGCTGGCGGAAGTGTTTTATAGCCCATTAAGTGCAAGTTTTGAGTGGCTACAAAATTCCTCTTAATTTCGTTGACGGGGTTACGTCATTTTTACCATACAAGGTATGCTCAAGAATTTTTCTATACGGGAAAAATTAGCAACAACTTCAACACAAAAAATTCACACAGCCACGGTAAGTTCTAGCTCTTCAAACTTGCACTCTGTTGGGTGAGAGGGCTATTACCAACAACATTTAGTCCGTGGAATTACTCATGCATTATTTATTTCATTTAGTACAATAGTTCTACACGCTTCATATCACCCATTTAGTTGTTTTACACTCAAATTCTAGCTTTAAGAGCATTGAAGCTCCTTTGTGTGCTTTCTCACTGTTAAGCTCTATATACTTAGCACTTCAATTTTAATGTAACTATGTAATTACATAGTTTAGTTCACCCAAGGAAATGAAATAAAGAATACATAAAATTCACACGTCAAGTGCTTTTTATTGGCTTTACCCGAAACACACTCTATGTGTAAAAATTAAATGAGCCAAAAAACTACATACGCAAAAGGTTTCTAAGAAGTCTGCTTGAAAAGCTCGAAATTTTGATGAAACTTGGTCGAATCTTCCTAAATTTTGTACAAAATTTGAAATACGGACTTATATGGTTTTTGTTAAATAACGTATAAGTTCATAAAAGAAGTAATAAACATTAAAAAATAAATAAATAAAAAAGTTAAAATGTCGCGTCCCTTTTTATATTTTCGCCACTAATATGTTACACTCGCCGAAACTGACGAACAAAATTCTTCTGCGCACAATCCATTTTTGAGCCATCCATAAAATTTTGTAGATGGTTCCTAACGTTCAGCAAAAGCGTTTCCTAACTCTAAATGATACCTTATTGAGCCTTGGGATAATTCATGATCGATTTGTCCAATATTTGATCTACATACAACATACAAGTTTTTACTTTTTCATTCAAAAGTTATGTTATAGCCATCAAATTCCCAACTGATTTAAAGCCCAGCAGTAAAAAGAAGTAGTTCGCAACTATTGAAGTCAACTGTCCTTAATTGTGGTGCACACTTACCAATCGAGGTCGAGTCTCCTCAAACGGGGCACATACATATGTTCCAAAGTAGTTATATCGTCGCCAGAATTTTGAATTTACGTTCTAAGGAAACTTATTGGACCTCATGCAGAAAAAGTGAGCTTAAGCTCCGACTCGATTTTCAGTACAAATTCTTGAGCTTGAGCTCATTTGTTCAGTCCGAAAATTGAGTCAGAGCTTAAGCTCTCTTTTTATGCAAGAGGCCCATTATTTATGAAAGGAGCGGGAACTTTACATTTTGTGAATCGAATTCTCCATTTAATGGCGACATTACGAAAAATGCTTCTACATTGACGCCATCAGGCAGATTTTTTTTTTTAACAAAACTTTACTTTTTGGGTACGATATTCGTATATCGACTGCTGAGTGGAAGATCGACCTATCTCGGCGGCCAGTTCGAAAACGCCCTATCTCAAAAACTTTTCAAGAACGTCCTATTTCAGAATTTAATTGAAAAATACCCTATGTCAAAATTCGGCCTATCTCACTTCAAAATGTATTGAAAATATGCTGATATAGGGCGTTTTTGAATCGGCAGCTGAGATAAGGCATTTTTGAAACGAATTCTGAAATAGGGCGTTCTTGAAAAGTTTTTTGAGATAGAGCGTTTTCGAACTGGCTGCCGAGATAGGTCGATCTTCCACTCAGCCATCGATATTCGATTATAAGAAGGTACGGTTAATGTAATATTCTTTCCCCAGCAAGCTAGACCAAAAAAATACATACATACATACATTTTTTCCCTGTGAAAAGAAAAGCTCTGTTAGCGCCTTCTTGAAGCCTTTCGAGGGCAAACTGAAACAGGAAGTACTAAAACGAGCGGGCACTCAAATTCTAATTGGGTAAAGAGCGAAATACACCACACAAGCGGCTTGTCAAACATTCTT
>NW_023458561.1:37845442-37871143 GCF_013731165.1 Rhagoletis pomonella
TTTCATTGTACATATCGTGACAATGCACCTTATCAGTAAAAATTTAGCAAATTTCCTTTTCTTAAAATTTCAGTCCTTTTACTTAGATTTATTTGAAGAAATCGAAATTTTAAGAAAAAGCCTTTTTTTTGGTTGAAATAGTTTATTTTAGTGGTTGCCAAACTTATTTTTCTCGTAGAGCCCTTTCAAAACTTTACTGGTTTCGGTGGACCCCCTGATGCTCATTTCTAACATAGTTATTCCCAAAGCCCATCAAAAAATCTGAAGATTAAATCTAACGATGAAATTTTGCATCGCAAGTGAGTTCCAAAACTAAATCCACTCGATGGCTCCCAGTCATTGCACCCAGAGTAAAGCAAGCTAGTTATCTTTACCAACATAATTTAGTCGAGACTTGCATTGCCGGACTAGTTTGGAAGTACCTAGATAGAGGGCTGACCAATGACTTAAGTGCAGCTTGGCTGTACCCGTAGACAAGTAAACTCCTTCCCCTCCACCTATTTACTACCACATAGTCTATGGCTTTGGGGATTGCAAATACCTCACCCTGGAAAACCGAAGCATATTCCCCAAGAGAAAAAATGAAGCTTATCCCCATTAACTTCGAAAAATACTCTAGATCCTGACCCTGATTCAATTTTGGAGCCATCAGTAAAGATTCGACAATGTACGAGTGCGGACTCAGTACTGGAATTAAACCAGCATTCCCCCTCATCGCACTCTCTCTCTCTCTAGAATCTCTTCAACAAAGGTAATGGTGGCGTACTATCCTGTAGCAATGAAAAGACACAAGTGCTCATATATCTGCCGCCGGCAATTTCCGCATCGCCTCACTCAGTGTTATACCAACATCCGTTTCTTTTTAGTCTGCAGGTGGCCTTTAAGGCTTCCTCACCAGTCCGTCAAGAGCACTATACACCACTCAAAAAAATTCAAGTTAAATAAATGGTATATCAAACAACCATTTTGGTTCTCTACTATCGAAACCAGATAAATTTTCGTGGGCCCCCAGATTTTTTTACGCCACCATAGACCCCTCTCGAGTCTCCCGTAGACCCCTGGGGGTCCACCTGGACCACTTTGGGAATCACTGGTTTATTTCCACATTGTTACATTTAAAGTCAATACGTTGAACAGAGCTTCACGCTAAAAAAAAGCTAAACATATGTATGTACATGTTTTTTTACATCTGTATTAATTTTTTTGTCGTATTGTGGTTTCTAAAGTGAATTAATTTCCTGATTTGTGATGCGTGAATTAACATTTACCAAGCAATATTATTACACACACACACAGCACATTAGGTCAAACGGCTGGGTTACTTATGCGAAAGTGAAAAATTCAAAGCGCCTATAGTTTTAATTTTTTTGTTTGCATTGGTTTGAGGTATTATTAAAGGCACATTCCGAAGTTCTTGTTCAATTCTAAATACGAGCTTAATAAAATGTTTCCATGCAAATTCAAAAATATAAAAGAAAGAAAAGCTGATTTGTATAAAAACGAGCAAACAAAATTGAAGTACTTTATTTTCCACGTAACCTAGTAAATATACGTATAGATATGTACATATGTACATATATTTATATGGGGTATTCACAACGGTGTCGTAACATATTGTTGTATATCGTAAACTTTAAACGGCTAAAAATATACAAAGGGGGTTCGCGAGTCGCCATAAAGGTCATATTATGACTTTTCGCGGTGTTAAAGATAGTTGCTTGTGGTTTCAAGTCCCCTAATTATTTATGTAAACTTTTTAAGTTTACGACATACAAGAATATGCCACCTACGACATTGTTGCCACAATAGTCTCTCGGGTTAACAGTAGTTTGACCTAATGCTAATTAGCGAAAATTTTCAATCTATTACTCACTGCTGTGAAGCGTAACCTCGCGAAAGCAACCATCAATTAAAGATATTTGGTAGATCAAAATCGTTTATTTGTGTTGTACTAAATATTTTTGTTGTAAATAAGAAAATTTACCATGAACATACATATGTATTTACGAGTATTTTGTACTTCGAGAACATAGTACAGTGAGATTATTTCTTAACTATAACAGAAAAAAAATTAGGGTGATCTAAAAATTTAAGGAATTTTTGGTTTTTGAAATTTTCCTGCTACCATCCCCTACAAATGCAGAGTTTTGAAAACATGGAGACCCATATTTTTTTATTTTGAAGTAGGTTAACATTTATCCATGTCACCGGCACTTTAAATTCATCCATATATATGTACATATCGTACGTTTAATAATATACAAAAGTATTTTCGAAATTTCAATTTTGTGGGAAATCGCAATCAAAGTTTGAGCAATTCATCCTTATCAGGCTTATTAGTTGTATGATGAAATCTCCAAAAACGTGAATTTTGAATTACTTCTCTATATCTATTATTAAACATGCGATATATTTTGTTTGTTAAAAATACATTTGTTCGTTGAATTGCTATAAAATGTTAAGAATGAATATTTTTTCACCGAATAAAAATATTTGATTTCATAAAAATCCAAAATTAAAATCATAATTATTTAACTTTAAAATTGTATTAACTATGGCTGAAAAAAAAATATTTTTGACCACCTTAATTAAAAAATGCCATTTGCATAAAATTATAAGGCTACTTTTTTAACAAACTCAATAAAGTCCTTAAAAAGTGTTTGTGGCACTTCTAGTGCCGGAAAATGCCCGCCATCCTTGTAGAAGGTACTCTGGGTAAGATTTTTATATTTATGCTTAAGTTCAGCATCCGTGGCGTGTGTTAAATCCCACTTAAAACGCGCGCACGCAGTTGGTGTTTGTATGTGAACGCGATCGAGGTCAGTTTGTGTTTTAGAAAACGCCTCCGCATAGGTGCGTTGCGATGTTGTTATAGAGTTAGTAATATAATAAATCATAACATTGTCCAACAGACTATCTAATGTATAATTTTTGGTTAGACCGCCATCCGAAAGTTTTCTATATTCTGGATTTGTCCAGGTTGAGAATTTTTCCAGGATATATGCAGCCAAACCGATAGGATTATGTGATAGGACGGTACCAATGGTGTCAGGTTTTGTAGCTTGCAAATGTAGATAGCCAGTTTCTTCAAGTAGATATGATTTTTCGTCACTGAAAGAACGGAAGAATTCCCTTTGCTCTGAATCAAGATAAAGTCTGGGAAACAAAGCACGCAGCGTTTTGGTGACCAGAGCGAGAGGACTCAAAGAGACACACCAATTGGAATGATAAGCTAATACATTTTGTGGAAAGAGCGCAGCCATGTTCGAACCAATTACAGAGCCCCAATCACCACCTTGCACCAAGAATCTGTCATGCGCCAGAATGCGTTGCATAAGATTTCGCAAAACTACAGCTATTTCAGCGGGTCCAAAGCCGATTTTCGAAGCGCCCTGAAAATAGAAAAGGATGTTAGTATTTAAATATATAGTAATAATACCACTCTAAGCCAGAAATATATTCATTATACCTGGGACCAACCAAAACCTGGCAAACTGGGTGCAATAACTTCGAAAATATATTCGCTTTCTTCGTTTGGACTTGTAAGTAATGGAATGATGTCGTAGAATTCGCGCACAGAACCAGGCCAGCCATGGAGTAATAATAATGGGAGTACCGTTTTCCCTTCCGCTATTTGGGGTTTCACGTGAATATAGTGTATGCGCAAACTGTAGAATAGAAAAAATATAACAATAAGCAAGAAGAGAACACGTTTTTAATTGTATCTATGAAAAAGCAGAAGTTTTTAAATTCGATAAACAAGGTAATATCTACTTATGCCAATTTTAAAGTGGATACATGTTTAAATATATACATTAGAGGGTGCCAACATATAAGAAAAAAAATAAGTTCGCCTAACACCGCCGAGTCCAAAGTATGTTTTTCAAGGCTATTTCGAAAATTTTTTATTTTTTTACTGCGCCTAGTGATTGCATTTTACAATTTGCAGTGACACCTACATATATTCGAAAAGAATTTTTTTTAATACATAGTTCTACTGGAGTAATCAAAATACTTATTTTCCAAAAGTCCATCGCCCGCAAAAAAATGATAAAAACAACGAAAATTCCTAAAGCTCAGTTATGCAAGACTTAGACCTGGCTTGACTTACCTAGAAACTTATAAACGATTATTCTCCGTGTCATCTATTCCTTTTTTTTTGGATCCTCAGCATTTGTACATACATATTTGTACATGCGCAATTGTAAACGTTTAATTTATTTGAGGTAAAATTGGATAAAAATTACAATCGAAATAAATGTTTTTAAGCGTACCAAATTGTGATTTTATTTATTTTATTTTCTGTCCGTACTTTAAAGTTTGTTTTTTTCGATAGCCATATGAATTGCAGTTATAAAAAAAAAAAATTGTTGTAGGCATATTTGGAGGATTTGTATTAAAAATAAGTGAAAAATATGAAACTTAACTTAGAAATTAAAAATCTTTTCCACGCGACTTTCTTTAATTGTCATTTCAAAGCCTACTGAAAATTTAGCATATGGGCCATTTCATTGGGACTAGTGGGACATTACATTTTACTCCACAATGTGAACAATTATGAATTTTAACTATGTCGTTGGAACTTATACAACAGCGAAAGATATTTTTTAACATAGAACGATAACTAATGTATAAAATTGCTTTAACTATCATTTGAATGAATGTGACTGGTGGGACACTGAAAAGAACTCTATTTTAACCTTGTGTACTCAAGGAGGAATTTTAGCCAAAACACTTGATTTTCAAGAACGATATATTTGTGTTGAGCAAGAAATAAAAGTTTCCATCGACAAAAATTACAACTTCTTTTGATTTTGTAAATATTTTTTTTGCCCATAGGTTAATGAAATGTAGTCATTAAAAAAGGGGTTACTACTGAAATAGAGATAATTAGGGAAGATTTAAATTTATGTCGTTTTCCTCTTTTCAATGGAATGGCCCATATAATGCCCAAGGTTGATCTTTCGCAGCTCTATGCCGTTCACAAGGGGAATTAATTTTGACTTTTTGGCTGTTATCCTTATAAGGAAGTGCTCTTGAAAAAACTAAGTACATACAAATAATAATTAACTCAATTTGCCAACATTTATCTACTTGATTTTTGAATAAGTAGAAGTTATTAAGTAACTACGAGTATATGTAAATGGAAACATGTGTACAACTACGTGCCTGTGAAGTCTTGTAAATGAAAACATACAGCTGGGCGCATATATTCTTCATAGAATATGTATATGGAAGCAAATAGTGAATATTCTCAAAATTAAATTTCAATATTCCAGGCACATCAACCCGGTACGTCGCGGCTTCGCGGTTTTGCTGACATTGTTACTGACCTCTTTGAGAGCGTCATTTGTTCATTGTGGTGCATTTTAATGAGCGTGCACGCTCAAGCTTACTCGCCTACATATCGGCAATTATCATTGTATGAATATTACATAACACAAAGATTACATACATACATACTCACAATTGAAAATGTTTGCGTTTTGTCAAACAAATCATTTTTGAAACGTAGAACTATGAACATATCTTAAATTAATCTTCCGTTACTTACCCTTGAATTTGGGTTTCAAAATGTGGAAACTGACTCAAATATGCTTCCCTTTTATCCCAATTTCGCAGATATGTCTCAAGCCAATATGTGACAATGTTTTGTAGCTCCTTGGTGTTGAAGCCATATTGAAAGCCAATCCCTTCCAGTGGTGCGTGCAGATTCAATGGGCGCGACAAGTGTGTTTTCAGACCAGCAATGAGCTTTAAAAATAACAAAAATATAAATGGTTGCATACATCCATATAAAAAAAAAGCAAAATCAATTGTAAGAATTTTTCGCACACCAGTTGCTTATTTATAACGCCGTGGCGTCGATTAAAAGAAACCGGTTGCATAATATTCGTGTTAGTTGTTGCTATTTTTATTCTGAATTGCAGTCATTTTTAGTCAATGCATTGTTTGTGGTTGATTTTTTAGCAAAGAATTTTGTGTAAAGCCAATGAACTCTTCGTTGCAAAAATATTCACGTACCACCTGCACTTAAGCTTTTTGGCCTTGACTATTTTGCATTATATAATGTTGGAGCTTTTTAAGAGCATTTGGTTTTTCTTGCATTAGCTTGATGCGAATGCGAATATGTAATGTGATAAAATTTATGAAAATTATAAATAATGAAAAGTTAGATTCGCTAAGTTCTAGCATGCCTCATAATGAAGTTTTTCACGCAGCTGATGTCCGTCACTGAGAGTTGCTCAGGGGTTTTGATAAAATGCATATGAGTGCTGATACTTAAAGCTTAGCCTGGCTAATGTATGGTATTTTCGATCCCCACAAGCTGTCTGAGCCAACATATCCTAATTGTTGGGGGTCAGTGCTACTCTCCTCAGACATCGGTAAACCACCAAATGGCAATGCGCTATAAAAAACCATTAGGCTTTCGGGGGCGGCGTAAAACCATAGGACCAACGGATAAAATATGTAAAACTTAGAAAAAATGTGACCGCCAAATATTTATTTATTTTTCCCCACTCATTGCCCTTTATGAATAAAAACTAAGCAATTTCTTTTTGTAAACATTTCAGATCTTTTACTCGATTTATTCAAACAAGTTCAAGTAAAAGGTCTGAAATTTTAAGAAAAAGCAATTTCTTAGTTTTTATTCATCTGGCCCATTGTCAGTTGAACGAATTTCTATAACTCTGCTGACAAGAGAATGATGGCCCAGATTGCCCTGACTTGCCCTTTCATCAGTCTAACATTTTTTCGCAATGCCCCGCTGTAACTCATCATCCATATCAATCTGTTTTTGAAGTATTTAGAAGCGGCCGATGTAGAAGCTAGGCGAATCTGATTACCTACTGCCTCACAGAGTAATTATTAACGCCCAACTCAGCAGCGTAGATAGCGGATGGAATATTGATTTTTAACTTTCATGGGTGAATCAATTCCATCAAGCCCACCTATCTATGCTACTGGCGGACTACACAACTGTCAGGCGGCAATCTCTCCATGAAACGCTTTGCAGAAATCTGGAATCATAATTTTGCTCACAATGGCAAAATATGGTGGGAAACGTTCTTTTACTTGTGCTCGCAAGCATCTGCACAAAATGTATAAATACTTAAAAAACAAATGAAAACTACTTTATAGTCCCATTTCGAAACATCTTCTACTTCTAATTTTACACCAATACTACTCTCTTTCACTCATCCATTTTAGTAATTTGGATGAAGTACTCGGTATGCGAAGGTTTTAAAAACTGTCAAGTGTACCCAGATCCCATTACTAGCACCCAGTTGTCTACAATATCTACGGCTGATACGCTCAGTAGAGCAGTAAGTTTTAGAATAGCCGTGGTGTCCGAAATACAACCTCCTAATTCCATTAAGAATAGCCCTCTATAAGCTCTCTAGCTGGTTAACGACAGTGTTTCCATCCCCAAAGAGTTTTATCAGGCAATCTGGACCACCCAAAGAGTTTACTGTCCAGCATTACTCCAAAAAACTTGACTCTAGCAGAAAGTACAATTAAACATGACGAAATGAGGCAAGTAGTAGAGCTGATGAATGGAACGATCTATGCCTAAGAGTATCAATTTATCAAGCTAGAAAGCAAATTTATAAACTTTCATTAGGCATACTGAAACTTTCCTCTAACAATAAGCTCCAAGTAATCCGCATAGGCTCAGAAATAAGCAGCCATGAAGCTAATAAGAGCCGTATATAGATTTTTAAAATGTAACAAAGAGCCAAAAAAAATGTCTTGCTGGTCGCTTCTAACCGAATGCATCTGTGAATCTTTCTGTCGTTAATAATTAATAACAAAACCTCTTACCTCATGAAGTTGAGCGAATAACCGACGCGACTAGATACAAGTAATCGATCAAAATAAACGGCTCATATATCTATCTATTTTTTGTGGTGCTTTGTGACATTATAAAAATCTATATTCGGCTCTTATTAGCTTATGGCTGCCGATGGCTTATGCCACTTTCAAAATAAAAGACTCATACATATGTATATAATAACTAAAACTATAGTCCTTTCGTTATATTTACGAATGGTTCGTAAAATCTTGTTTCGTTGTGAAAAATGTGTTCGTATTATGAACGAAAGTTTCGTACATTGTACAAAAATCAAGACTACGAAATTTTATTTTCCGTGAAGAGTATTGGGATGGACCTCCTCCTGAAGTAGCTGCCATCAAAGAAGTGGGAATCAGGAATCTAAGCGACTAATCTGAAAGCTAAGCGGTAATCAGGGCCCTGAACTCGCTGATGGTTAGATTTATATGGAAACCAGGCCAAATTACTAATGTGGGAATTAATTTTCTTGCAGAGCTGGGGATAAATTGTATCTGGTTCGCTCTTGGATTGATGGGACCCATATCAGCTGTGCGAACATTGGGCGAAAGCTAGCGTTAAACTCAATTACAAGAGTCTGCTAGTCCACGGTAGATCGGAGGCAATCAAAGATGCTGATTTTGCTTACACAGCCACAGCTCCCGCTTTCGGGCGAGCCCTGAGCTTGTTTTTTAAGACAGACATTTTCACAGAAACTAGCAAACACAGGGCGCTTATTAAGATAAACGTTTACCGTATTTGAGCAGGGAATCACAAATAATGAAAGCTGTAAAACGGCTAAAATACAAAATAAATTAAAGCCACACCTTGCTATCTAGTTGACCTAACCGGGAGCATTTGGTTCAAGTCATTACGTAGAAAGTAGGGATGTTAATTTCTCCTTTTTTACGATCCCGGGATTTTCGGGATCTGGTTATCATTATCCCGGGATTCCGGGATTAGTCTTGGTATTTAGATATTTATTATTTTTCAACAACCCAAATCGAAAAAATTGCTTCCTAGATACATATTGAAATATTTGTATACATAAACGCCTAGTTTTCAAGTTTCCACATTTGGGTTTACTTTTAATCTATTATTAAGTCATATTATATCGATTCAGTTACTTTGTAGTTGTAACTGTCGTTAGCCTAATTCGCTGGCCAATAAGGCTTTACTGCGTAAATATGCAGGGATCATTGAACTAGTGCAGAAATTGCACTCTGCCACCTAGTACATACCTGTGATGGGCAAAATTGTATTTACTAAATATTAACTGTGTAGAAAAGTATTTAGATACATATTTACTTTCGTTTCACATAACGAAACATGGCGTATAAAGGTACTTAGAGATTTTGGATACGAAAGTACCAAAGAAAATGTATCTACTTATTTACTAGACACAAACGTACATAGTATTTATGACTGTATTAAATACTACATACTTGCTATTTAAATACTCAATATAAAAAGCTTGGAAAAAAGGCCGTTAATAAAGAATTTCGGGACATTCGGGACTATTTTGTGATTTACGGGACGGCTTTGGAATTTGGAATGAGATAAGGTAAGGCATTGATTGCTTTAGCTTCACCTAAATCGTAAAATATTTAGCTTATATTTAGCCGAGTACTAAATACCTTAGTACTTAAGTGGGAGTATTTTACCTACATACATAAGTAGAAGTACTTAAGGTCAGAATATTTAGCGTCATCCAGTTTTTAGGTTAGTAGGAGTGACAGTTTTTCCAATCTCCCTCAATGAGCGGCTTTCAGTTCTAACCATTGTGCATAAGTTACGAAGTAACATTTTCAAACAAATTTTCGATTTATGAAACATACTTTATTTTTTTTATGAATAAAAGTGTTAATTAATATATTTTCGAAGGTATTTAATCCTGGAAATTTAATTTATACTCTTATTACTCGATTCTGCATATCCTGCACTTTTCTCAAAGATGTATTAATTAGGTATTTACAATACCTTATCACTATACATTAATACAATTTTTCAGATAGGTGGCAACCCGCTCCAAAAATATTTTGCCAGTAAACTTTCTTAAACCTCGTTAGTTTGATAGCACTATTATAATATTTCATTTATTTTATAAATTTATCAATTGAATAAAATATTTAAAATATGTGGTAAACTTCCTCAAAAATATTTTTGGAAGTCAACTTTCCTAAATCTTTTTATTTTGATACCCATATTTCAATATTTAATTTTTCCTATCCATTATATAATATTAAATTTTAAAACAGGTGACAACCTCCCACAAACGTATTTTCTACTGTAAGCCTTCCTAAACCTCTTTCGTTTGACAGCCATATTGCAATATTTGCTTTATCTAATCAAATTCCCTAAACTGCAATTGGTCATTTTGACCCAATCATTGCAGAACGGTTAAGTTAGACCTTTAGCAATGCATCGGTGTAAACTGAACTCGATTCCATGCATTAGTTTTTGAGTGATGCGCGTAAAAACATACCGACAGACAGATACAAATTCTAAAAATTAATGATTTAGCTTCTGTTGATTTAATAATGAAACCCATAATTTTTTTTCAAAACCTTTAGCACATACACCCGCTAGCCGCTTTTCTAGAAACGCACCTGATTAATATTAATGTAAATACAATAGGGGTATTCACGATCCGGTGCATACTGTCTAGCATGGTGCATAGATAGCATAAATAGCATGATTGTTGTTGTTTCATGTGTTCAAACAACAACAAAATTAGCCAATCATGCTATCTATGCATCATGCTAGACAGTTTGCACCGGATCGTGAATACCCCTAATGTTCACCCCGCATAAATGCATAAGTGACAACTAATTTTTAAGCAAAAACTAAACCGACTTCAGTTCTCATATAAAAATTTAGGAGTACCGTTAATTCTTTCATGATTCAATGAGACACTACCTTTCCGATGCAGGATGAATTTTCGAAATCGGTTGACGTGGTGCGGTAATTTACTTAAAAAAAAACAAAAAAAAAATATTCCGACGAATTGATAACCTCCTCCTTTTTTCGAAGTCGGTCAAAAACTGCCATACAAACAACACCGAAATATGCACATAAATTCAACGCAAAAGGTGCCTTGTTTTTTACGCTGTTTAATATATATTTTTATACTTATACATACATACATATTCAGGAGTATATTCGCAATGTTCATACCTCAGGTTTTACTTTAATATCAAAGGTCTTCACCGCACTATCTTCCTGATAATTGACACCATTTCCGGGTCCCCAATATTCGGTATCGTTCAGCTTAGGTGCTGGGAGGGAACGAGAAAGTAGCCGATAGTTTTGTAAGAGCACGGCAAGTAGAAACGCGACAGCCACGACCGCAAAACGTATGAAAACACCCATTATTGTTGCAAGGAGTGACTTCCGGTAAAAATTTCAAATCTACGCGTATCCGATATTTTCCGTTCACCTCGTAAGCTTTTTGTAAGTTTACGCTTTACACCACTATGGAAGTAAAAGACGGCCAACCACGCGCGCGTACGTCTATTCTCCAACTGACTGTGGTTTACTTACGTTTACGGCCTGAGAAGAATTGTGGTGGTCGCATTTGGTATTTGAATTGAATGCGTGAATTTACTGTGTGTGTATGAATGAAGGTGTGTGTAAATATGTAGGTATGTTTGTATATGACTCATTCCACCGTAATCGATACCGAATGTAACGAAAATAAAATTAAGAATTTTAGTATATTATTTAAGAAGTCTGATGAGGAAATGCGGTGAATAAATTGTTGAATATAATTGTTATAAGGTCATAAAAAAAGCAGATGTATGTATATATGTACATATGTTATGTATGTATATTGGTTATGAGACAAAATAGATATGTATGTAACGTAAGTTTCACTTCTCCAGTGTGGCCCAGGCGCACTTACTTTTTTTTCTCGGCATTGTGCATACCTCGGAAACCTATAAGAAAATACTCGTTTTAAAGAATTTTATATTACAGTTTAAGAATTAAGCCTTAAATTGTGAGTTGAAATGTCACACCCGTCACCGTGGAATGAGCCATATTATGAACATGTAAGGTACAACGTATACGCAGATAATGCCGCTTATCTTAAATTTTTTATAAATTATTAAATTTTCTTATCGAAAGAACGAAGTTTGAACACCTTAAACGACCATCGGAAAATTCAGCCTCCACGACGAATCTTCCGACAATGCCGGGACATATGTAGTACTAGCTTCAAGCATGAAAAGATTCATCAAGCTACGTGGCTGTTTCCAGATCAAAAAACGAGAAACCAAATCGACCATGTTTTGATAGACGGAAGGCATGCTTCCAGTGTTTTATATGTACGTACACTCCGAGGGCCAAACATCGACCACTATCTTGTAGCATCCAGATACGCAGCCGCCTCTGTGCAGCAAAAAATGTGGGCCAAAAAATGCAAGGAAAGCTCGACGTCAAAAAGCTCCAGTCACAACAGACGTCCAATGCATTCGCTACTCGACTCTCATACCTGATCTCAGAGAGCGCTCTTCAACAAACCAATATATGCGAGCAATGGAAACATATTACCCTTTCATTAAGTACCGCCGCCGAAGAAGTAGTCGGATTTCAGCAAGCTCGAAAGAGCAACTGGTACAATGAGGGGTGTCAAGAAGCTTTGGAGGAAAAGGATACCGCTTACAGGGCTACGCTGCGATCGGGCGCAACGCCAGCCATGTGTCATAGGAGCTGAAGAGGTAAGCGAGACGTATTTGCCGCAATATGAAGACAAACACCGAAATACGTTAGTGCGCAGAGCTTGATATGTTGGCCGATAGGAAAAACGCCCTGAAAATTTTACCAAAGAGTTAGGCGACTTAATTAAGGCTTCAAGATGTCCACCGATATTCCACCGCCTCACTATGTCTAGATTGAATGGCAATTACGCGGCTGAAGAATTATAAAGTGAAGCTGGCAGCCTGCTAGCTGAGCTATTAAAGCTCGGCGGCGAGGAGCTGATAAAGTGCACGCATCAACTCTCATGCAGAATATGGTCAGATAACGCATGCCCGACGACTGGAATTTAAAGTATTCTGTCCAAACCACAAGAAAGTCAGCCCCGCCATTTGCGCTAATTACCGCGGGATCAGCCTTCTAAGCATAGGTTACAAGATCCTATCGAGCGTCTTGTGTGAAAGACTGAAGCCCGCCGCCAACGAACTAATTGCGCCTTATCAGTGTGGCTTTAGACCTGTCAAATTCACTTTAAAACAGGTATTCATAATACGCCAATTCTTAGATAAGGCACGGGAGAAATGGATCGACACTCACCTTCTATTTGTCGACTTCAAAGGCGCTTTCAACAGCACTAAGAGTTGCCTATACGCCGCGATGTCTGAATTTATCATCCCCGCGAAACTGATGTGGCTATGTAAAATGACGCAATACCACCAGCTCCGTCAGAATCAGCAAAGACCGAGCCGTTCGCCAGCAAACCAACGCGAAGTCTGTTCTGCCTTTTCCAAGTTGGATAAGGAAGCAAAGTGATTGGGTCCGGTGGTCAACAAGGACAAGACGAAGTATAGCCCGTCATAAAATAAACAGTCAGCAAATTCGCGGCTTGCCACTCACGTCACAGTTGACAGTTATAATTTCGAGAAACTAGAGGTACTCGTTTACTTGGGAACCAGCATTAACACCGATAATAATGTCAGCATCGAAATCCAACGCAGAATCACTCTTGCCAACAAGTGCTACTGAGTAGGCAATTAAGAAGTAAAATCCTGTATCGACGTACGAAAACTACACTCTCATTATGTCCGCGCTGGTATATGGCGCAGAATCATGGACAATAACAACATCCGACGAGGCGGCTCTTGGAGTATTCGAAAGAAAGATTTTTCGGAAGATTTACGGACCTTTTTGCATTGGCGACGGCGAGTACCGCAGTGGATCCGCTGCCTCGGCCCTTTGGTTAGAATGGACGTTATAGGCACACAACCACCGGACACTGACGGAGCTTCATCTGCCTCGGGAGTCTAGAACTACAATAGCCCAACTTCGCTCTGGCTATTGCAGCAGGTTAAACTCATACCAGAGCAGATTAGACGCAGATGTGCCAAATGAGTATCCGGCATGCGGAAAGACACCACACAACTCAAAACATCTTTTCATATGCCCGGAAAACCCGACACTGCTAACGCCTTTGTCCGCGTGGACCGACCCCATTGATGCTGCACGCTTTTAGGGCTTTCGTTAGTTGAGCTTGACGACAGCGACTGAGTTATTAACCGATCCAGGCGGGGTTGTTGTAGCCGCTACAACAATAACAACAACAGAGGAAGAGAGAGGCCCCCACTGCGATGGAAATACCAAGTGGAGAAGGACAGGGCTTAACTTGGCATTTCCAATTGGCGTAAGTTGACACATAAAGTAAATTACTGGCGTGCGTTGGACCTGTCCTAATACGCGTTGCCGGTTACAACGCCAAATAAGGGGGAAAAGAAGATTGAAAGTACATTATGTAGATACAAAAGTCGCCGGGGTTTATCCGAGCTGAACAACGACATGCCATTGGAGCACGAAAAAGAAAGGGCTTGATACGCTGGCTTCAGTTTTGCCAAGACTGCGAAGGATCAAATAGATTCGGAACAGCGGTTATGTAGAACTCATGAACCCACTAAACAGATCAACCAGCACAGCGACCGTGTATTTGTAATTGCATTTGAGAAAAAAAAATTGTTGATAATGTCATTTTTTAATAAGTTGTTTCATTCACACACATGGTTTCATTCCGTTTCATTCATATGGTCGCAAAAAAATGACGTCACTGCAAAAAACTTGCTTTTTTCGCGCACGCCGTCCTGGGTAATCTTTATTCGTTCGTTCAGACGTGCCTTTTGTATTTCCGAGCCCAAAAGGCCTCAAAGTTATTTATAAAGCCAAACTTAAGGAATGATATTCCAGTAAAAACCGAAACACAGGCACAATTTTCCGCCACTATTAGCACTAAACTACATCCGCCGCGTTATTGCTCTCGCCCGCAAGTGTACTTTCCAGACAAAGATGGTCTTTTAAGCATTGCCGACGTAGAATATCATATATGTTCTCGCGATAGCCGGCCCTATGTAATTGAAACGACCCAGATCTAGTACATCTGGCCAAGGACGGCTAAACTTTATAATATCTTCAGTACTAATATTTTTCAGTACACGGCTGTGGTTTAAACTTAGCTTAAACACTCGAGCTGGTGGGTTTAAGCGGTTCAATTATGTAAACATTACGGGAGCAATGCGCACATGCCCGACGGCAGCGTTGGAGGTAATGCTGAAACTCGAGCCACTGCATCTCTCAATTGAACAGGCTGCAAAGCGAACCCTCCTTAACTTTGCGAGAGAGGGCTTCGGCAAAGGCAATGTGTTATCATCTAGGAACAGGGAAAAGCTAGGTACCCAGCTCCCTCTGGCTTTGTTCCCCAGCGACAATATTAACAGAGAGGTGGTCTTCAAAAGAAATTTTAGGACCCACACTTATAACAAGGCGACCTGGTGTACCTCTATTACGGAGAGTCACATGGAGGCGAGCGCAATACAGTTTACAGCGGGGATTGGAGCAGGCGTGTACGGCCCCCGGCTGAAGCTTTAGGCGCCCCTGGGAACCTTTCCTGGCATCTTTCAAGCGGAGGTCTATGCCATCAGTATGTGCGCTGAGATTAACATTCGCCTGAACTATAGGAATGAAAGGATACTTATACTAAGTGATAGTCAGGCGGCACTTATGGCCCTCTCAACATTCGAGATCGAGTCCTCCTTGGTTTTGGAGTGTGTCAAGAGGCTTAATGCTCTGGCGGAGGTTAATGATATCCAACCAATGTGGGTACCAAGGCACATAGGAGTTGCAGGAAATGAGGAATGGCCGCTTTCTCGACCCCGATAGGACCTGAGCATTTGCAGTGCGGCCAAGGAGACTCGTCTACACCTTCTTATGGAGTGTAAGGCCGTTGCACGCAGGAGGTATAGGAGCATAGGGCACGTCTGGTCAAGAGAGGAGCACATACACTCACTGTCACAAGGGGTCTATTATGAAATTTCTGGTCTGAGTCTGGTTGAGGTATTGTGATGAGCTAGGGGCACAATAGACCTACTGGTCGCAGTGCCATACCCAACTAACTACCTATCTATCTCTAAACGTTTTAGTGCACTCCTTTGCTTTGCAATTAAGGCTGCTGCGGAAAACTACGGCAGCATCTTAGCGGGATCGATTTGTTAACTTGCTAATGGAGGCTGCCTGGAGCAGAATCAAAATCATTGTAAGGAAATGATGTTAATATGATAATAAAGAAACATTTCGGGAACGGCTTTGCCGTGCCCTATGTACGCAAAATGCAGCGATTCGTCCCAGCGCTACACTTGCATCTACGCATCTTGCATCTTGACGGCTGTCGCAATTTAACACGCAGCACTTAATTTTATTAGTTTTTACGCAGTCTTCAACTCAAAATTTACTCACAAATTGTAAATTAACACAATTTAAACTCATTTTGCACTTATAATTCAAATTTCTCGTTGCCGCTGATTTGTAAACAAAGGTTTATTTACAAGTTACCACCACCGTCAAAATCGGCAAAACCAAAGTACCACCCACGGCGCAACCTTTGTTCGTCGCACCGTGCACTTGAAACCATGATAAAACATTGGACCCGTTCAGAAGGCGCACATAACATACATAACAGTAAAGACGCGGATGATGCAATTGCAATGCTTTTAACTTAACTTTTTTATGTATGTGTTACTTAAATTTATTTATATTTTGTACTTGTATTTACGTATATACATATACTTATAGTAATTTAGCCTCATTTATCAAAAATTCAATTAACGCACATGGCTTGGATGCATTTATCCGCGATGTGCACACTGCAAGCATCAACACAAAGTGAGGTTGCTGTTTTTGTTTCCAATGCGATGCTCGCAAACCACGCTACAAACGACGAGCAAGCTCGCTGAAAATCAAATTTTTTTGATCTTTGGCGAGCATGCTCGCAAACCGCCCTACAAACGACGATCATGACCCGCAAGCCGCGCATGTGCGCGGATATGTTCGTCGTATGTAGCCACTGTTATGCTTGAAACAAAAAAAACAAAAAAAAGTTTACTTGGCAACACTACTATTTTTGCGAAATTTTACCGTTCCTCTTGGCTGTCATTTCAAATTGACTAAATTTTGGAAATGCGTAGTTTTTCGTTCTAAAAGAAAACTTTTTAGTTTTTTTTTGAAAAGCCAACAAAATAAATAAGATACCGATTAAACACAAATTAAACTTTGTATACAATGTCGTATAGCACACAAAGGTCGGCCTTCGACAGCCATTTTCAAAACATTGCAAATGCAATTTCAGTGGAGAAATCCAGCAGTGTTTTGGTAAAAGATTTTGAATTAATACGTGTTTATCTAATGGAAATATTACGAAATGATCCAATAATTGGTCCCTTGCTCGTGAGCTTAAGGTATAAAGGTAAGCAGTTAACTACATCCTACATTTAAATCTTGCACTTAATTGCAATTTTCAGCTAGCGCTTTCGATTGTTCAATAATATTGGATTTTTCGAAGTTCATGCCTCTTGGTGTAATACGTACGAAGTATCCTTCGTTTATCAAGATTGCGCAACGCGGACGCTGCAGCGTATCTGGCACGCAGGATTTGCCATTCTTCAGCAACGGCGAGTACGTTGCTGGAGGTATTGTAACCAATATTGTGAAAGGATTAATAGCGCAGGGCTTAGATTTGGGTGGCTATTTTGTACGTGGACATATGGGCGATATTTACGAATTGGAATTGATCGAGGAAACGATAAACTTAGATTACAGAGTAAACTTAGATTATAATAATGAATGGCAAAGTAACTATATTTTGATTAGTGCTTCCACTGAAGGAATAACCCTAAAAATTCGTTTTCGAGTTTTATTAAAATTTTGTGCCCCCGACAAACCCAACGATTTGACGCCATACCCGATGCATAATTTAAAGCTAGTTTGGTTAGCGTCAGCAGATGTACGTTATTTGGAATACTTTTCACTGTGCGCACCAATGAGTGAATATCAATTAGCAGCATCTCCGAAACATTTGATGGCAATGCGATTATTATACTCATTAATAGAGCACAACAAGTTGTACACGTTGAGGAAAACTCATGTGGAATCTATTTGCTATGAAATAATTTATACAAAGATACAAAAAAGACCTCAGCAATCTAAGGATACAGAGATTGATATTATTATTGCTGTAAGTATTTCAAATCTAAGTATGTACATATTTTTCGCTCTGATTAGACTAAAACAAACTTTATATGAAACGGATTTCTATCATTTGTATAGTTAGGTAATTCATAAGGTTTCATAGCATCAGCAATATTTTAAAGGTTAAAAATACTTTGATTGATTGTTGTCCATCATCTCAAAACATGATAAATTGCATGTATTTTGATTATCTAACCTTATATTTAGATTATTCGACGCATAATAGAGTATTTCGACAAGAACCGATATCCATTTTATTGGAATACTAAGGAAGATCTGTTGTTACTTATAAAAACTCATGCCGCCAAAATGTTTACCCGTAATCGCTTGCGTGAAATATTGGATCAAATACGCAGCATGCGGCAGAACGACGAAATATCTTATGAAGAAGTTGCATGTCTTTTCGGTAATATTTTTTTTTTTTTAAATTACATCAGTTTTAATGAAAAATATTTTCAGGTGTACAGCTAAATACAGATGTATACAATGTGGACGATTTTGGAATTTATCGACACTTTAATAAACCTACGTAAAGTAGTATTTACTATTAATATTTTATTATTTGATAATATTAGGTTTTCGTTTGCTTTAAACTAATACTTTATGGCGTAGCGTTTAGTAAAATAACATAATCTTACAATGCAAATTGCTTTATCGTAATATGAAATATATATTCGTTTATGTATGAATATTAAAAAATCTCTGCTGCTTGAAATTACTAATAATTTATCTACGATTTGCCATAAATGAACTCAACATCTTTTATCATGCCGTGATTCTTCATACGATTGGTAATGCTATTCTGCTGCAACTGCAACTGTATTAAAATAAGAACGCTGCTGAGAATACTTTTAACGATCTGTTGAGAAAAAGATTAAGAGTTTGAATAATATCTCTTCATATATCTTTAAAATTCTACAAAAATATTTGGTATAAAAACAATCAGGGTACTCATCTAAATTCGTATATGCCTCGTAACTGTATAAACCTCGTAAACTTACTTAATTTTGTATGGAAAACTGGGTTATTTACGAGGTTTACACATTTTCGAAGCATCTACGCATTGAATACCATGAATATTTTTTACATATGTTCATATCTATGGTTTTAAAATAATCATTCTACAGGCGATATTTTTTCTTTCATACGCTGAGGTTCCAATTTTTTTATTTTCAATTCAAAACTCCAATAAACCTTTTCCACAGATATAAACGTAAGCAAATATTTAGTATAGGGGTAGTACATTTGTTAACAAGACGATAACATACCAAATACAATATTGTAAGATTGCAAAACGTCGCCTTTCCAACCAATAGTGAGTAAGTATTTTGCATTTGCCAATGAATGAATGTGTCTAAATTATTTTTAATTGCCTTGGATCCTCTAAAATAATTTTCGCACATTTTAACTTCATGAATGCATTTTGTTTGCTGCAATCAAAAAATTAGCGAGTTACTTTTAATGCTAACATTATGGCTCACCAAAATTACTCACTTCTTTATTTGTCACGTATCCATATACTGCATAGATTGTTACCTTATAAATTCGCGGCAGCATAAAAAGAAATATAAATACATATTCTTTCAAGCGTGTATTTGGTTCCGTTGCTTTTTGGCACATTAGAAACGTAAGATTTGTTAAAACAACGAAATCATGAAACAAATCGATACCACCTACAACGCCAAACACATCGTTAATTTGTAGAATTAGCTGAATATAGCTTTTGCAATAGTCAATTAGGCGCGCAAGTCGAAATTGAAATTCAGCCTGTCTTCTAACATCACCTCCAGACGTGTACTGTTGTTTCAGTAGACGTTGTATAAGGCGATAACGGATGCGTTGTAGATCCATCATTCCTATATTCAAAAAAATTATACAACTTGGAGCCGCTGTACAGGTCGCATGGCTAAAAGCAAGCACAAATGTTGTCGCATAGTCACAACTGCAGTTTGATAATTTGTATACATAAATAAACGCAATCATATAGAAGTAAACGATAACACAAATTGTAAACGTCGTAAACTTTCGCTCTGTCTTGTAGTAGTTCCAGTTAATATTTGGAAAATCGTTCTCCATTCGGTTATCCAGGTCTTGGAAACTTTTCGTTAGCTGCAGATGCTTATATTTCTTCCTTTCCATCGTTGCACTGGATACTGTGAAGGCAATGGCGCTGATGAAACACTCCATGATGAGTACAAATTTTAGAACTGGAGATAGATGGCCGATCATGGCTTTAGAACCTTCATTGCTTGAAATTTTCATTGTCACACTCCATATAAAACCCAATAATATAACTATCCTTATGAAATGTGTGTAGGCAATGTTGAATCTCGTTAATTGAAGAGCGCTCCGGGCAGGTTGAAAACATAGACAACCGGCATAGTATAAAATAATATAAATCCATTTAAAACAAAGAGAAATATTTTGGATGTTTCTTGATTTAGAAATTTTTTTGTTTGTACGTATTTTCATGTTTTAGATTTATACCAATTCAGTTGAGACAACCAAACTATTTGTATAGAGATAATCAAGGGAAAAAATAGTTTGGTTTGAATTGTTTGTGTCATGTGAAGTTATAGATATGAATGAATGTATTTAATTATAATTCAATTAGATCAAAGATATCAGATGTATTTACCGTAAATAGGTATCACAGAATGATGGCATTCACGAATGGTATACTCTTAACCCAGCAAACATTTAGGCTAGACAACGCGATTAGAAAAAGATTTGAACTCGAATGTAGAAGGCTAGAAGATGATTAGAGAAACCGTCGAGAATCAATGCATTCTTAAACAAGTAATTTTTAAGCAAAGAACAAAACCGACTTAAATTCTCCTATAAAAAAAAATGTATATATATATTTCATGATCCAATGGTCGGATCTAAGCCAGATTACAATGGGACCACCTTTGAGACACTACCAGGGACTTAGTTCTCGATATCGGGGAGAGGTTAAATATCGGATCGAAATTCTAACGTTGAATTCTAATCATTCTCTAATCGAATTCTAACATAGTTCTTTAAACTGATTTCCGATTTGAAAATCATACAAGAGAACTACATTAGAATCATGATTAGAATTGTGATGCAAAATCAAGTGTTTCTCTAACGTTACGAGACTGCTATTGTTGCTATTACAAGAATTGTGAATAAGTGTACGATTCTAGTTGGAACCTCCTTTCAGTCTCCAATTAGAAATTAAAAATTCACAATATTGTTATTTAGGATTTTTGCTTTACATGTGACGATATTAGTAACGATTACACCCTTCGGTCAGCCCCTCCCCATCAATACGATTACAAAAATTTTTGCGCGGCCCATATGCTGCTGCAGCGGCACTAATAGCTGGATAAAAACTAAACATTAAACGTACACACGCATACATACATCATGTAGATATTGGTTTTATTTTTATTTTCGTATTGATTTTAATATAACTAAAACTGCTTATACGGTGTTCGCATGAGGCGATTTTACAGGCAACTTTTAGTTGAAAGCAACAATCGCCTGGTGTGAACGTCGTTCCAAGCAATGGCTTCCAATGAAGTTAGGGTGCAGCCAACTTTTGCTTCAACTAATCTAAAATTGCCTGGAAAAACGTCTCATGCGAACACCGTATTACAAACAGTATTGGCGAACATAGATAGTACATTTTTTAATTGTTTATGCTTTCTTTTCCTTTTTATCCAAATGCCCATTAGTGTGTACAGGATTGTGGTTATGATTACTATTCCCACCGCTGGCATGACTATTTGTGTTCCGTAGCGTTTTTTGCAAAACATACGCGTCCGCAGGTTCAATGCGTTTGTAATAGTGTTCCTTGGTCTCAACAATTTCGAAACCAAATTTCTTGTAAAACGCTATAGCACCCTCATTATTTATTTGCACGTGCCTGCCAACAGAAATTAATGAATTATTAGTATCTTACGAATTGATCAAATTGGTAACGCTTACAGGAAGATGCTATCAAAGTTGCCATCTTTTTCTGCATAGTTGAGAATATGTTGGAACATTACAGTACCAATTCCAAGGCGTCGATACGAAGATAAACATCCTAAAGTCATAATGTAGAGACGCCTTTGATTTTCCGAAGTGTCAATGCGACAGCACACTGCGCCCACTACGATATCATTGTAGTACACCAGCTTTGCCAATTCACCAGCTTCCAGGACATCAATGTAAAACTTTTCATTGTACGATACAGGGAAAACAACGGTATTGAGCTTCTTCAATTGCTTGATATTGTGTGGCGTTACATCGCCCAATTCGATATTCGATCTGTATATATATGAGAAGGAAAGATGTTGAGATAGATTGGTTTTTAGGTTAAATTTCAATAATGCTTCACAGCCATACAAACCTCGTCATTTGAATATAAGGGTTCTGGTTTCCGAATTGATACTATTATTTACTTAAAGAATATGTGTTTTCAGATATATGATAGAAAATTAGCCAAAATATACAATAAATCCGAAACTCCAGAATTTAGCAAGTTGGAAGGCGCTAGGCGGCGAATTGCATATTCAACTGACAACTGCGAACAGATGGCTGCCAGTGTTGGTAATAAAATAAAATTAAAATTATAATGCAGTTTGTGTGCCAATGTAGGTAGGATTTTTTGGTTCCTAACCGAATCCGGTACAGCAGTTTCTGTACCAGTGTGAATTTAAAATCGCAAAAAAATCCCAATATAATATCCCAAGTGTAACTGTAAGTCGCCATTTCGCTTGAAAACTGAAAGAACCAAGAGACTAAAAAATTTTCTTTATTTAATTTTTGTGAAAATATTGTTGCCAACATAAAAAATGAGCTGCTCGAGAACGCGAAAGTGTTGTGTACGAAATTGCTATAATAAGAATAAAGAGACGCGTTTTCATTCCCCAGGGACGCAAATGAAGCGGCCAAGTGGAGGGAGAAACTCCGCATCAAGCCCATGGAGAATCTTCCACCGCACAACTCATTTGTGTGTGAGCAACCAATCATCGGCGGCGTAGCCTTTGACTCCCCAACCAGCGACGAACGATTTGCTCAGGCTTCTGGTAATAATCATAGCGAAAATAGTTATTGAAAAATAATAATAGCTTTAGAAGAAAGAATATAGAAACCTTAAAAATTCTACTCTCGGGCAATTGTACCTGATGCTTCTGATAGTAGCAACGCTATTAATTTTGCGGAAATGATCGTCAATAGTACCCAAGTTTCTCTCAATAGTCAGAGAACAGAGTGACTAGGCCGGACTCGTACGGGATCGCAACTAGTATTTAGTGCAGAGCTGGCCAGCTCAAGCTCTCAATTTGTGCCTGCTGTATATAAATTGTACAGGGAGCTTTTGAAAGCTTTGGCACGCGTGCCTATGAAGTGGCCAACTCTAATTTAATGCAATTGTATAGAACACTTTTGGGAATTTGTCAACAAAATAATTTTTATAATTTGCTACTAACTCGTTAACCGCTTTATAAAATATCGGTTTAACTTTTGAAAAGAAAATTTTAATGAATAGTGTTTATAGAGTATTTTCAAATATTGTAAATACTCGATATATCGATACTGACGTCGATATGTTTACAACACTAGGCAATTGGTTGCGCTTAAAATTCTTATTTTGGTGATAAAACATAGGTGATAAATGATTATAAATATAAATATTGGGCTGCTGGGTCATGTAGATTCGGGCAAGACCACATTAGCACGTGCTTTGAGTACTATCGCCAGTACGGCTGCCTTTGATAAGAACCCACAATCGCAGGAACGCGGTATCACACTTGATTTGGGATTCAGTGCAGTGGTGGTCGAAGCGCCCGCAAGCCTTAAATGCATTTCTCCTCAAGTGGAACAGGTGCAGTTCACATTTGTGGATTGTCCAGGGCATGCTAGCCTCATCCGTACAATAATAGGCGGTAAGTAAACGTGAGTATTTTGTAATGTTATTAAGACTCGCCTGTTTTTGGTATTGTAGGTGCGCAAATTATTGATTTAATGTTACTGGTTGTTGATGCACAAAAAGGTATACAAACACAAACTGCAGAGTGCATAGTTATTGGCGAGCTGTTACGGCGTAAATTAATAATAGTTGTGAACAAAATAGATTTACTAGAACAAGCGACACGTGCAGCACAATTGCAAAAATTAAATGCAAGGCTGCGCAAGACACTGGCACAAACTACATTTGATCCCGTAAGCAGTATTGTCAATGTATCTGCAATGGAGAGGATCAATGTTGAGGTATGTAGGTGTTTAAATGACCGTGTTTATTTACATAAACTTGATTTCTTTCACGCAGGAACTTTTGGACACTATTGTTTCTCAAATTGAAATACCCAAACGCAACAAAGAGGCACCACTAGTTATGTATTCGGATCATTGCTTTTCCATTAAAGGGCAGGGCACCATTTGCACGGGCACTATAGTACAGGGCTCCATTGACGTTAATGATTTAGTCGAAATACCTGCCATAAAAGAACAACGAAAAGTAAAATCAATACAAATGTTTCGCAGACCTGTACAATCCGCTGCGATGGGAGATCGGGTTGGTATTTGTGTACCACAATTTAATGCGAAAACAATGGAGCGTGGCATACTGGCAAAACCAGGTTATTTGCACAATGTTTACGCAGCATGTATTCGTATGAATCGTATACGGTTTTATAAATTTGCAATACGCTCCAAAAGTAAACTGCATATAACAATTGGCCATGACACAGTAATGGCAAACGTAACGCTTTTCAAGAGCATTAGCACTGAATCAGAAGGCACTTTCAACTTGAACAACGAGTACGAGTTTATTGAAGAACTGGAACCAGTATCAAATGTGGAAACGCAAGAGCACATATTTGCTCTACTTGAATTTCAAACGCCAATATTGGCAAATGCCAATGCAACGCTAATTGCTGCCAAGCTGGACTTGGATGCTCAAAGCAATAGCTGCCGCTTAGCTTTTTGGGGCCAAATGATTTGGTATACGCATTCCAACAATTACGCTTTAGACGAGCTACAAAAATTCAAAGTGTTTAAGCGAAAGTTAAAGCAGGGTTACATCCAAAGGCTCGTCAATGAGAATGAAGTTATTGTGGATAATCTATTTAGTAAACAGGGTAACCGAGATGTGTACATTGGAAAGGTAGTGGAATTGTCGACAGGTGAAAGAGGCGTTATCGAAAGCACCTTTGGACAAAAGTCAAAAGTGAAAGTACACTTTCCAAACGGCCTGAAAACGGGAACACTTAATGAGCTGAAAAGCGGACGCTTTAGCAGCATACAAGTTTTACTTAGATTTAAAAAATATATTTTCAACAAGCAACTGTTGCTGGTACAATAAAAACATAAACTAACTTTTTTCATGCCGAGGATGGAGAATCAATAAGTAATTTTAATCAAAAACCCAACCGAAAAAACCTGCTATTGTACTGAGGGTGGCTTAAGGGGCAGGTGAAATGATGATTAGTATCATTCAGAGTTTCTTCACAACCCGGCAAGAGCAAATTCATTTATATAGGTACTCATCCCCAGATTCAAATCAGGCCAAGGAATATCATTTCTGTATCACTTCCCCAAAACTTTGGGGAATACCACCTCGCTGTTATATACCATTGGCATTGCGTTTTTTT
>NW_023458561.1:37871243-37872704 GCF_013731165.1 Rhagoletis pomonella
AATTTAAAGCTAGTTTGGTTAGCGTCAGCAGATGTACGTTATTTGGATTACTTTTCACTGTGCGCACCAATGAGTGAATCTCAATTAGCAGCATCTCCAAAACATTTGATGGCAATGCGATTATTATACTCATTAATAGAGCACAACAAGTTGCACACGTTGAGGAAAACTCATGTGGAATCTATTTGCTATGAAATAATTTATACAAAGATACAAAAAAGATTTGGGAAAAGAGTGGAATAATGCTTAAAACAAAGTGGTACGAGCTTAGTTTTTTGGAAAATAGTTAAAATAATTATTATCATGTCTAGTTCAGTGTTACCTTATATATTTTTTAGTACTTGCGTTCTTAGTATTAGGTTGCCACGGCTCTATTGGAGATCGTACACAATTCTTTCACAATTGTAGACAAAACTGCGAACGGCAAAATTGTAGTGCAGATGGCGTAGAGATTCAGAAGCAGGCCGTTAAATATTATCAACAGTTGATATTCGACAAAGCGTTTGCTTGGAACTGTGCGGATGAATGCCAATATGGTTGTATGTGGCGCACAGTGGATACGTTTGCAGAACGCGGTTGGGACGTACCACAGTTTTATGGAAAGTGGCCATTCCTCCGTTTTCTTGGTACTCAAGAACCAGCCTCGGTGTTGTTTTCTATTTGTAATTTGGTTGTTCACATTCGCATGCTACGACGCTTTCGTACTGAGGTGCGTCCGGATAGTCCATGCTATAAGTTGTGGCATATTTTCTCATTTGTATGTATTAATGGTTGGATCTGGTCGACAGTTTTCACACAAGAGATTTTCCTGTGACAGAGTTAATGGATTACGCTTTCGCTTACAGTATTGTACTCGTGTCACTTTATTCTATGGTTATGCGGATGATATACCGGCAGTCGCTCATATTACGAGGCTTAATTTCATTGATATTTGTCTCGTTCTTTGTAAATTACTTTGCGTACCTGAGCTTAGGCAAATTTAGTTACTCTTTAAATATGACGACAAATATTGTTACTGGTATAATCTCCGCACTGGGATGGTTTGTTTGGTGTTATTTGGAACGACATCGGCGTGCATATTACCGTAAAATTATCCGATTCTATATTTTATTCGGCATGTCTATGAGTTTAGAGCTATTGGACTTTCCACCAATTTTGTGGCTTATAGACGCACACGCCTTATGGCATTTGGCTACAGTCCCTGTCATCTCGCTGTTTTATGATTTTTAAATTGACGACTGCCGCTCACTTTGGAAGGAACAGCAGTTTGAAAGTGGAAAGCTTAGGCAAGCACATCTAATGAGTTCATACATAGGCTAATTCTTCCTAAACTATTTTGTGATTATGAGATGCTGTTTTGTAACAAAAGGTGTTTTAGTAAAATTTTATTTTGCCAACTTAAGAAACAAAAAAGACCTCAGCAATCTAAGGAAACAGAGATTGATATTATTATTGCTATTA
>NW_023458561.1:37872804-37881316 GCF_013731165.1 Rhagoletis pomonella
GGGGAATACCACCTCGCTGTTATATACCATTGGCATTGCGTTTTTTTTAGCCAAATACATGTTTTGAAAGAAAAAGCCTTGCATTTTCGGCCTTGCAAGAACAAAATCGGAAAATGTATCCGAAAAAGGAACAAACTGGGTGAATTGCGGATTTTTGTCCGTTTACCGAAGTGTTGTGAAACGGATATGTTTTTGGCAATTTTCCTGAAATTTGTGCATCCCGCAGCAGTTTCGGTACCAGTGTGATTGCAGCTGTGTTTAGTTGTATTAACAGGTATCTTTAACATGATTGTGTTTATTAGACACTAGACAAATTTTCTTAGTTTGCGAGCCTCTGTAAACAAATCGACATAAGTCAGCTGATTCCTAAATCTTTTTATATTTGTGGATTGAAATTCTTCAACAGAGAAGTTTATCGCGAATTTATTTAACAACAAACCGTATCCCCTAGCTATAATGGATTGGATTACTGTGCTAGTGCTAGTTGTATTTAGTGTCCAAATAACTCAACAAGTTGATTATGACTGCAATGATCTATTAATGGGTCAGTATCTATGTCCAGATCCAACTAAAAAACTAATCGATCCCAAAACGCAACAATTTTATGGGTGTACAAAAGAAAATAAAGCAAGAGGTATGTATCGAGAAACGTAATTATAAAATTTGTAGACAAATACTACCAATATTTTTCATTAACAGTTCGGTGCCTAGCTGTCGATGGCATAAATTGCACGGAAACTGGCAACAACACCTTCACGCGCGAATTACCATGCAAGTGGACGTAAGTATTGAAAGAAGTAAACGAATGCATGTTCATTGTTAACTTGAACCTTGTGCATTTTAGAAATGGTTATCACCTTGACACCACATTGCTGCTATCCGTGTTCTTGGGTATGTTTGGTGTCGACCGTTTCTACTTAGGCTATCCCGGTATTGGTTTGATAAAATTCTGTACATTGGGTGGCATGTTCCTGGGTCAACTAGTTGACATTGTCCTCATAGCTACACAAGTTGTAGGCCCAGCAGATGGTTCAGCATATGTGATACCATATTATGGGGCGGGAGTAACAATTGTGCGTAGTGACAATTCAACGTATCGCTTGCCACGCGATGACTGGTGAAACAGAAGTAATTAATGTAGTAAGCATTAATGCCATCTGAAGAGCTGGCAGGTAAATAATGGATAAGTTCAAAAATATTAGGGAATGTGGAACTGGATTAGATCTAGTGTTAAACTAATTCTTTGTGGTTTGATTGTTTGCAGCGTTAGTTGTTAAAGATAACTGGGTTTTAGCAGTTTTAGATTTGAAGCTGACTTTTTCGGTTTAGTTTACCAGCTCCATATTTGTAAATGTTTAATATAAACTATACAACTGACTGAACTTGTGAATATGAATGTAAATTTATCAATAGTGCAACTTTAGTAAGTAGGTTTACGAATTAAATTAACATATACATATACTTTAAATATAGAAAGGTGTTGTTTTTTTTTATTGAGAAAGAGCTTTTCCGTTAAAATAAACTGTTTGTTCCACTGAAAAAAATGTTACCTTAACGCATTCGTCAAAACTATTTACATTTGTTCGATTGTAAATGAGATGGTCTTGGTTACGGTTTCCTGCCACATTACGCTTTTCTGGTTTGGCCCAGCAATCTCCAACCATAAACCGCTTTACGGCAGAAAATGTTATTAACACTTCTGGTTAAAGCACGGCTGGAAGTCAAATATACTGGATAGGATTGTGCTAGGACACGTATCTAACGAGGACACCCTCTCATCAACGACCTGCTAGGCTCGGAAATAAATAGTCGTAAATTCTTAAAATAAGTACATATGTTTGTATGTTGTGAGTAAATTGTACCCACCAGTTTCTAACTTATGACTAAACGAGAATTTCCGTTTTTCCTTAGTAGTTTGCTGTAATAGTTTGTTAATGAAATTGTACATTCAATCAATTGCCTAAATGACTTCGAAATGTGTAATTGCATACCGCTTCAAAAGGTGCCAATTGCTTTACTTAATGTTACTATGTATGTTGGTATGTTCGTATGTTTAAATTTGTGTGCCACTTGCCCATAAAGAATTTAATTTTATTGCATTGGCTAAAAGATAAGTCATTATTAGTTGTATGAACAACAATAAAATACATACATTAGTGTTGAAAAAAAAACTTTCAGTCCAAGCCACTTGAGATGCTTATTATTGCATTAACAACATGCATACACATCTTCGTATTCTATACAAGTGAATGTTTGTATGTACCCCAAGGCATTATTTCGGCACTTTTATGCCTGCAACTATTGTATGAAGCAAATAATCATAAATATTTAAATTTTAATGAAGGTGTGCACTTGAGTTGGAGTTCAAATGTATATGGGCGAATCCAGCAAAAAGTCTACTGCGTAAAAAAAATAAAATAAAAGTTCAATATCCAAGTTATTTATAGGCCGATTTTGCTGTTTTTTTTATAATATATGCTGTTTATGTAAGAAGAAACATTTTTCCCAAAAATGGTCTTGTTAGGTGGCGCCAGGGTCGAGATATTTTGAAAAACCTATTTTTGCTCTGATTTGTTTCACATTTAGCATGTTTAGTTGAAACGTTGTAGGACATAGATTTGCGAAAAATCAAACTGCTGGTGGCGCTGATGTCAAAATAAAAAGTACGTTTGATATAAAATACATGTTTTCTTCCCGTTAAAAATTCTTTCAAGACCAATATCAACAAAACTTTTTCAATGGAAATTTTAGTAACGTAACAGTTACATTTCATAACTTGGAACATTAGCCTTAAACATGTCCAATATTACTACGAAAGCTTTTCTACAAATAGTAACTAAGAATACGCAAAAAGTGATAATCTAAAAAGTAAAAAAAGTGAATTGAAATTGGAAGGAGGCAAAAAACAATTGATATAGTAAGTGTTTATTGTGCTTGTGCTTGTGTGAATGTGTTTTGTACATACATTTCCATTCTTATTTGACGTTATTTTTGTTGTTGCCATTCTTTGGACTAAAAATTTGGTTTTTTGCGTTCCTTTACTTTTCCTGTTATTCTCTTTTAGTGAGCGCATTTTGCTTACGCTCTGGCATTTTGACACTTTTTACATTTTAGTCCAAAAAGATAAGGAATGAACCTAATATCTATAAATCGCTACTACCAACAGTTGTAATTTTTTTTACTTATTAAGGGGCCACTTAATTGCTATGCAAATCTAGAAAAACCTTTTTAAAATTTTGACTTTTTAAATTTTTGTTTTAAATTTTTTTTTTATACCAGCGTCACGTAACGCCAGTTTGGAAATACCCATATACATATGTACATAAATTGTTTGTCGGTTCACCATCAGTGACGGAAGTAGTCTTCCTGTTACACACTAAATGCAACTTGTTCGTTTTTAGCTCCCTTTTATTAGCTCGAGAAGTAACTATGTAAAGATGCAGCGATTTCTGTTCTCAAGTTACATACCTGATGACGAATTGAAATGATAATAGCGAGGTTTTAGTTTTTTAAACTATAATTTTATTTAAATCCATTTTATTCAACTTGATTAAAAAAAAAATGGCTGGAAGAAAAATTAGAAAAAATATATTTGAACGTGTATAGTATGTACGCATGCTGTCTGTTGTTTGTGGTTTACTAGACTTATTGTCTCCCGCAAGCAGACTCCGTAGTTGGCCTTCCTTTGAAGTATTTGCGCATGCAAGCGATACTCTTGTGGTATAAATTATCATAGTAGCGGACGTACATATGTATGTATAGTTGTGTTTTCGTATTCTCCAGCAAAAAATATCCAGTAACTTGCCAGTAACCAAATTTCGGAAAGTAAGCCAATTTTTACTCCCAATGAGTGAAATATGCAAGAAAGTACGAAAACGCAAAACCAGCAAGAAGTTGCTAGTTTTATGAACAGCTGATTAATTTGTTATTTGCCGATGCAATTTTCTTAGAAAACTAGTGTTTTCCATCTTATTATATATTTAAATAGGTTTATTTTGTCAATTGCAACTCTAAAAGCACCACAATGTGATTTACAATAAGCATCATGCCATCAGCTGTTTTTCTTACTAGCAAATAGTTGCTAGTAAAAATTTAACCAGTAAAAATCCAGTAAAACTTGCAAGTTCAGCTGTCATTTTTGCTCTCTCAATTTCCCCTCTTTTGCTAGTTTCTTCTGTGCAGCCACTTGAAGACCTGTAACTTTACCTGTGAGGTGAAATAGTTTTAGTCAACTGCAATCTACTTGACTGACTACGCCTTGCTACCCTTAGCGCTCAGTTAAATTGTAACCGCTCTGGATCTTTCGAAAGTCTTCTGATTGGTTTGACACTCATCGCTACTAGAAGATAGCAAGTCATTCTCTCGCAGGGTCTCAAACGTAGGATGAGGTAAAACATCGAAACCCACAAGAATCGAGCATTTAATACCTTAAATCGGTGTGCATTCTCCTTCATTTAACTGAGGTTGTTTCCCTGATCATTTAAACTAACGATTTCTCATTTTTGGCGTCCGGAATGGCGTTGATGTCTTGTGTTCGAATTGGTAATTTCTCCGACATGTAGCTTTCTTCTTCACTTTAAGTCGTCTTATCATCTCCACCACAAAATACCATCGAGCCAGTTTGCATCTGCCACAGGGCCACACTGTGGACAGCTATGAGATGCCTTCAGATGCCGCACCAAAACCATTTGCGTAGTCATATGCAGTCCAGTACTGAAACATTAAAAAAATTCTACCACAGCGTAAGCATCCATTAGAACATCACCTGCTCTTCGGGCAAGCCAGAAGCTATAGGACGTTGTACAAACAGACTATCAACAACAATCACCAAGAGAGACCCATTACCACCTTCACGAACTTTCGTAAATAACGTTATATTTGCTGTAGCAGCCTCCATTTTCTGACACTAATGTTAGGCCATTTCCTCGAAGATAGCTTTTAATGGCCTCCATTCCCTTGGGGTATTACATGGCATCTTTCAAGTGGAGGTTTATGCCGTCAGTGTTTGTGCGGAAGTAATTATGCAAAGATATGTAAGGAGACAGCACACAGTCATCTGGTTGAACAGCGCGGAGGAACACAACATTGTATATACAACTGCTGTGAGTCCCGGGCCACACAGTGCTTCAGGTCCACGGCCCAAATTAGCAAGAGAAGCGGCAGTTACCTGACCAACAGGACCTGCACCCTTCCTCGCAGTGGGACCGCATACCATCAGGGAAGACTTAAGAGCAGCAAAGCGTCAGCTCAGAAGAGCACAGCGGTAGAACACACCTGGACTAAGGCAGGCGAAAGAACTTCAGGGGGGGGGGGGGGGGGGGCTACAAACACAAGAGATCTAGGGAACTAATAACACTCCAAAAGACAAATCTTAGGTGTCCGGCTACGCTCCCAAATGAATACCTTGGGGATTAGCGCAGACAATATGACAGGGGGCACCCCACTCCTCTCCTTTTAGAGTGCGATGCGGTTGCGAGAAGAAGCCTGGAGGCAAGAATGATAGAATACACGATTCTCTCATAAAGGAGTACTAGGGCGGGCCGAGGTTTAGTGATGAGCTCGAAGGGCACAAAAGACTAAAGGTCGCAGTGCACAGCCTCTATCAAATTGAGCTCTTTTTACAGTGTAGGTACTTCAGTACTATAGAAAAAATACTTGAATGCAACAGTTCGAAATAGTCTGACCACTCCATTTAAAAAGAAAACGATAGAGGCAAAGATAAAAATAAAACAAAAACAAAGATGCGTAAAAATAAAGGCAAAAATGAAGACCAAAGTAAATTTAAACACTTTACTTATATACACAAAAGCGAAGGGGAATATAGATAGGGGATAAAGAAAATAAAACAAAGATAAATATAAAGAAAAAGATGAGGATGAGGATACCGAAAAAAGTAAAGATGAAGATAGAGGAAGAAAGATTAAAATAAAGGTAATTATAGAGAAAAGTATATAGATAGAGACACAGATACTAAATCTGGGAAATATTTTGGGATTTTGGAGATTTTCGGTTATCGATATTTTTTATAAATTTCGTAATCGATATTTTCATCGATTTTTTTTTTTTCGATTTTGCTACCAATATTATCGATTTTGCTTTCGAAATTTTGGTCGAATTTGTCATCAATTTTGTTATCGATATTTTTATCGGTTTTATTATCGATATTTTGTTGGATGTTACTATCGATTTTGTTATCGATAGAGTATAAAGATAAAAATGAAGATAAAGGAAAACAGAATAACATAAATGTAATTAGAACAAACAGGGGTAGAGGTAGGGATCTAGAAAGAAAAAAGACAAAAAATATAACCTTAAGCAAAGGCAAATGTATGTATGTATGAATATTGGTTATGTAACGTATGCTTCACTTCTCCAGTGTGGCCCAGGTGCACTAACTTTTTTTATGAACATCCTTTTGAAATGATGTATTTATGTTTATAAATTTAATATAAATACTTGGTAATTTGCATATTTAGTAGCTATATTTTTGTGATTTTTTTCGTATTTTTGTTTTTTTTTTGATTAATTAAGTTAAATTTTGTAGCAGAAGAGCCAATTAGCAGCGCTTATTGTAGGTGAATCTCTGTGCTTGACTTTGTCTGACATTTCACGATAATTTAATCAGTGCCCGCTGAGTAATTGCTATATTCAATTTGGATTTATTTGCGAGCATAGAAGACATACAGTCGGCGTCATTTTTGCTGTTAATAGTTTTTTTGTTTTGGTGCCCTTAAGACCACTGAATGACGAATTGTTGCTATGAGAAAATAGATGATTTATAAAAAGGAATAGAAAGGTGGTCGTATGTATACAGGGTGCAACAATAAGGTGGACGTTTTTATTGCAATATGTGAGATTGGAAACTGTAAACAGTGGTTACAGAAATGCAAAGACATTTAGAATGTCGAATGTGGTTATAACCAAGACACCATTCTCATTTCTGGATTCCAAACAAAATCGAACTATCGTACAAAGATTTCTGAACCAAAGATCGAAGACGAAGGAAGAATCTAAAACTACACTGTTTTCGTGGAATCGGCATATCAAACCGGTGTTGGGGTGGCAGCTAATTAACCCGCTTAGAGCCAATTTATCTTTCACTCGTTCTCAGCAAATTCACCGATCAAAAGGCTCCAGAGAGAGAGTGCAGTCAGGCGGGTCTCTGGTGGTGATTGATCACATGATATGGCATTTATAGATGAGAGTTCATGAATGTGGATATTGTCCATAATCGACTCGGCGTTGTTGTTATGTTATGTTGTTATAAGTTTTTGCTCGTTTTCGGCCCTTTTTCTGCTTCTTTATTTGGGAGTGTAATATCGAAATAGTGTTCGTACTAAGGACTGTTTTTCGCTCACATAATTCGTCGTCTATCGCTTATGCGAAGAGGAGGCTTCAACCTTCTGGTAGCGCGGAATGACGAAAGCCTTCGCCAGGTCCAATACTGGTGATATAAGTAATCATAGAGTTAAGTGTTATGAAGGCGCCGTGTATTTTATAGAAGCCATATCGATACATAGATAGGCTTAGGTGGCACGTAAAGTACCGGATTTACAAAGTGTCTCCTCTACAGAAAAAGGAAGAATTTCTGTAGAATAAACTAGTTCTTTGCATTGACACTGTTCTTGCTGCTATATTACACTTTTGTGGCTGAAGGCTACTTTGTTATAATGCAATCAAATTTAAGAATATCATTAAATTAATTTAGGCAGAGTAGGAGGTTAAGGTTAAAAAAGACAGCATAAGCAGGACATGAGCTTTGGATCTCCTTCTTATTCAATTCCTTTAATCCCAAGCGGGACATAGGGCATCTACTACGCCTGCGCGCCATACGGTTCTGTTTCTGGCAATCGCTTTGATCTCATAGCAGCTTAATCCGAATTGCTTCGCCACTCGATAAACTGTTTCTCACCGCATTTCGTGCAGTTTTCCGGGAGGCCTGCTTTTGCCGATTAGATGATTCGATTCCAAGGCTTTCTTTAAAATATTACAATCTTCTTTGCGCAAAGCGTGGCACATCCATTTCAATTTCTGTCTTTGGGCCCAAATGTCAGGGGGATCCAAATATCAGGAGGCTTTTCTGAGCAACTCCTTGCCAAAATATTAGGATTTCAGGACATACGGAAACATGTAGGTCATACATCTGATAATGCAGCAACCTTCTAAAGATTCCAGGCACCCACTGCTGCCGTAAGCACGATGAGAACTTTAGCCGTTGGCACATAAAAGGTTCATCCGACAAAAGCCGCTAAACTCGAGAGCTCCAGCAAGCCTCGGATGACCCAGTACATATGTTATCCTCTTATGCCAAATCCGCCGTGGGTGTCAATAAAAACCCGTCGCCTTCTACGCCGTTGGGAACAACAAACACGATATTTGGGTAATGCTGAGAGTAGGGTTCAACGGTAGTTCGATATAAACTTTTTACGCTCAGCAAATAGCCCGCATATTTTGGAGTCTAACATAAAGTTATGGATAAAAAGTCTTTTAACCATTTAGGTATAAACATTTC
>NW_023458561.1:37881416-37887418 GCF_013731165.1 Rhagoletis pomonella
GAAATGTTTATACCTAAATGGTTAAAAGACTTTTTATCCATAACTTTTCGTTAGACTACAAAATATGCGGGCTATTTGCTGAGCGTAAAAAGTTTATATCGAACTACCCTTGAACCCTACTCTCAGCATTACCCAAATATCGTGTTTGTTGTTCCCAACGGCGTTGAAGGCGACGGGTTTTTATTGACACCCACGGCGGATTTGGCATAAGAGGATAACATATGTACTGGGTACTCCGAGGCTTGCTGGAGCTATCGAGTTTAGCGGCTTTTGTCGGATGAACCTTTTATGTGCCAACGGCTAAACTTCTCATCGTGCTTACGGCAGCAGTGGGTGCCTGGAATCTTTAGAAGGTTGCTGCATTATCAGATGTATGACCTACATGTTTCCGTATGTCTTGAAATACTAATATTTTGGCAAGGAGTTGCTCAGAAAAGCCTCCTGACATTTGGATCCCCCTGACATTTGTGTCCAAAGACAGAAATTGAAATGGATGTGCCACGCTTTGCGCAAAGAAGATTGTAATATTTTAAAGAAAGCCTTGGAATCGAATCATCTAATCGGCAAATGGAGGCCTCCCGGAAAACTGCACGAAATGCGGTGAGGAACAGTTTATCGAGAGGCGAAGCGATTCGGATTAAGCTGCTATGAGATCAAAGCGATTGCCAGAAACAGAACCGTATGGGGCGCAGGCGTAGTAGATGCCCTATGTCCCACTTGGGATTAAAGGAAATGAATAAGAAGGAGATCCAAAGCTCATGTCCTGCTTATGCTGCTTAACCTCCTACTCTGCCTAAATTAATTTAATGATATTCTTAAATTTGATTGCATTATAACAAAGTAGCCTTCAGCCACAGAAGTGTAATATAGCAACAACAACAGTGTCAATGCAAAGAACTAGTTTATTCTACAGAAATTCTTCCTTTTTCTTTCGAGGGGACACTTTGTAAATCCGGTACTTTACGTGCCAACAAAGCCTAACTATGTATCGATATGGCTTCTATAAAATACACGGCGCCTTCATAATACTTAACTCTATGATTACTTATATCACCAGTATTGGACCTGGCGAAGGCTTTCGCGCTACCAGAAGGTTGAAGCCTCCTCTTCGCATAAGCGATAGACGACGAATTATGTGAGCGAAAAACAGTCCTTAGTACGAACACTATTTCGATATTACACTCCCAAATAAAGAAGCAGAAAAAGGGCCGAAAACGAGCAAAAACTTTGTTTATAACATAACAACAACGCCGAGTCGACTATGGACAATATCCACATTCATGAACTCTCATCTATAAATACCATATCATGTGATCAATCACCACCAGAGACCCGCCTGACTGCACTCTCTCTGGAGCCTTTTGATCGGTGAATTTGCTGAGAACGAGTGAAAGATAAATTGGCTCTAAGCGGGTTAATTAGCTGCCACCCCAACACCGGTTTGATATGCGGATTCCACGAAAACAGTGTAGTTTTAGATTCTTCCTTCGTCTTCGATCTTTCGTTCAGAAATCTTTGTACGATAGTTCGATTTTGTTTGGAATCCAGAAATGAGAATGGTGTCTTGGATATAACCACATTCGACATTCTAAACGTCTTTGCATTTCTGTAACCACGTTTACAGTTTCCAATCTCACACATTGCAATAAAAACGTCCACCTTATTGCTGCACCCTGTATACATACGACCACCTTCCTATTCCTTTTTATAAATCATCTATTTCCTCATAGCAACAATTCGTCATTCAGTGGTCAACACTTAAGGGCACCAAACCAAAAAGACTATTAACAGCAAAAATGACGCCGACTGTATGTCTTCTATGCTCGCAAATAAATCCAAATTGAATGTAGCAATTACTCAGCGGGCACTGATTAAATTATCGTGAAATGTCAGACAAAGGCAAGCACAGAGATTCACCTACAATAAGCGCTGCTAATTGGCTATTCTGCTACAAAATTTAACTTAATTAATCAAAAAAAAAAAAATACGAAAAAAATCACAAAAATATAGCTACTAAATATGGAAATTACCAAGTATTTATATTAAATTTATAAACATAAATACATCATTTCAAAAGGATGTTCATAAAAAAAGTTAGTGCATACATACATACATCTGCCTTTGCTTAAGGTTATATTTTTTGTCTTTTTTCTTTCTAGATCCCTACCTCTACCCCTGTTTGTTCTAATTACATTTGTTATTCTGTTTTCCTTTATCTTCATTTTTATCTTTATACTCTATCGATAACAAAATCGATAGTAACATCCAACAAAATATCGATAATAAAACCGATTAAAATAACGATAACAAAATCGATGACAAATTCGACAAAAATTTCGAAAGCAAAATCGATAATATTGGTAGCAAAATCGATAAAAAATATCGATGAAAATATCGATTACGAAATTTATAAAAGATATCGATAACAAAATCGACAAATAATCGATAACAAAATCGATAACAATATCGAAAATAAAATCGATAAAAATATAGATAGCACTATCGATAAAAAATCATTAAAAATATCGATTACAAATTCGATACAAATTTCGATAGCGAAATCGATGAAAATATCGCTAACAAAACCGATAAAAATATCGATTATTATATCGATAAGTCCTAAGAATCCCGAATGAATGGCAACAACAAAGCTAACGTCAAATAAGAATGGAAATGTATGTACAAAACACATTCACACAAGCACAAGCACAATAAACACTTACTATATCAATTGTTTTTTGCCTCCTTCCAATTTCAATTCACTTTTTTTACTTTTTAGATTATTATCACTTTTTGCGTATTCTTTAATTTCCGTTAATTTAAATTCAGTTGAGTTTGACACTTTTCAGGATTTTGCCAGAAAAAATTCTTCTGACTAAATCTGACTACTTCGGACTGATGAGAGTCGCTCTCACCGAGTGTTGCTCTCTCATTTTTGCTGTCATTTCCGAGTTTAGGCACGCTTTTTGGACTAAATCTGACTACTTCGGACTTTTTCCGACTATTTCTGGGAGATAAGGAACGCTCCTATTAGTAAAATTACACCCTGGCGTGACTTGAATTCAATACTTAAACTGTGTAAAAGCAGTCTTACGCCCTGGCGTGACGTTACAAAAAACAGAGGTTGATTTTGACTGCGATTACAACATTGCAAAACTCTGCGAATTGGGCAAGACTATTTGTAGAAAGGCTTTCGTAGT
Source organism: Rhagoletis pomonella (assembly GCF_013731165.1). Classification (NCBI taxonomy): domain Eukaryota; kingdom Metazoa; phylum Arthropoda; class Insecta; order Diptera; family Tephritidae; genus Rhagoletis; species Rhagoletis pomonella. Next base: position 37,884,617 of record NW_023458561.1, read on the forward strand.
AATATTGGACATGTTTAAGGCTAATGTTCCAAGTTATGAAATGTAACTGTTACGTTACTAAAATTTCCATTGAAAAAGTTTTGTTGATATTGGTCTTGAAAGAATTTTTAACGGGAAGAAAACATGCATTTTATATCAAACGAACTTTTTATTATGACATCAGCGCCACCAGCGGTTTGATTTTTCGCAAATCTATGTCCTACAACGTTTCAACTAAACATGTTAAATGTGAAGCAAATCAGAGCATAAATACGGTTTTTCAAAATATCTCGACCCTGGCGCCACCTAACGAGACCATTTTTGGGAAAAATGTTTCTTCTTACATAAACAGTATATATTATAAAAACATATATTAAAAACCAGCAAAATCGGCCTATATATAACTTGGATATTGAACTTTTTTTTATTTTTTTACACAGTAGACTTTTTGCTGGATTCGCCCATATACATTTGAACTCCAACTCAAGTGCACACCTTCTTTAAAATTTAAATATTTATGATTATTTGCTTCATAAAATAGTTGCAGGCATAAAAGTACCGAAATAATGCCCTCGGGTACATACAAACATTCACTTGTATAGAATACGAAGATGTGTATGCATGTTGTTAATGCAATAATTAGCATCTCAAGTGGCTTGGACTGAAAGTTTTTTTTTCAACACTAATGTATGTATTTTATTGTTGTTCATACAACTAATAATGACTTATCTTTTAGCCAATGCAATAAAATTAAATTCTTTATGGGCAAGTGGCACACAAATTTAAACATACATAGTAACATTAAGTAAAGCAATTGGCACCTTTTGAAGCGGGATGCAATTACACATTTCGAAGTCATTTAGGCAATTGATTGAATGTACAATTTCATTAACAAACTATTACAGCAAACGAATAAGGAAAAACGGAAATTCTCGTTTAGTCATAAGTTAGAAACTGGTGGGTACAATTTACTCACAACATACAAACATATCTACTTATTTTAAGAATTTGCGACTATTTATTGCCGTGCCTAGCAGGTCGTTGATGAGAGGGAGTCCTCGTTATATACGTGTCCTAGCACAATCCTATCCAGTATATTTGACTTCCAGCCGTGCTTTAACCAGAAGTGTTAATAACATTTTCTGCCGTAAAGCGGTTTATGGTTGGGGATTGCTGGGCCAAACCAGAAAAGCGTAATGTCGCAGGAAACCGTAACCAAGACCATCTCATTTACAATCGAACAAATGTAAATAGTTTTGACGAATGCGTTAAGGTAACTTTTTTTTTCAATGGAACATACAGTTTATTTTAACAGAAAAGCTCTTTTTCAATAAAAAAAACAACACCTTTCTATATTTAAAGTATATGTATATGTTAATTTAATTCGTAAACCTACTTACTAAAGTTACACTATTGATAAATTTACATTCATATTCACAAGTTCAGTCAGGTTTATAGTTTATATTAAACATTTACAAATATGGAGCTGGTAAACTAAACCGAAAAAGTCAGCTTCAAATCTAAGACTGCTAAAACCCAGTTATCTTTAACAACTAACGCTGCAAACAATCAAACCACAAAGAATTAGTTTAACACTAGATCTAATCCAGTTCCACATTCCCTAATATTTTTGAACTTATCCATTATTTACCTGCCAGCTCTTCAGATGGCATTAATGCTTACTACATTAATTACTTCTGTTTCACCAGTCATCGCGTGGCAAGCGATACGTTGAATTGTCACTGCGCACAATTGTTACTCCCGCCCCATAATATGGTATCACATATGCTGAACCATCTGCTGGACCTACAACTTGTGTAGCTATGAGGACAATGTCAACTAGTTGACCCAGGAACATGCCACCCAATGTACAAAACTTTATCAAACCAATACCGGGATAGCCTAAGTAGAAACGGTCGACACCAAACATACCCAAGAACACGGATAGCAGCAATGTGGTGTCAAGGTGATAACCATTTCTAAAATGCACAAAGTTCAAGTTAACAATGAACATGCATTCGTTTACTTCTTTCAATACTTACGTCCACTTGCATGGTAATTCGCGCGTGAAGGTGTTATTGCCAGTTTCCGTGCAATTTATGCCATCGACAGCTAGGCACCAAACTGTTAATGAAAAATATTGGTAGTATTTGTCTACAAATTTTATAATTACGTTTCTCGATACATACCTCTTGCTTTATTTTCTTTTGTACACCCATAAAATTGTTGCGTTTTGGGATCGATCAGTTTTTTAGTTGGATCTGGACATAGATACTGACCCATTAATAGATCATTGCAGTCATAATCAACTTGTTGTGTTATTTGGACACTAAATACAACTAGCACTAGCACAGTAATCCAATCCATTATAGCTAAGGGATACGGGTTTGTTGTTAAATAAATTCGCGATAAACTTCTCTGTTGAAGAATTTCAATCCACAAATATAAAAAAATTTAGGAATCAGCTGACTTATGTCGATTTGTTTACAGAGGCTCGCAAACTAAGAAAATTTCTCTAATGTCTAATAAACACAATCATGTTCAAGATACCGTTAATACAACTAAACACAGCTGCAATCACACTGGTACCGAAACTGCTGCGGGATGCACAAATTTCAGGAAAATTGCCAAAAACATATCGGTTTCACAACACTTCGCTAAACGGACATAAATCCGCAATTCACCCACTTTGTTCCTTTTTCGGATACATTTTCCGATTTTGTTCTTGCAAGGCCGAAAATGCCAAGGCTTTTTCTTTCAAAACATGTATTTGGCTAAAAAAACGCAATGCCAATGGTATATAACAGCGAGGTGGTATTCCCC
>NW_023458561.1:37887518-37888943 GCF_013731165.1 Rhagoletis pomonella
AAAGTTATGGATAAAAAGTCTTTTAACCATTTAGGTATAAACATTTCGAGCCCTAACCGCCAAAATAACGTAAGCGACATTTTTTTCAAAAATTTATTTTTGATGCAGAAATATTCCTAGAGCTTCTAGATACATTTCTGCCTCAAAAAGAAAATTTTGAAAAAAATGTCACTTACGTTATTTTGGCGGTTAGGGCTCGATATGTACGTACATAAACATTTATTTGAGGTGTTTTGGGGTCAGTACGAGGCGTGTCCCGTTTCTAATGATGAAGAGGAATGCTCTAGCCATCTCTGGTTGTTCAATAGTTCGAATATTTTCAAATTCAATGAATTGACTATTAATTCAGTTACTTCATGCGACATTTGAGAATTAAAATAGAGGTAAAAAATGTGAAATAACAGAAGCATACTCTTAGGCTCCCTCTTTGCGAAGCGGTCAGATAGGTCCGCTAGATTGAGCCTTCGTTTAGACGTCAAGTGAGCAATTGGTAATAAATATTTACTGCTGAAAATTCATCAGTGATGGTTACCACTACTCATATATCCTATAGCCCTTTCGCTTGAACAATACATTGTTGAACATTTTGTTTAAACACTTTGTGTAATATGTAACAGTTAAATTGTGACTTAAGATAAAGACCGCATTTCTGAGCACACAAATCCGAGTAAATAGCTATGTATGTACATACACACACATATTTGTGCCTGTAAAAATAGTTATAGTCTTCCTACCAGACATACATACTATCATTATACATGTATGTATCCGCTATATGTATTCTACATACATATGTATCTAAAATTTTCCACCGCACTTGTAGGTACGTGGAAATGCGTGTTCGAGTGGATAATATCTTTATACGCTTCTGGTGTTTGCAATTAGCGAAATCGATATGGTCACCTTGTCTGGCGACAGTCCACGACAAAGATGGAGTATCAAATCAAAACAATTAATTTTACGAGAGCTCTTATAATTTCATGCAACTCGCACATTCGTATTGACAAGTCATTGTTTATTTCTACGTATGTACTATATGTTTGTGTGTATGTACATTAGACCGCATCACTCCCTATACAAAAACAAAAAAAAAATCGGTACCCTTTTTCATTGGAATTATAAAACCTATTATATTTTAAGACTTCCACCAAAATATCTCGGAAAAATATTAAGATTTAAGTGAGCTGGACCGATTTGAAAATACCTTCAAAAATTGAGTTTTTTATTAATAAAAATAGTTTTTTTAAGTATTTTTTTGTTTAAATCACCTCAGATGACCAAACAGTTGAAGCTAAAAACATTTGCAAAAAATATTTTAAAAAAAATTTTGCATAAAAATATTTTTTTAAAAATTTTGTATAAAAATATTTTTCAAAAAATTTTCTATGGAATTGGACGCTGTTTTTGAACTTTTTTCAAAGACTG
>NW_023458561.1:37888953-37891093 GCF_013731165.1 Rhagoletis pomonella
GTACGAAAAGTTAAGTTTATGAATGTGTATATCCCCAATGTAATACGGAAACTTATAAATTTTTAAGAAGAACCTACATTTTGCATCAATTTTGCAACGAAGAAAAACAAAAACAAAACACAGATACAGAGAACTGTCAAATAGAATTAAGAATGTGACCGTGGGAATTGGGTAATTCGTGATCGTAGTTGGGGGAGCGAGCAAATTTAATTCAGGATGCAGTGGGAAATAACTTCGTTCTCCACTGAAGCTTCAACCTAGGAAAAAAATAATTATTTTTGTTGATCAAAATTAAAAGTGTACTGGTCCTATAGCTTAGAGTTAATCTAGTTTATGAGTGTGATTAGTCTTACTCCATACCGAAAAAAAAACAAAATTGAAAGTATATAGATGATGCTCGAATCTAATCGCTCTCGGATCAGATCGGGTTTGCACGTTAGAGATCTTTATGGGATTAAGATGTGCTTTTTGTTTCATTCCAATCGTTTCCCGAGCGCTAAGAAGGAAGGAGTTTCCTCTGGATACATATAAATTTAAAGAAAATAAAAACTCATTAGCGCGGAAGCCTAGTCTGTGGCCATTGCCACAAATGTAGGTACATATGTACAAAGAGGAATCTTCAGTTACACGCTACCTCCGAATGGTTTTATTGGAAACGTGCTCATTAGCGTCGACTGGAGAAAGGTTTTACCTTCGGCGAGGGTATATATAATCGACAAACTCTCACGCTTCTGACGCTAGTAAATAACTTCTTTTGTCATTTAGATCAGTTTTCAGTCTTCTATAGATTTAATATGAACACAATTGCGCAGAGAAAAAGCTCTCACTGATTTAAATGCCTAGGCTTAGAACATCTTTAACTTCTAAGTAAACTAAATAAAATAAAAAAGTACGTAATATCGTCAGCTCCCCATTTACTTAACTTTGGTTTAATGCATGCCTTTGTTCTCATCTCATCTGACACGTGTCTGTCTATTAGCAACATCTTAGTATTTATCAGCTTTGAAGCCATTAAAAAATATGACACTTGACTTCATTAGGTTAGCTACAAAGAGTGAAGATATGTTATGCTCCATGAAAAGGAAAGTATAGTGTCTATCATAACACCCATGACACCCACATATTGACAAGTTCTGACTATTAATTTTTTATTTTTATTATTATAATTTTTTTAATAAAACTATAGTTTATTCCTAATCAAAACAATATAAATCCACATTTAAAAAATGAAAAAAAAACAACAAATTTTTATTAAAATTCACATTTACAGGTCTATCCTGAACGTTACCGCAGATTTTGTAACCTGAAAATTTTGTTGCCAGTTCTTGTCACCGCGATTCTATGTACGTTGGTAATGCAGTTGAAATATTCAGCAATTCAGCTATGAAGATTTGTGGAAATTCCGACATTGCATATTTCATGGGGCAAAATTTTGTTACCAGCTTATGAGATGGTAACAAAATTTACTGGTTGCAAGAGTACAGAGAATGCGAAAAGGGTCGAAAAATTGGCAGGAACTTTATTTACCGGTTACCCATTCAATGCTGGTATAATAAAGTGTCAATCTCTTTCTTTCATACGAAGCTCGTAATACGTAAAAGATTGGCGTATGTTACTTTCGGCTGGTTTTGAGCAATCCCGATTGAAGTTTGGAATGCATTTTCTCAAAGACGAGGCGATAGATTTTCTCCAAGCCTTAAATTATTATTTTTTTATTGTTTACTGTTAAATATTTTTGAAAATGTGATAAAAAGTGTACTAAACAAACTATACTTTTTAACCGACTTCCAAAGAGGAGGTTATCAGTTCGTCGGTTTTTTTTTATGTATGTTACCGCATAACTTTGGACCACATTAACCGAATTCGATAATTCTGTTTGCGTCGGAAAGTTAGTGTCTCAGAGGTGCTCTCATACTAATCTGGTTTAGATCCGATCATTGGTTCATATATATATATATATATTTGTTTTTATATGAGAATTGAAGTCGGTTTTTTTGCTAAAAATTACTTGTTTGTGATTCCACTTGCACCGAATAGGTGTGATCACAGACTCGGAATGTCGGCTCTGCCCTGAAGATGATGAAACTTCTTTTACTCAGGCGACGATATGTATGTAGGTATGTATATTCGACATTTTTTT
>NW_023458561.1:37891103-37903402 GCF_013731165.1 Rhagoletis pomonella
AGTACTGGATCAGAGCTACAACTTGAATGGGACCAACCGAAATGAAACGGCGTGCGTATGAAGCAAACTCAATTTTTGTTCTGCGCTCAATGAAATCCAATGCAAACGCACGCAAACCAATTTCGGGAGACGCAAAAAAGAAGCCTCTTAGTTTCTTCTTTAAATTATTGTACTAAATCACTAAATTACAGTCTGAGCTCCAGCTTACTTTTAGCACGTATCCACTGAATTTATTTAATTTTCGTTCCAATGTATCTACTCATTGTTTACATCGCAGACTACATTATTGAAATTTTTACTACATACGTATTGTTGTGGCGAGTTATTTGCATTTGCAATTTGTGTTCTAAAAATAAAGTAACAATAGCATTGAGTTAAAAATAACAACCGTTAACAAATATTTATTTAAAGACAAATTAGTACAAATATGTTAGTGGTAACCATAGGTGATATCGCGAACGCCACAGACTTTCAATGGCGTCACGAGCAATACTTATTTGTTCTTTTGATAACGCCAACAAATTTGTAAAATATGCACAAATTTCTACCGGCCGACATTCATATATACATATGTATTTCTGTAAGTACATACATATTGAAATTTGTTGAAAATATTCATACCTACATGAATTGCGAGTTATACAAAGTAATGAATAATATTTAACACTGTTTAACAGCATTTTTACGAAAAAGAAACAACTAAATATTCTGCTGAAGGTAGTTATGGTCCAGCACGTCTGCGCTCTGCCCATTTATATGCAAAGGTTAAGAAGGTCACAACAGGTTTTAATAACTGCGGAAGAGTTGTTTGTACCTGCACATCAACCCACTATCGTCCTTCCTTTCCTCATACCTTTTACCATTTTTTTTTTTTGGATTTTACAAGAACGTAATTGGCGTAGGGTTCTTTTCACGAATGTTTAAGTTTTATACAGTTTTGCCAAAATATTACTTATAGCCAGTTTCACGAAAGAAATTTAATTGAAAAATGATTTTTAATTGAAATTAATTTGGAAACTTAAAAATGCGAAACAAAGAAAACAAGTAATTTTTAAATTGACTTCAATTTTCATATAAAAATTTAAGATTATCGTTCATCTCTTCATGAACCAATGATCGGATTTAAACCAAATTAGAATGGGGCCACCTGTGAGGTAACACCTTTACTTTCGGTTAACTTGGCCCAAAGTTATGCGGCATCATACATAAAAAAAAAAATATCCCGACGAACTGATAATCTTCTCCTTTTTGTGAAGTCGGTAAAAAATGTACGAACAACAGCTGTTCTTTTGACATCAAAGCTATAGCTTTTCCCGATTTTTAGAGTGCGGTATAAAAACCTCTTACGAACTCTTAACCTTTGAAAACAAACAAAATAAACTAAAGTTTTTAGTCTACGACCTTTTTCAGCAAAAGCAGTTATTCTGTTGCAGGAAAAAGTAAAAATTTGTTGCATTGTGTAACAGAAATAAAATGATCAAGTGGAATAGGAAAGTTCCGCACACAAAGTTTTAATTTTTATTTATCTAGATTAGGCAGGAGCTCAGCGGTTAATTACGCAAGGAAAAAAACACAGAGAATTGGTGGTGTTCCTCGATAGGGCCAACTGGAGCTATTTCCATAATTTTTATTGTATTTTGTAAACCATATGTACGTTTGTGGTATTCAACTCGGAACCCGCTGGTGGTAGCAGAGGAAGAGAAAGGCCCCCACTGAGATGGAAAGACCAGGTGGAGTAGGACTTGGCTTCACTTGGTATTTCCAATTGGCGCCAGTTGGCACGGAAAAGTAACGACTGACGTGCTTTGTTGAACTCGGCCAAAATCGCTTAGGCGGTTACAGCGCCATATAAGAAGAAGAGAAGTATAGTGCAGTTCAGGTAAGTTATTGAAACATTCGTTACGCAGGTTCATAAGCGCACTTAAGGGTTGGGTTTTGGGGTTCAAACCACCCGAAAGCTAATAACCTCAAATACAAACTGTATCTTAAAGCTTAGAATCTAGCTCTCAAGAAAAATCAAAGAAATATTTTTTAATATTTCTGTTGCTTGAAAAAGCATTTTGCTTTTGCTGTAAATTTTCTTGAAGAAATAAATATATGAGCATTTTTTTCTGGACAGTTATTATTATTATTATTAGTATTATTATTACAGCCTAAAAGATACCACTGCTATGTACTTAACAAGGATTCGAAGATTTAATTTGCCAACTTCGAATTCCTTCCACCAAAATGAGCTACATAATAAAAATACAAGTTCAGTTAATTTTTTTTCGGTATTTGGTATTAAAAATAATGAGGTAATTGTGAAAAATCACCATCTCCACCTAAAACTAGAAACCAGAAATTTTACTTTTTTATTGCTTTTGAAAGTTGAGCGCATCTATTATTTATAGAACCTTTTATTAAACAAGTACATAATTTTTAGGCAAAAGACACAACGGACTTCAATTTATTTATACAAATTTAGGAATACCGTTAATTTTTTTATGATCCATTGATCGGGTCTAAAACAAATTACGGGACGACCCTTGAGGTACCATCTTTCCGATAAAAAAAAAAGAATTATTGAAATCGGTTCACGTGGTTCAAAGTTATGCAGTAGCATATTTTATGTGAAAGAAGAAACGAACGAAAACGAATTGATAACCTCCCCTTTTTTTGAAGTCGGTTAAAAATGTTTGAGTTCTTTGTTAATTTTATGTAAATAAAGTGTAATTTATGAAACTCTAAAAAGTTTATTAATTTATTACATTCTGTACATAAAAATTGCATAAATGCATTTTAGAGAGCATATTATTTGAAGCTAATTTTCAGTATTTTCTTGTGATATATCTCTAGAAACATCAGTCCCCCAACCCCCAAAATATATTCTCGGGTGCGCCCCTGCTCAGATTTGGTTTACATTAGGTTTATGTTATGCCCGATTTTTTGTTACCAAATTCTGTTCGGGACTTTTAACAGAGCCCACTGGCACCCGTCTTTCCTACATCAACTTTGGAAGGCCGCTGTGATATAGCCCCACGATAAGCACATTGTACTCACAATTGCGATAGCCATGGCCTTTTCTGTACAGCGTGGAAGAGGAATGATGAATAAGTCTGGGATAGAAGTTTGGCCCAATGTTAAAGAGGCCGAAATTGATAGAGGTACATATCATCAGCTAAGTGGAAGATCGACCTATCTCGCCAGCCAGTTCGAAAACGCCTTATCTCAGAAAACTTTTTAAAAACGACTTACATCAGATTTTTATTGAAAAACATTCCATCTGATAATTCGGTTCAAAAGCGCCCTATTTCAGCAGAAGTTATTTGAAAACGTGCTGAGATAGGGCGGTTTTGAATCGGCAGCTGAGATAAGGCGTTCTTCAACCAATTTGTGAGATAGGGCGGTTTTCAATCAAATTCTGAAATAAGGCGTTCTTCAATAAAATTTTGAAGTAGGACGTTCTTGAAAAATATTCGAAGATAGGGCGCTTTCGAACTGACTGCGGAGATAGGTCGATCTTCCACTCATGTACCGATATGAAGTGTATAGATTAGAATAATATTCGAACCAAACGAATGGTGATTTGAAAAGCTTTAATTCAGATACATATATGTATGTATTCTTAGATCGAGTTTTTTCCAAGATTTATAAATTTACCATATTGTTTGTATGTATGTAGTAAAAGCGATTGCATACGCATATTCATGCATATTTAAAGTCTATTCCTTCTACTTAGTAAAGCAGCATTGATTGTTTTTTCTTAAAAGAATTCACTTAAAAGTGGGTCAAAATTATATTTGAATGCTAACTTATGCCAATGTCAAGTCAAATGCAAAACTACTCCACAACTTCACAGACTCAGCATAATAAACGATTTGCTAGATTTTAAAGAGCGAATTGAAGGAAAAAACTACAACAGCAATAAAAAAACAAACCATACATTAATAATCCTATAATAATTGTAATCAAAGAGTTGTTTAACGTCCAAAGCGGTGTGCGGTGTATGTAAATCTCAAAGTGTCTCTATGTTGGTGTGTGTGTGTGTGTGTGTGTTTTAAACAATAACTTTATGAATTTGTGTGGGAAGTTTGAGCGCGTGCATGCAATAAAGCGCTCTACCATTAAGCTACCCTGTAGGAAACGCGGAACGCGGCTAGTTTATAGCTAACTTATAACTTATTTCCTTCGGCCATAACTACATACATAACTACTTTTGAAGGGCGATGGCCGCAAAAAGGTTAGAGCTGGTTTCCTCTGCATTAGACGTCAGCTAACTTGTAGGTAACACCTTTGGACATAAAATATAAACAAAAAAAAATTTAAAAAATTTTTAACTTTTTATTTATTTACTTTATTTAGCACTACATATTTGCTTATTTTTTACATGTTCTTTTGTAGGTGGTCTCATATTTGTATTCCATCAGACATAACATCAAACGATATTTGTCCTGAATTCGAGAAAGCAACTGCGAAGTACAGAAAAAAAGTGTACTCACAGTGAAGTTGAGAAAACAAACTACCGGCAACGTCTGCATGACTCCTGCACGACATTACAACTCACTTAAAGTCGGTTTTGTCATAGCTAATTAGATTTTAGTTATTTTTTATCAAATGATAATTTTTTCTGCAGGGTATGTACATAAATATATGTATGTGTGTATTCGTGTGCGACTGTGCGATTTTTCACGCGAATATTTGCGCGATTTCCCACGTTTTGTTATGGCCAACTGGTTGGTATTCGATCGCTTGCCATATTTGTAAGCAATTAATCAATTATATGCCAAACCAATAGAGTGATCATCATGCGCTTACTTGGTGGTACATTTTGTATACACTTACATGTATACCTATGTAGCGTTAAAAATAATAACAATAATAATAATAATAATAATATTTGGGACTTAGGTGGTATTTGCATGCAAAGTCGTACATAGGCACTTATAAATGATAAACGCCATGTAAGCACCTATGTACATTAGGGTGACCTTTAGGAATTAGCAGCTGTAAACGTACAGATATATCCAAAAAATGTCGGCGAGCAAGTCCAAACTGCTTAAAACTAAAAGCGGCACATTCCTCTCAGCGCTATTTAACCGCTACATTGGCAAACTCCCTCCGCCGCTATCTGGAGTCATCTTGGAGAGGTAAGTAGACGATTGCATTGATATTTATATGATTAACGATATCAGTAGTGATAACAGCATCGCAGTTGATATTCATATCCTGAAAATGCCGACAACCATAATACGTAGCGATAATAACGTCGATAAATATACGGATAATAGCGTCGATAAAAATATCAGATGTGGTCTTGATATGTGTTTATCGATATCCATAGTGATGGCGGTATCATTAGTACCGACATTATGTAAAATATCGATAACAATAAATAGATAAATCGACAACGATATTGGTAAATTTATCGATTGCATGCTTTACAAATATACCCATAACAATTTCGATAAAAATGTAAATATAAAAATATCGATAAGTTCGTCAATAAGAATCGATATTTATACCTATAACAATCTACATATATATATATATTGCTAGCAGTTTTGATAAATATCCAGATCATAGTTTCGACAACAGATACGATTATTTGAAAATGTATGAAATTATGTTATTAGTTCTCAACAATTTCATTGAGGTATGGGTATTCACCAAATTGAGCAAGCGACCTGGCATTCAGGCATTAAAGCCTCCTGAGTGCTCACACATTCGTTTCACATAGGGTTTAGAAATTCGAGCCCAAGGTTTTTTCCATTTTTATCGAAATTCAAAAGGTTGTCTGTCTTTCTGTGTCTGTAAGACATAAACTGAACTACGCAGATTTCTCCAGATTTTTCAGTACTCTTTTCAACTATGATAGTTGACAGGAGCAATACTGCATTGAAAGTTACTACGCGAGAAATTCAGTAAAAATCCCCTCGTAATTCCAAAAAAACAAAACCCTAAAAACGTGCCTTTCCTTTGCAAGTTTTTCCACAGCACTTAGGCAATTTTTCACTCAAATATTTCTGTCAAGCTACCAGGAACATAAAGTTAAATCCTATACTTTAAATCCGTACCATAAGTCACGCAGAACCCACCAAAGCTGTATTAAATGTGAACAGGAAATAGATTCGAAGGCAAAATAATATCTGTAAGTTGATATGTTTGTATATGCATATCTAACCTTTATGCTTATTCAAAATCGATGCGAGTTGTATATTTCTTCTGCTATGTGAGATATGTACTTAAAGCAAAAGGAAGTTTATAATGATTGAAAATGTCGTGATCGTGCCATACAGTTTTCGGTTTTTGCCAAAAGATGAAGTTGGGAAAAATAGTTACTTTGTACTAAGATGGTTCAAGGCTTTCATGCAGTAACGCAGAGAAAAACTGCATAAGAAGACAAGCTGAGTTAAGGCAAACTTCTCACGGCACTTTAGTGCTGTAATCCAAAACCAAAGAAAAAGAAAAAAAAAAATCAAAAATAAATTTCGCGACATTTTTAAGTTGATAATAATGGCTTAGGTGCATAGCTATACATACATAAACACATACATGCTAGTCCGCTTTATAGGCACAATGCATGCCAATAAGTTTGCCATACCACCTACATGCATTTGTCTAACAATGCAAATATACATACATACATATAAGCTTGTCTCAGCCACATGCACGTATATACATTAGGGTGCTTTTCTTTGCCTCTATCTCGAAAATAACAAGAGCTATAGAAAATTATAAATGACAGACTTGTAGGACATTCAATTTCCTACAAAAAGATTCAACAACACCATGTAATAGATATTCACGTTTCTTGAATTATTGGACTTTGAAGTTAATCAACAATTTCTTCAATTAAGCTTAATAGTCCATGAAAATTTACACTACCTCAACTTCAAAGCACAATATCTCAAGAAATGTCGATGTTAGTGATTTGGTGTTCCGAAACTTTTTTGTAGGAATTTGAATTTACTACAAATGTGTCGTTTACAGTTATTCTGTAGCTCTTCTTATTTACGAGATAGGGGCCAAAAAACGAGAATTTCATAAAAAAATTGAGTTTAGTGACCCGCACTAACGCGCTGGTGGGAGTTAGGATTACGCCACATTGCACACTTTTGTACAGCATTCAAGTCTGAAGAAAACCCATCATTCACCAAGATTATACCATAAAATTCCTCTGAGCTGTAGACTTTTTAAGAAAAAAACTCAAAGTTTACGCTTTACACGCTTTGGGCGAATACTTAATGTTAATGTTAAGGGTTAAAATTTTTTAAGGGATTTTTTTTTAAGGTGTTTTCACAAAAATTTCGAGGTAGGAGTCAAAGAAAACAATAGTGGTAAAGAAAAGCACCCTAATGTACATACATATGGTATGTACGTTTGTATGCAATTTGAACAAACTATTTGGCCTATTGTTTACTCGTTAAGCATTTAACCATCTTTAAGCACGGTGATAGCAAAAGCAGCAGTTAACAGCGATACTAAATGTCAAACAAAATTTTAAGGAAATTGATTAAATACTCCAAGGTGTACATAAGGCATATGAATTTTCTTAAAATAAGTAGTATATGTATGCAGGCTTTGAAATTATGAAGAAAGAAACTAGTTTAATTTTTCTATTAATTTCTTTAAAAAAATAACCTACCACTATCGGTAAATTGTATGTTAATGGAAGATTCCATCTCACAACTGCGAACAAAACTTTAAGTAGCCAAAACAATGAAAAAAGCGGACCTTTTAAAGGTTAAAGCTTCTGCAATTCAATATAGTGGCTTCAAAAAGCGGCTGAAAAATCTGAAGTTCTATATAATATTGAAATAGTTGAATCAACAGAAATTAAATAAACAAAAAATGGACGAATCTGAGGTGATAATTTCGTTTTAATCTCCGTAGAAAATGCCATATTGACTGCTCTTAAGATGTACATATATAAAAAGTGGGCCTAATTTTAGTCCGATTTCAATAATTTTCAGCGTTTTGCTTTTATTGTGTAAGCACAATAATCGTTCTGAGTTTGGTACGAATTGCTCGAACAGTTACCGAGATACACATACATATGTATGTAGTCATAAGTGGGCGGTGCCACGCCCATTTACCAAAAATTTATAATTTCGTCTAAACATCATTGTAAGTATAAATTTTGAGTGAAAAGGCTTAAGTAGTTACTAAAATATCGCAGTTTTCGTATTTCTGTAAACTACCGTTATATGGCAGGTAGGCGTGGTTATTGTCCGATTTCGCCCATTTTCAATACTGTCCGTCCTACGCTGAAAAGAAGTACACATACCGAGTTTCTTTACGATATCTCAATTTTTACTTGAGTTATCGTGTGCACAGACGGACGGACAGACAGTCACCGCTTAATCGATTTCTTTATTTTCATTCTGATCATTTATGTATAAGCAAATGCTTCGAAAACGTTCTATTCCAGCTGCCGATATATTGAATTTGTATTCAGACGGCGTTTTTGAATCAAATTTTGAGATAGGTCGTTTTTCAACCGAATTGTAAACAAAATGTTTATAACAATTTTGCTACACTCGTATCGTTTTATTAAAAATAATTTTCTGCCCCTTTGTTGCAATCGCATTCCCGCAATCACGTCCCTTGCCAAACATTGTTGTAATTTCTCCCTCTGTTACTAACTTATATGACTCATTGAATTTGAATTTTTTCTTTGATGAAAGGTTCTTCGATGTTCTGTTTCTTGAGCTAACAAACATTGCATGGACAAGTTAATAAAAATTTAACAACAGTTGCACATTCCACAGAATAATTGAAAACAAAGTTACATACTTATCTGTTGATTTTTTTTTTTTCATAGAGCTCTCGAAAATCGGCGAATAACTTACACAAGTATTTTGACATGTAAATAGATAGCTTTTGCAACATGACTATACACACATGCTCTGTCTTGTGATTTCCTCATCAAATAAAGTTCACCGACACCTTTTTGGTATACAATACAGTAGCGGTTACTAAAATTTTTTATAGATAAGCAGTTCAAATAGTAGATACTGTGAAACAGAAAGTTTAGAGCCTTAACGAAATAATGCCCAAACGTTTACATCATCTCAATTTATTTTACAGTGGTTAACGCACTCTCTGATTCAACTCTTTTTTTTATCCATGCATGTGATTTTGTATGAATGTGAATAAGCATTACATATATATCATTCATAGTTCTCGTCTCCACAATTAAAAAGATGTAAATCAAATTTCAAATTTCAAATTTTCAGAACGTGTGACCATATTTTGAAGAAGTAAATAAAAAATGGTAGTTTAACCTTATGTGTTCTTTACGATAAAGTTGCCGTGTGGAAATTACTTCTCTTTTGAAATTTAAGTCGCAAATCGCCTTTGAATATGAATGGCATTGCTTACTTATTTAGCTTTTCAAAATACTAACTTAACTTTTTAACTCCTTTAATTTGAAGCTGTTATACTTTTGTATGCCCGCCACTGTATGTTTATGTGTGAAATTACCACAAACACGAGCATGTTTTGTACGTACTCGAGCCCCTTTTTTTGTTATAATTAGATCGCAGTAGTACATTCGCGAATTGGGGTTTTCTAGGAATTTCACAATACAAGGCAATTGAAATTTGAATATTTTCCATTGCAATTATGTAAGTCTGGGTGTGAGTGTGGCTGATATCTACATACATACATACATACATACATACCTAATTGTGCTCTTCGTTATTTGATCTGATTACAATGAAATATTGGATATTTTTTAAAGGAAACGAAACTATAAAAAGTGAGTAGAAAAAAGTTAAAAATAAAAGAAAATAGTTAAAAAAAAAAAAATGCGATTTCAAAATAAAAAAAAAAAAAAAAAAAAAAAATTGTTACAGAAACAAGCTTAATTGGATAATTGGATCTTCTCTGACTCTAATCTAACATTTCTTTAAACTTTTAACGCCGATCTTCATTGAAAAGTGCGCATGTACTTCCATATATATGTGTTTGTACATATATACATATGAATGTACATATATCATCATCACTTTGATTGATAATGTAAGCATTAAATAATTTGAGTCATCAATGCACTTGCTAATTGTCTGTACAACTTCATTACTGGCACAAGCTTCTACAAATAGATACATATCGTCGTTTAGAGTACAAAACCGCGTATTGTCGTTTTGCAAAGCCGCGTAACTGACCTTTTTTTGGCAAAAATTGGTTTTGCTCACAGAAGCTCTTGGCTCAAGCCTTATCCATTCGTCCTGAAATGGTCCCAGGTAACATGTTCAACGGAAATAAGGTCAATTGACTTTATTTCCCACACTGGTGCGAAATAAAGTCAATTGACACTATTACGTTTTCAAAAGCGAAATAAAGTCAACAAAAGTTTGGAAATAAAGTCATTGACGCTATATCCTCATTCAAATGGAAATAGCGTCAACAATGCTTAAAGTATGTCGATTCATAGAACAAAAAAATGTAGTTCTTACAATGTCAATGTTATTGCCACATCCTCAGGGTGGTGCTATTAATCCACATACAATCATGAACTACCACCAATTGATTTTATTAAAAAATTTTAAATTACAGTAAAGACGCGATGCGAAAAAGCCAAACGCAAAACGCAGTTGGAATACGAGAAATATTTGAAGAAAGAGTTGTAGAAATGATCCAAAACTTGCAAAACATGTTTCGTTTCCACAAAAATAAAGCGAACACTATTAAATTAAAGAAACAGTCCATGTCCAAAAACCCCGGAGGAACACTGAAAGAATTCTGTGTTTTAAATTAGCATATGGGTATTTCCATACGTCGCATACGTGACAGTCGTACGTTTCAATGTGATACAAACAAGGAATACCATTTGTTTACTTTAACTTTTTTGGGCCATTTTGTAAAGCACATAATTAGCTCTATATTTAACCGAAAAATGAAAACAATCGAACTATTTGGTCCTGAAATATAAGCATTTAAAGAGAGTGTCGTTACGTAACAAAAAATGGAAGTAGATTTTTTCTTTTCTTAAAAAATCGCAAAACTCTGCGAATTATGGATGGCTATTTTCATGAAACTTATTTTAATATGATTTGGAGCAATTCTAGTTGTTTTTAGAGTTTTTTGAATTAATGCAACTTGTTTCAGTTTTCGCTTACAACCCCAAGTGTGAAACGTCACGTTACGTAGCGTCATGTGACATAAATTTCCATCGTTATATTTTTGTTAATATTGCTTTTAAATGAATTTTCAACGCAAATAAAATATGTATTTTATGTAGAATATACTTTATATTTTGACTTCAGCGCCAATTCAGGGTGAATTTGGTGGAAATCTATGACTTATTATGTTTCTACTACATTCGCCAAATTCGAACCAAATCGGACCATAAATACGGTTTTTCGAAATATCTCAACCTTGTCGCCACCTAGGAAGACCATTTTACCGTAAATCGGCCCGTAAATACGTTAGATATAAGATTTTTTTTTTTTACGAATTCTGGATGTCTAAGGTGGAAAAGAAACCAACCTTTCTATAAGGAAACAATTATAGAAAATGAATTTTCCTACACTGTATTCATGTCTTCGCCAGCAATTTGTGACGACATCATTTAAAAGCAGCTAAGTAGAAACGACGACACTATTTATTAGATGGCACATTCAAGCCAATGTGCCAAAATGAGGGTATAAACACAAATTATATGCTGCTTTTTTATTGCAGACAACCGCGAATGAGCTTCTCAAACAATATAGAAGCAATTTTTTCGATTTAAGTTGTTGAAAGGTAATGACTATCTTAATCCCGGGTCTAGTCTCGGAATCACGGGATTGTGATAACAACATCCTCAAAATCCCGGGATCGGAAAAAGCTTAAAAATTAACATCCCTAACCCGCACATACGCGGTTATGCATTAAGTTGATATGCGGTTTTGTACTTTAAACGACGATATGTATATGTACATAGGTATAGATAGATAGATATATTTATTCCACACACATTTATCTATGCATCGGTACCAGCAATTTGGTATGGAATGACTTGAGTCAATTGAAGTGTGGTAATTGCAAATAATAATAAAAAATGCAAAATTAAAAATATTTAAATTTTTTCCTAAGAATCAGTAAGATTACTCACTCATAAGTCGCATGAATGAACAGAATGACGTTGACGTCGACAGACAATGTTTGCAGCGGATATGCGGCGACACCCGCAACAGCGAAGCTTCATATCTGGTATAGCAACAACAACGCCAGTTCGCATAGTGGGCCCCATTGTGTAAATTTTGCGTTTTAAGGGATGGAATTTTTTCTTTACTGATTTAGAACTAAAATGACTATGGCATTAGTCA
>NW_023458561.1:37903502-37905052 GCF_013731165.1 Rhagoletis pomonella
ATTTTTTCTTTACTGATTTAGAACTAAAATGACTATGGCATTAGTCATGCTAGAATGTTAATGAAGGGTCACGAAGTTTTTCGTTAAAATAGATTCCGTTAGTTTATAAGTCGATATATGTACAAAGCACTGGTCAGAAAAATATTCAATATAAAAAAATTTCCTATCTTAACTTTATATATCTATACATATAATAAAATTGAAACAGGTCGATGTCTGTACATTACAGATATTCCAGAAAAATTTATGTGGGGGGTCTTTATTAGAGAGGTCTATGAAGCGTCGCAGATCTACGTCGAACTTAATAATAATAATAATAATAATCCATTGGCGCTTACACATATGTTAGTGTTTGGCCGAGCTTCTCCTCCGACTTGTGGCGTGCGCCTTGATGTTGTCACACAAAGCGGAGGGACCTACAGTTTTACGCCGACTCCGAACGGCGATTGTATTTTTATGAGAAGCTGTTTTTCATGGCAGAAATACACTCGGAGGTTACCCATTGCCTGCCGAGGGACGACCGCTGTTAAGAAAAAACCTTTTTCTATATATTTTGCGATGTTGCTTTGACCAGGGCTTGAACCCAGGTGCTGATGAGTGAAAGCGCGCACTGCTTACCACTACACCACAGCGGCCGACACGTCGAACTTAATTCTGAAAAATGGTGGAAAAGTGTTGCTGCAGACATCTTCGTCTCAGTTTGGCTAAAGCTGGTTAATGGCAGAGGAACCATGCGGTTACTTATAAATACTTACTTTACTTGTCGTCAGATAAACCTTTTGAGAAGATTAAGCTATTTACAAAATAAACAAAGAATTCAACGTTCTCTAGGTGCCTAATCAAGCATTTCTAGAGTTTATGAGTGGTCTGTGTTTTGGAGCATTCTTTTTTTTTAAGTTGCTTATATGTAATGCCCATTTTCGAGGTTGTGTTTGTCCATTTCTCAAATGTCCAATAAGTTTTGACCAAGCTTTAGTTGATCATCCAGTTAAAAATATAAAAACAAATACTACTATCCAAAAACCATGCCCATGCCATGCAAATTATGCCCATATTTAAGGTACAAAAACATTTGCCTGCAGAATCAACATATCTATGCAATCAGCGCAGTTGCCGATGCTGTTAATAACAGATAGCCTTTAACAACAGCATAACAGTACAACACAAAATTATTCGTACAAACAGCAGGCTACTCTCTTATTCGCCGCTTTAGCAGACAGCTGTTAACGTGCTCAATAAAATTACCAATGAAATGTTAACAAAACAACATAATTATAATACGCAGGACTGATATGAAAGCAGCGCGCGGATATATTTAATGCATTGGGGGAAAATTCAGCAGCAGGAAAAACGACGCTGGCTGTTAACAGCAGTCGCAGCCACCGAAGTAGTAGCAGCAGTCGTGTGTGTGAGCGCCGCCGCAGTCCTTTGTAAATAAAGAGTGAAAGATAGCAACAAAAGTCATTGGCGCCGCATCTGAAGTGCAATATCAATCGGGGAGTTAGTTAAGTGGTAACAAGTCGGCTGCATAAAAGTGGCAACATTTAACA
>NW_023458561.1:37905152-37910544 GCF_013731165.1 Rhagoletis pomonella
TGTTAAATGTTGCCACTTTTATGCAGCCGACTTGTTACCACTTAACTCCCCGATTGATATTGCACTTCAGATGCGGCGCCAATGACTTTTGTTGCTATCTTTCACTCTTTATTTACAAAGGACTGCGGCGGCGCTCACACACACGACTGCTGCTACTACTTCGGTGGCTGCGACTCTGCTGTTAAAAGCCAGCGTCGTTTTTCCTGCTGCTGAATTTTCCCCCAATGCATTCAATATATCCGCGCGCTGCTTTCATATCAGTCCTGCGTATTATAATTATGTTGTTTTGTTAACATTTCATTGGTAAGCTAATTGAGCACGTTAACAGCTGTCTGCTAAAGCGGCGAATAAGAGAGTAGCCTGCTGTTTGTACGAATAATTTTGGGTTGTACTGTTATGCTGTTGTTAAAGGCTGGCTGTTAATAACAGCATCGGCAACAGCGCTGATTGCATAGATATGTTGATTCTGTAGGCAAATGTTTTTGTACCTTAAATATGGGCATAATTTGCATGGTTTTTGGATAGCAGTATTTTATATTTTTAACTGGATGATCAACTAAAGCTTGGTCAAAACTTATTGGACATTTGAGAAATGGACAAACACAACCTCGAAACTGGGCATTACATATAAGCAACTTAAAAAAAAAAGAATGCTCCAAAACACAGGCCACTCATAAACTCTAGAAATGCTTGATTAGGCGCCTAGAGAACGTTGAATCCTTTGTTTATTTTGTATATAGCTTAATCTTCTCATAAGGTTTATCTGACGACAAGTAAAGTAAGTATTTATAAGTAACCGCATGGTTCCTCTGCCATTAACCAGCTTTAGCCAAACTGAGACGAAGATGTCTGCAGCAACACTTTTCCACCATTTTTCAGAATTAAGTTCGACGTAGATCTGCGACGCTTCATAGACCTCTCCAATTGGTTCTACTTATTATAAGTTAACTAGGCGATCAACTGCTATCCAAAACGGTATCACAAAAGGCCACTATACCTACGTTTGTTATCAGCTAGGATCTGGATGAGAACAGCCACTACAACCAAGAATTTGGGTTGCTAAATAAGATCTGTCGTTCGTCGGAAATATCCACACATACGAGGCACCGATTATTTAACTCTAGTATTAAATCTGTTCTGGAACACGTTGCAAAAGTGGCTGTCAACTAAAATTCAACGCCCCACAGGCGTGTTGGCAGACTAAGCCATATCTGTAGAAAACAAATAGCTTGCGAGGAAATGGGAAAGAGTAAGAGAAGTGAAATATATTTATCTCGCGCCTTTAAAGCGAATGGAATTGTATTGATTTAGCGCCGCGCCGATACAGGAGTATTGCAATTTTGGGACTTTCTGATTTAGGAATAAAATTTTCATACTTTCTTTGTGATTAAATAATTTTGATAAATTCGCTTTTTAATATGAACTAAACCATAAAAATATTTCTTTAATAAACTTTTAAGCTGTTTTTTTTCTTTTTTTACACTTAAAAAAAAGTGGCGGGACCGCTCCGCTTCTTCCGAAAATGGTAACCGGTACCGATAAAACCCCAGATTTTTCGAAATTTGTAACCGGTACAAAAAAAACGATTTCCGCTTTTCTCAATATTTGTAACTAAAACAAACAGGTTTTTCAAAATTGGTAATCGGTTCAAAAAACCGATTTAATTTTTTAGATCACCGTCAAGTAATCTTTGTAGGAGTAGAGCTTTAAAAATTACAACCAGTTCTTGTATTTTTCTACATTCGTCTATATGTTCGTGTCAGTGATAATAGCAACGATGCGGTAATTAATAGAATTCAACTAATTTGAAATATTTCCTACTAGCCAATGCCCGCTTACTTCGCGGCGCCTAATAAGAACTTTTGCGTTGGCCAATACAAAAGAGCGTTTAAAAGCAAAAATAGTCTGTAAATTTTTTATTTAAGTTGAAACCACTAAGGCGCAGTATCCTCCTCACACATAGGCCAATAATAGTAACGCTGTGAGACCATATGGAATACCAATTCCTTTCGATGTCATGAGCTTTACCGATGGTCTTATTTCCACTTATGAGATCTCTGCCAAGCATGCGTAATCTTTTTCTATGATCTTGCAACTACAACATTGGTGCGATGTGTATGCCAATAACTAAAAGTTCTTATAAGGAAACTCAAGAGCACAGAAGTGCGCTATCTGTTACAGGAGGGCCAAGAATCCTCGCTGTCCCACAGTACGAAACGTTTTCCCGTACATTGGCTAAATGAGTCTTGTTGATCTCTTGAATATCTTTCAATATTCGCCACTTTTACAATTCATGGTAATATTTATGAACTGATTTCTAGTTAGATGCAAGATCGCATGATCGTACAACTCGACTCCAGCGTAACTCATCGGGTAAATTTTTATCAAAAGAATTTTCCATCATACAGGTACATATTTAGCTCACATTTAAAATTTGAACGAAATCGGTTAATAAATACGATTTTTATAAATGACTCTACTCCAGCACCACCTAGCGAGTTTTCTAGTAGGATGTAATAGCACCATATATGTATGTGAGATAAATATAAGCTCCATTCTTGGGGGAAAGTTTAAAAAAAAATCTTCTAAATTTTCACATAAATTTTACCTTTTACTAAAAATTAAAAACAAAGTTGCAATAGTTCAATGGGATTTAGAAATCTAGGTAGGTAGAAATAGGATAGGTTCCCAATCGAATGATACTTGCGCGTTTACGTAAATGTATATCGATCCAGCCTTTCCAATAATTACTATTTACCCCATAAGGACGGTATTAATAACATATATGACTGTGTCAATTTCAGGACGTTAACGTAAGCGATTTCAGAGATAAGCTATATGAGAAGTTAGGCTGGTATGGAAGGTGCCACGGCCCCTTTTTCAATGCATTTGCAATATATATGCATCAGTGCTAAGTTTCAGTTCCCCAGCGTAATTGGTTTTAGAGATATATTGGTTTTTTACGTTTTAGTCTGTATAAGAATTTTAGGAATATCCCGAGCTACATACCGAGTAAATTTTCAGTGAACCAAATCGGTGCAGCCGTTTAGTTGTATAGTGAAAAACATTGTACAGAGAACTAGGAAATTGTGAAGCATGACGTCTCAGATTTCTTAATTTTTTTTTGGCAGCAACAAAAAAAGTTTTGATTTTTTAGCGAAAAACCTTCCACACAGAAGTTCCAAAAAAGTGCGATCGCTTATGCTTGAACACACTTAATTGAATGTCAATAAAATTAAGTTTGTGGTTATATCAATGCTAAATTTTGAGAACAGCCCGTTGCTAACTCTAAATATAAACAACGACGCACTGGAAAAAGTTAATATGTATATTCAAATACCTAGGAATAATGATCGACGATAAACTAAAACCAAAAACAATGGATTCTATATTTTCAAATACAGCTCTAGCAATACATTAGTTTTTAAGTGATGTGCTTACAAACATACAGACAGACAGACCAAAATTATAAAAATTTTAGATTTGGCTTCTGTTGATCTAATAAACCCCCTATTAATTTTTCTTTAACATCCATAATGTACGGATATCGGCCTGTTGCAATGTTATTATTCTCAAATGCTTTCGTTTGATATCCATATGGCAACATTTAGGTTATCTTATAAATTTAACTGAATTAAAGTTTTCAAATAAGTGGCAACCGCTTCAAAAATTTGTTCAAAAGTAAGCTTTCTAATCCTCTTTATTTTAATGTCCGTATTGTAATATTTCATGTATTTTACAAATTTAAATGAATACAATTTTTCAAGCAGTTGGCAAATCCCCTAAAAATGTTTTCGGCATTAAAATTTCCTAGCCTCTTTATTTTGATGCCAATATTGCAATATTTAATTTATGCTATCAATTAAATTAAATTAAAGTTTTCAAACAGGTGGCAACCTTCCACAAACATGTTTTCAGCTGTAAGCCTTTGTAAACCTCTTTCTTTTGACAGCCGTATTTACTTTACCGTATCAATTGACCTAAACTGAAATTTTAAACACAGGTGGCAACTCTCTAATTTTTTTCTTTCTATATTTTGAGTTCGACCTCTAGCAATACATCGGTGAAAACTGCATTCAATTCCATGTTTTCGAGTGAAGCGCGTACAAATATACAGACAGACAGAGAGTCAAAAATTCTAAAAATTGTTTATTTGGGTTCTGTAGCTCTAATAAAAACACACCATATAAATTTTTCTTTAATATCTATAAGGTACAGACGTCGGCCTGTTACAATTTTATTATGAGTATAGTTATAGATTTCATTTATTTTATCAATTTAATACAACAAAATTTTCAAACAGGTGGCAACCCTCCCTTAAAATTTTTTGGGCAGTAAAATTTTCTAAACCTCTTTAGTTTGATGCCCATATTGCAATATTCTATTTAGCTTATAAATTAAATTAAATTAAAATCTTCAATCTTGGGGTGTTTGAGAGAAAGATTTTGCGGAAGATTTACGGTCCTTTACGCGTTGGCGACGGCGAGTACCGCAGACGATGGAACGATGAGCTGTATGAGCTTTACAACGATATGGACATAGTGCAGCGAATTAAAATACAGCGGCTCCGCTGGCTTGGTCATGTCGTTCGAATGGACACCGACGCTCCAGCTCTGAAAGTATTCAACTCGGAACCCGCTGGTGGTAGCAGAGGAAGAGGGAGGCCCCCACTGCGATGGAAAGATCAGGTGGAGAAGGACTTGGCTTCACTTGGCGTTTCCAATTGGCGTCAGTTGGCACAGAGGAGAAACGACTGGCGTGCTTTGCTGAACTCGGCCAAAATCGCTTAGGCGGTTACAGCGTCAAAAAAGAAGAAGAAGAAGAAAATCTTCAAGCAGGTGGCAACTCTAAAAAAAATTGTTTAGGCTGTAAGCCTGCTTTAGTCCCTTCCTTTTGACGCCTATATTGCAATTTTTACTTTTTGGTATCAATTTACTCAAACTGCAATTTTCCAACAGGTGGCAACTCTCTAATTTTTTTTCATTCTATATTTTAAGTTAGACCTCTAGCAATACATCGGTGAAAACTGGATTCAAATCCAACCATTCGTTTTCGAGTGATGCGCGTGCAAACATACAGACAGACAGACAAAAATTCTAAAAATGGTTGATTTGGCTTCTGGTGCTCTAATAAAGACCCCCCACATAAATTTTTCTGAAATATCTGTAATGTACAGACATCGACCGGTTTCAATTTTATTATATGTATAGATATATAAAGTTAAGATAGGAAATTTTTTTATATTGAATATTTTTCTGACCAGTGCTTTGAACATATATTGACTTATAAACTAACGGAATCTATTTTAACGAAAAACTTCGTGACCCTTCATTAACTTTCTAGCGTGACTAATGCCATAGTCATTTTAGTTCTAAATCAGTAAAGAAAAAAT
>NW_023458561.1:37910644-37911350 GCF_013731165.1 Rhagoletis pomonella
ACATATGTATGTATGTATATTGGTTATGACCAGGGAACGGATTTTATGGAAATTGCTTTTTTTCTGCTAAAGAGATAGAGTATATTCGATTAAGAATATACGCGATTTAGCTTTTCCTGATTCCATATATACACATTTGAAGTTGCCTTTTTTGCCTTTTTTAAGATATTTGCCTTTTTTTTGCCTTTTTTAAGATATTTGCCTTTTTTTGCCTTTTCAACCTTTAAAAAAGTGATTATAGTATTTACAATATTTTTTTTTAAGATTAAAAAATATACACATGCCCATGCATTTTCTAGAAGCACAGGGACCTCTTGCCAAATTGGTGTTGAAAAAATTGAAAGCCGTTATCTCAGCTAACGTAGGCTTGAAGACAATAAGGGGTGTGTATAAAATTGTAAAAGGCGAGGAAAACGCCCTTATTCCTGATAATATGAACGTTTCAAACGTTCCATATTTAAATTGGGCTCCACTTGTATCAACTTACGTCGAGCGCACATTTAGTACATTCAAGGCTTTTCTTCGCGAAAATCGAATGAAAATGCTGCCAGAAAACTTCAAAATGCATCGTGTGGTTCAATGTTACTACAACTATATAGATTAAAGTTTTATGAGTTAGAAACTCGAAAGGATAAAATAGTCAAAGATTCAAAGTACAAATTTTTCATATAATGAAACTACTTCATACTTTTTCTCTTTTTACTTG
>NW_023458561.1:37911450-37913932 GCF_013731165.1 Rhagoletis pomonella
ATTTTGCTTTTTTTGCAATACCTTTTTTTTGCCTTTTCCTGCCTTTTTCGTTAATTTGTTATGCCTTTTTTTGCCTTTTTTGCAATACCTAGTGCCTTTTCCTGCCTTTTTCGCTATTTTATTTTGCCTTTTCCATCCTATTTCGTTACTTTATTTTGCCTTTTTTATAGGTTTTTAGGTCCTAAAAATCCGTTCCCTGGTTACGACTCATAACTCATCACTTATGAGACAAAAGAGATGCGTATGTAACGTAAGTTTCACTTCTCCAGTGTGGCCCAGGCGCACTTACTTTTTTATAAGTATAGATATAGATTTCATTTATTTTATCATTTTAATACAATAAAAATTTTCAAACAGGTGGCAACCCTCCCTAAACATATTTTCGGTAGTAAAATTTTCTAAACCTCTTCAGTTTGATACCCATATTCCAATATTCAATTTATCTTATAAATTAAATTAAATTAAAATCTTCAAACAGATGGCAACTCTAAACAAATATTTTTGGCTGTAAGCCTTCTTTAGCCTCTTTCTTCTGATGCCCATACTGCAATATTTACTTTTTGTTATCAATTTACTTAAACTGCAATTTTCAAACAGGTGGCAACTCTCAAATTTTTTTCTTTCTATATTTTAAGTTAGACCTCTAGCAATACATCGGTGAAAACTGCATTCAAATCCAACCATTCGTTTTCGAGTGATGCGCGTGCAAACATACAGACAGACAGACAGACGAAAATTTTAACAAGTAAGAAAGGATATAGAGAGAGACACAGAAACTCAATATGGGAACTATTTTGCGATTTTAGAGATTTTCGGCATTCTCGAGACTTATCTATAAAATAATCGATATTTCTATCGATTTTGTTATCGATATTTATCGATTTTGTTATCGATATTTACCGATTTTGATATCGATATCCATCGATTTTTTTATCGATTCTTATCGACTTTGTTAGCGATATTTATCAATATTGTTATCGATATTTACCGATTTTGTTATCGATTTTGTTATCGATATTTATCGAACTTGTTGGCGATATTTATCGATTTTGTTATCGATATTTACCGATTTTTTTATCGATATTTATCGATTTTTTATCGATATTTATCCATTTTGTTTCCGATTTTTATCTATTTTGTTATCAATACTTATCGAGTTTGTTATCGATATTAATCGATTTTGTTTTCGATATTTATCGATTTTGTTATCGATAATTATCGATTTTGTTATCGATATTTATCGGTTTTTTTATCGATATTTATCGATTTGGTTATCGAGATTTATCGATTTTGTTATCTATAGTTATCGATTTTGTTATCGAAATTTATCCATTTTGTTACCGATGTTGTTATCGATATTTACCGAGTTTGTTATCGATATTTATCGATTTTTTTATCAATATTTATCGAATTTGTTATCGATATTTATTGATTTTGTTATCGATGTTTATCGATATTGATATTTTTATCGATTTTTAATGGACATTTTTATCGAGTTTCTAATAGATTTTGCTACCAATATTATTATCGATTTTGCTATCGAAATTTTTATCGAATTTTTCATCGACATTTTTATTGGTTTTGTTATCAAGGTTTTATTGGATGTTATCTCGATTATCGATTTTATTATCGATAGAGTATAAAGATGAAAATGAAAATAAAGGAAAACAGAATAACATAAATGTTATTAAAACGAACAGGGGTTGAGGTAGGTATCCAGATAGAAAAAAGACAAAAAATATAACCTTAAGGAAAAGCGGATGTATGTATGTATGTACATATGTATGTATGTATATTGGTTATGACCAGGGAACGGATTTTATGGAAATTGCTTTTTTTCTGCTAAAGAGATAGAGTATATTCGATTAAGAATATACGCGATTTAGCTTTTCCTGATTCCATATATACACATTTGAAGTTGCCTTTTTTGCCTTTTTTAAGATATTTGCCTTTTTTTTGCCTTTTTTAAGATATTTGCCTTTTTTTGCCTTTTCAACCTTTAAAAAAGTGATTATAGTATTTACAATATTTTTTTTTAAGATTAAAAAATATACACATGCCCATGCATTTTCTAGAAGCACAGGGACCTCTTGCCAAATTGGTGTTGAAAAAATTGAAAGCCGTTATCTCAGCTAACGTAGGCTTGAAGACAATAAGGGGTGTGTATAAAATTGTAAAAGGCGAGGAAAACGCCCTTATTCCTGATAATATGAACGTTTCAAACGTTCCATATTTAAATTGGGCTCCACTTGTATCAACTTACGTCGAGCGCACATTTAGTACATTCAAGGCTTTTCTTCGCGAAAATCGAATGAAAATGCTGCCAGAAAACTTCAAAATGCATCGTGTGGTTCAATGTTACTACAACTATATAGATTAAAGTTTTATGAGTTAGAAACTCGAAAGGATAAAATAGTCAAAGATTCAAAGTACAAATTTTTCATATAATGAAACTACTTCATACTTTTTCTCTTTTTACTTG
>NW_023458561.1:37914032-37922147 GCF_013731165.1 Rhagoletis pomonella
AAAAAAATCACCCGTTACCAATAGACCAAATAGCTAATAGATGTATAGCACAATAACAATAAAAACAAAACCAAAAACAGCAACAGAAAGAGCAAAAATGGAAAAGGAATCAGAATCAGAATCTGAATCCCAAACGGCATAACAACAACAATTCCAGCAACAGAAACAGCGGCAACAAAAACATTTAAATATGGTAGTAACTACACCACAAACAATCATAACATATCAACAACAAAATTATAGTGAAACAGTAGCAAAAAAAAGAGTGCAATAACAAAAACATTAACAACAGCAAGTCAGCAACATTGTATGCCTAGATATTAGCTTTGTTTCTTTACAGATAATTATCTCTCGTTTCTGCTAGAAAGCGATTATTTGCCCCAAAAAAAAAAGCTATCAGAATGTAGCAGCTCTCTCTCGTTCTTACGCTCTTATTTTTTGCCTATCCTGCTAGTTTCTGCTAGTAAACAGCTATTGAAACATCAACAAGCGAGGTTAAGCAAAGTTGCTTTTATTTGTTTCCTTTTCCATATTTTTGCTATTTTTTGTTTAATAAAAATGAGCGAATTTCTAAATATTATGCGCGTTCCTTATCTCCCAGAAATAGTCAGAAAAAGTCCGAAGTAGTCAGATTTAGTCCAAAAAGCGTTCCTTAACTCGGAAATGACAGCAAAAATGAGAGAGCAACAGTCAGTGAGAGCGACTCTCATCAGTCCGAAGTAGTCAGATTTAGTCAGAAGAATTTTTTCTGGCAAAATCCTGAAAAGTGTCAAACTCAACTGAATTTAAATTAACGGAAATTAAAGAATACGCAAAAAGTGAGAATAATCTAAAAAGTAAAAGAAATGAATTGAAATTGGAAGGAGGCAAAAAATAATTGATATAGCAAGTGTTTATTGTGCTTGTGCTTGTGTGAATGTGTTTTGTACATACATTTCTGTTCTTATTTGACGTTAGTTTTGTTGTTGCCATTCTTTGGACTAAAAATTTGGTTTTTTGCGTTCCTTTACTTTTCCTGTTACTCTCTTTTAGTGAGCGCATTTTGCTTACGCTCTGGCATTTTGACACTTTTCAGATTTTAGTCCAAAAAGATAAGGAATGAACCTATTGATGAAGCATCGCAAAATCTAAGTATTTGCGAATATTTTTAAAATATAAAAAGCGATAATAAAATGGCGCCAAATATTTTTAACTGTCAAATACACCTACCATCTGTTTACTTGCTAGTTTGTTTCAGTGTTGTCAGGTTGACGATTTGGTCGTCATTTTGAAGATTTTTACAGCCATGACGATTTGACGATTTTTGTGACCTAATGACGATTTTTCTTTATACGCAGTTTTGGCTGGTTCTCAACTCTGAATATACAGAGGGGCGACGAATAACTGTTACCCAGGGTTTTTTGAAAAATAAAAGGACCCTTTATGGATTTTGCTAAAAAAGTATTTTATTGTTAATTTTGCACAGATTTTACTTTAATTTTATTAATTAGTTTTTAATTTTTAACCTTTATTTGGGTTTACCGGCGGTAAACACTTAGAGAGAAAATCGCAAGCGGGACGCGCAAGTCTTCGTCGGTTGATTTATTCCATATCTTCTGTAACCGTGGGCTAATTTCCTCAATTTTGAGTCCTTTATACTCCCACTTTTGTCTAACATAAGGCTCATACTCAGAAAACGAATAGACTCGGTAAACTAACGAGATAATACTTTCTTTGCAAATTTTTAAAGGATACTTCTATTTAAGAAAAAAACTGCGTACGAGTTATTCGTCGCCACGCCGTAGTTACACCGACATCAAAAAATTCGTAAAAAGTTAAGCTTTTTATTTTTTTGATATAGCTTCCTAGTTCTGTTTATTTAAATTTTTCATATGTTGACGATTTTTACATGCGAATGACGACTTTTGAGAACCAAATTTACGATCTCTCACTTCAATGACCTGGCAACATGGTTTGCGTTTCTTAACTATTTCTTTATTTCGCTCTTTGCGAGCGTAATTCTCTCAATTTTTCAATTCTTCTTCTTTTTGATACTTATATGCTAGAAAAGTAAAGAAACAAGCTATTGAATAAATATTACGTATATGTAGTATTTTTCATGGCCCCAGCGATTTTAGAGGGTAGCGGGAAACAGACGCTGCGTTTCTACCTATGGAGTCTACGCGCATACGTTTTCGCTTTAGAGGAGAAGCAATTGTATAGACGTGCAAATAAGTAAGTACATTAGGAAGTCGCACTAACAAAACCTTACAGTTTGTTAAAGAAAGTCCTAAACTATGGTCAAAATAAGAAGAAAGGTCAACCTGTTTAAGGCAGCGACTGTTAAATATTCAGATTTTTTCATTGCAAAATCATTATTTTTTTATTAAATTTTTTTTGGTCAAATGTACTACGTGGTATACATTGTTGGTTAAATAAAAACTAGAAATGAATTTTGTGTATTTTAAAACTGGGCATAAAATTTTGATCAAGAAAAAAGTGGACATACAATTTTTGTTAACTGAGAAACTGAACATACACACTACATCCTACGTACATGTTTGGTAACTTACTTTGTTGGTAAAATGAAAAATATACATAAATTTTCAGTTATGGGTATTTCAAGACTGGGCATACAATTTTGGTGAATTAAAAACTGGCCATAAAAATTGTGGGCATTTTATGCCTACCACTCATATACATATCTATGTTCAGCACTTAAATGAGCAAAAATCCATGACCAGTTTAAAACATATGAAAAAACTGCCCAATTTTCAAAACAAAATTATGTCAAATGTGTAATTAACTAAAATGCATGTCCTGTCGAAATTTTATTTAGGACATTTTTCTGAATCGATTAATATTTTTTCTAGGGCCCTTAACTTTTTTGGTGGGCCCAGTATAAAATCGTGCCAGATTTACAACACTCGAAACCTTGGATTTGCTCAAGTTATGCTGTAGGAGAGTAAAGTACAAATCGCACACCGTCCTCAAAAAAAGACACAACTCAAAATTTGACATTGTTGAGATTATGCGCTAAAAATGTACACAGAGCTTTTATTTACCTTTCAGCAAAAGCTGGAGCAAATTTTTGTTATAATTAGTTAAAAAAAAATCTTAAGGTAAAGTCGCCTTTGCCCATATGATTATCATGCTAAGAAATAGTTTTTCGCATTTTCTGACAAACGTATTATTTTGAGTTGTGACTCTTTTGAAGACGGTGTGCGATATATGATTTTTATTTTATGGTTGGATTGGGGGAAAGAACCTATATATTTTTCTCTATGGAGCGTGAGACAGTCTAATAGGCATACATATTTGTACATGTATGTATGTATGAATGTTCCACACACAAATGGTTGCAAGGAAAGTCAATATACAATTATGTCTACTTTGCAAAAAAAAAACAAACAATAACAAATAAACTCAACACAAATATTAAATGATAATTACTTGCAAACGTATATAGGAAAGTCACATATTTATCTGTGCATAAATACATATGTACATACATACATACCAGCATAATCATATCGTTTATAGAGTAGCAATTGTTGCGAGCAGACTCGATAGCATTGCGAGGTGGAGCACAGCAGCTTATTGTTTGTGGGCTTTGATGTTGTTATTGTTAATTTTATTTATTCTCCTTGTCGTACATATGTACATATGCATATTTACGTAGTACACTTATAATACTTATTTGTAGAATTTTGTTGTAGAACATCGATTGTTACGCACGCACAAACTTAAGTTTATAATTATGGACATACAAATGTATGCACATACATACATACATAAATATGTGGCAATATTCAGAGCAATCGCGTGAGCATATCTACAAACCAATGAACTAATATATGTATATGTTTACAAATATACAATTATTTATGTGACTTTGCAAACACTTATAGCAGTAGGCAGGCGCTGTCGGTAGCGCATTGCCGCGGCGGGCAGATACGGACGCGTACGTGATCAATAATCAAGTTTCGTCGCTGGCTGGGGTTCTGTATACGGGGCACACCAAGTTAGCTCTCACTACTTACTGACCGACACAAATGGCATAAGGCTAAGGCAAATTAATTATGCTCAGCGTGTGGATTGATATCTGCTAAAGTTTGGAATCGCGCTTGTAATCGCCTTTGTCGCACTCGCAGACACGCGGGCAATCCCAAGCTCCATGCGTCGCCGTTCGGCAGCGCGTTGCTGGCGAATTGGTTCGATGGCTGTGGCTGGCTCGCTCAGTGGCTAGCTCTAGCTGATTGCTGCCCGATCGCCGTTGTACTCGTGTATGTGTGTAAGTACATAAATATGTATTGTTGGTCCGTTCGCGAATCGCTATTAAACGCAACTTGACACTAAGTATTCTGCAGACGCAAGCGAGGAGTTTGTTTACACGACAATTTTGTGGCGCATATGTGGTAGATAACGATCGGATATGGAGACGCCTGAACGCGCGGGTTCTCATACACTGCTGACCGAGTGAGTATCTGGAACAAAATTTGTTGGTTTAAATTTTTTTCTTTATTATTTTTGATTATTATTCTTATTATATATTGTATGTAAGCTGTATTTTTACTTGGAAGTAAATATACATACATACATGCATACATGTGTAGATAATACTCGTATGGAAATTTGGGTTTTAAAGCTAAATATGATTTTTATTAACCACTATTGGGACAAGAAGTAAAAACTATTATTATATTCAATTTAGAAAAAATACGCTTAGGTATTCAAAATAACAGTTATTTCAAGGTGATGCAGATCTTTGACAGAAAATATTTTTAATACATACTACATGTGTTTGTTTTTTTTTTCAGGTTTTGGCAAACTTAGTCATGGAGCGATAGTCAGTTACACAGAAGGTTCTGCGGAAGTAGTTCATTTTGCACATTGCGCTATTTTTGCGGTATAGGTAACCGGCCATCTGATCTTATTTAAAAAAAAAAAAAAAACGTTTGCAAAACTTGACAACGACCGTGCGTCTGGGTGAAGGTTGTTACACCGAAAATATTGCTACTGTGAAACAAAGTGGGTACCAGGCCGCGACGACGCCGGTAACAGTATATAACGGTGAACAGCAAACGGTACCGTGATATTATAACCGACTGCTTAAATGAGATGGACTTAGGACAACATGTGAATGGTGCCACTTGCCACATAGCTACGGTGACCATATTTATGAGAGCCGAATACGGGACAAAAAATAATTTTGCAAATTCGTTCCACAACAGCTTACAGATTTTAAAGCCTTCTTCAATGATCCTAGATGTATTAGCCCTGAAACAGTATCCTTATAGTAACATAACGAATTTCCCGAGATTTTTACCGTGTAAAGTTTGTTAAAAAAGTTCCTCAAATTTTAGTATAAAAGGTACAATTTTAAATTGCTAAGGCTTACCAATAATTTTTGGCATTTTTTTTTTTTTTTTTGGCGGTGTTACGCATTTTTTTCATACAAACTAAGTATGTTCGACCATTTTGTTAAAAGAGAAGCAAATGAGCAGCGCTTTCCACTGGCACTCTATAATATTCAATTTTAATGAGTTATAAAACTGCAAACCAAACTTGTTCTAAAGAGTTTAATTAAAAAGTTCGAAATTCGGTGAAACCTTGCAGAATTAATTTTTAGTTTTTTGCACAAAGTGGAAAAGTTGGTGTTATATGGTTTTTGTTAGAAAAAGAGCTTTACTTTCATAAAATAAATAAATAAACTAAGGAAAAATAGCCAAACCTTACTAAAATGTCGAGGCCTAATTTTTGTTTTAGTCACCGTATGTATTCCTCGATTCGAATCATAGGCATTCAGATTAGAAAATAATAACTGTTTAGTATCATATATGTACCAACATTACTTAAAACTCGTTCATAAGCATGCGCCATTTTAATGAGCTATTAAGGCGTCGACACACCGAATACGGGGCAAATACAGGACATTAAAAGAAATACAGAACACTTGGCGTCCCGTATAAAATAAATAAATTACCAGGATAATGGGCCAAAAACGAGGACTGTTCCGTATAATACATGACGGATGGTCACCGTACACATAGCGCATGAAACAGTAGCCCTATTGTGATCGAAGTTCCCAGGACGCATTTTCTCCATTAGGTCAAAACGCCGCCGAGATCTTGCGATTTCACACCATTTGACTTCTTTCTCTGCGGCCACGTAAAAAGTATGCCTATGCCAATAAGCCCGAGGCGATTCCATAGAAGATTGAAATCATACGGGTTTTAAATAATATGCATCCCGAACTAAGCTATGCCCTAAAGTCACGGAAAATTTGTATATGCGCATGCTGTGTTGCCAGAGGAGTTTTATTTATAAAATAAAATCTGCGGTTTTATTGAATCACCATGTTTGAATGTTTTTTTGGGGAGTGAATGAGAAAGTGAGCGAATTAGGTGATTGAATGAGCGAATTATTTTTGAGGGAATGGGTGACTGGTTGGCTGAGTTACTAAGTTAGCTAATGACTACGTGAGTGATGAGCGAGTTAATGAATTAGTAAGTAATTGAGAAAGTGAGCGAATGAATCAGTGATCGAGTGAGTGGGTGGTAAGTTAGTGAGTGAATGAGTGATGAGCTATAAATAATTTAGCGAGTGAGTGTTGAGTAAGTGTGTAAGTGATTGTACAAATCTAAGTGATTGACTGTGTAAACGAGTGAGTGATTCCAGGAGTAAAAGTATGAATGAGTAATGAGTTAGGGAGTGAGTAAACAAATGAGTGAGGGAATGAGCGATACCTCAATTTAAAGTTAATCACATGGATCTGTTAATCTTTGCGATTTCCTTGTTTTTTTTTGTAATTCTATGCAAAGATTAAAATTAGATATAAAATGCATCTAATCAACACACTTTTCAAGGTTATTATTTTCTTCTACTTGTTATATGTAATACAATAACTACTACTACTAGTTATATGTAATAAATAGCACATCAGTTGCCAGCTTTCAATTGTAATTCGTAATCAAACCATTCCAAAACGCTCTACCTCAGCAAAATGGTTGAAAAACTCCATATTAAGAATTTGGTTGAAGAACGCCTTATCTCAGAATTTGGTTAAAAAATACCCTATTTCAGCTGCCGCTTTGATGACGCCCTATCTCAACATAAATTGAATGAAGGGATTCACAAGACATATTAACCGTCGTTAAATCTTAAGCTTAGCGTTTTATATGTTAAATAGTGATTAAAACACACGAAAGAATCGATATACTCACGAAACAATGGACCAAATATAGTAAAGCTGCGTTTTTAGTTTTTCACTCTGACGTCAGGATTTTTTTCAAAGGCCTTTAAAATTTTAATGATATGATTAATTCAAAAGATTATTTAAAAAAATCAGTGCGATTCAGAATAATAACGGTATTGGTACCAAACGAGAGAGAAAATACTGTAGAATTTAAAAACAAGAAAATATTTTTGTTTACAAGGACGAATAGGTATTAACAATGCGCTTTTAATAAAGTTGATCTTTTTAAGTAAATAAAGTTTGCAGGACGAAATTCGATGATGACGTCGTGTGTATATTTGTATTTGTATTGCAACTTGTCAAGGATATTTAAGGACAAAATTTGTAAAGAACATTTTCCATAGCCATTCTTCCTTGTGCAACAAAAAATTTATTCTGATATAATTCTTTTATATGATATCGACATGTTTTTGGTCGAAAATGGTGGTTCACCTATCTTAGAAAATGCATTATCTTCAGTTTTATATAAAGAACAAGAAATTGTATTTAAATGAAAACTTAAAAAAGATAAATTAAAAAAAGTAAAAAATAACCACGCATGCTCAAATACTGCTAGTTGCGTATGTAACGTATACGCCCCGTAGCACCATACGCAGTCATCTAACATGCTTACTCGCACGCCTTAACTTAAAAGTCATATTATTAAAAAGTAAGTAAATATTGGCGTTTAAAATTTTTACACAATATTCCTTATGCACATATCTATATATTATTGTCTTCATATAGTATACAAAAAATTTTAGAATGAAAAATTGTAAAAATGGAATTTTAGTTTCACAAATCATAGCCATCTTTTACTCAATGTTTTTTTTTTGTTTTTCATTTGGTGAGACACTAGTTTTATTACACCAGATTCGTTCGTTTTGGTATGAAGAACA
>NW_023458561.1:37925147-37928174 GCF_013731165.1 Rhagoletis pomonella
TAAAGACTGAGCATAATATTTTTTATTTAAAAACTGCACAAAAAACTTCTACAATTTTAAAATTGGACATAACTTTTGCTACATTAAAAACCGGACGTAATAATTTAGATATTGAAAAACTGGGCAAAGTTTTTGATTTTTTTTTTTTTTTTTGTTGACATATGCACATTTTAGATCATTGGAAAACTGGATATACAATGTATATTATTTACGTGGCAATAAATTTTTGATATCTTTAAAACAAGGGTTGCGTCATTTAAAATTCTTTTTAATTTTAAATCCGCTATTAATTAAGAAATATATTTGGTTTGTGATTTGATTCGTCAACCAAATAGAAATAAAATTTATTTCCGATTTGATTCGTCGACTAAGTAAAAAATTTAATTTATTTGCGACCTTATTAGACGATGAAATAAAAAAAAATATATATTTGTGTTTTGAATCGTTGAACAAATAAAAAACAAAATTTATTTATGATTTGATTCAACAACCAGATAAAAACTAAATTTTATTTTCTCGCAAATTGTACTTAAGTTACAAGAAAAAAGAAAATCACGTTTGATTAGCTCGACAAATCAAATCGCAAATAAAATAAATTTGTTTGAGGTTGATTTCATTCGTCGAACAAATAATAAATTTATATTATTTAGGATTTGATGCAACTTTCAATTCAGAAATTACTTTTATTTTCGGATTTGAAATTTGGCTAATTAAAAGTCACACAAATCTTATTAAAACTGGGCACAAATTTATGCTCAGTCGCAAATTGAATATGTTCATTTGAATTTTAAATCGTTTCAAAATTTAATATTGTCATTTCGTATTCAACTTTATTTAGTATTTTTATTTTCATTTTTTATTTAATTTAATTTTTTGTTTTTGTGCTTTATTTAATAAAATTTTATTTTAAGTCCATTATGTTTTAATTCATACAATTTTTTATTTATTTTTTCTTAAATGTTTATTTTTTAATTTTATTTGTTTTTACTTCATTTTATTTGCTTTTATTTTATTTTTTATATTAAAATTTATTTAATTTTACCATTTCATATTTTTTTAAATTATTATTGTGTCTATTTTTTATTTTATTTTGCTTTATTTTACTTAAAAAAAAAACAATCATAAATAAATATAGACATAACTCACATTTTACAGCCGTTCCTCGCTGTGTTTTCACGCATTCGTAACTTTTATGGCTGATTGTAATGCCGTTATTAATCTCTCATGCACATTTCATCAATTTTATAAACGTTAATTGCAGCGCTCGCAGTGAATATAGACGAGGTAAATATACGATTAGCTGATTTTTTAATGAGCGTACATACAAACACACATACAAATATTGTATACTGAATATTGCGTTTTATTAAACAATTGCAATTTGTAGTTGTTTGTTTTTCATTTTTTAAGCATTTGTTTTCATACTTAATTTTATTATTATGTTTTAATTTGTGTTTTATATTTTTTATTATTTTTTTTTTTTGCTTTTTCATACAATCACTTCTAGCAATCAGCATTCACTGCGAATGACGACGGAACGCGCGCGCGTCTCATGAATGAGTTGCGACTTTGAGAATAAAATTGTTACATGCAAGCGACGCGTCAGTCAGCGCCGACACTACAATAGCGCTCTGCAGTCGATTTGTGAATGAATGAAAAGCTCGCACGGAATCGTCTTAAATGACTGCTGGGACTGGACACACAGGACTGCTGCACTCGGCAGCAGTAACAGCAACAACAGAGCAGCCAACGCGATAAGAAACTATTGGGGAAAACGGAGGCAAATGACGAGCCGCATCAACGATTCGCTTACAATGGAGGTGCTAGTGGTGAGGTGGATGATGAGCGCACGGATGAATGGTGTTGGAGGGGAAGAGAATTCGCGTGTGGAGTTTTTGTTATCATGGCACACCACATTAATTTTGAAGTCGGGTTTGATTTGTTATTAGTACACACTAACACTTTCACACACTTTTGCTATGTTTTTCTACATTTTCATGCTTGCTATCTATCGCATTTGAATTTCACAATTTTTTTTTTTGGCGTTGCGAATTTTTCTTAGCAGCTCAGTAGCGCGCGTGTTAGGCCTCCAAAAAAAAACGTGTTACTTACATGCGCGCGCATGCACGCCCTATTAACTAAACGGAACTAAGTGCCGTCGCCACCACTACCGCCGCTGCCGTGCTAGTTTTTTTTTTAATGCGCGGCAAGCCTCTAAAACTCTGGGCGCTCTTAAGCCGTAGTTCCTTTTATAAAATTTAAATAAAGAAAAATAAATGCGCTAGCTTGTTTTACAGTTATACAACTGTGTTATGTTCTTGTAATTGGAAATATAATTATAATTATTATGGCTCGGCGCCACTCAACTCGTGGTCTCTAATAAGCCACCGGCATGCCGCACCGCGCTTCCACCACTCTTAATAAAGTTACTACCAACCAAAAACGCCGCCCTGCCGTTATGCGCCTTTCGACGTCGCACACCGCGCGCTATTGCGCTCACACGCGTTTAATTGCACTGTTTGCTTGTTAAAGCTACTTAATTACTACGGCGGCTGCTGCTATTTTGATTTATTAATTTTTAAAATATTTTCTTTCTATTTTGCACACTGGTGCGCGCGCGTGAGCTGCTCCGTTTTTTATAATTAAATCAATTTTTCTTTACTTCCCAAAAAAAAACGGAGGAAGAAGTATGCATCTAATGTAACAAGATTTTTCTTGTGCGTTTAAATTTAGCCTCTGTGCCGCGACACTTTACACTATTGCTCGTATTTTCACACAACAAAGAAGGCAACAAATTGTAACACCATAACAAATAGGCTCGACTAAGCAAAGGAAATGTTCATAACTCGTTTTTGTTAGACGCTGCGCTCAGAACTCGAATTTTGAAGCAACGCGCGTTCGTTGTTTTTCTTTTTTTTTTTGTTTTAATTTTTATTATTGAATGCCGGCCGTGGTCGTGTTGTTGTCAGAAACTAAAAACAAAAAAATCAGCCGCGTTCGAAAGTTGTTAAGTACCCACGGGAAAAA
>NW_023458561.1:37928274-37932293 GCF_013731165.1 Rhagoletis pomonella
TGAATCGTTATATAATTCAACAATTTAAGGGCACTGTTGGAGACATGAGCCCTTAACCCTTTGATTCGTGCCCATTTTAATTTCATCTGGCCAGGCGGGTATCAGAGTAGTTGGCAACGCGCGCCTTGCCCGATCCGCTCACCACCGATTTAGTTATTTTAATTGCTCAACAGCCGCCCAAGCGACAACATCATCAAATCAAATTAGCTTAAACTCGTGCATCTACATATACATATACCAATTAAACTCTACCGTGTAATCGCATTAAACCAATAAATCTGAATTTCGATAGTTGAATTTGTAATAAACAAATCCCTATATCTTTTTATTTGTGCGCGCTGCACAAGTCGGACTCAAACCTAAATAGTAATCATGGTCCTTTTGAGGCCTTAAGAAACGAAGTGGCACCAAAAAACTCAAAAAAGAATAAAGAAACACACAAGACTCAAGTCAGTAGCGAGCCAGAAACCACAAAGCGCGGACGGTAAGAAAGGTCAGTGAGCGAAAAAAAAAAAAAAAAATCGGGGAAATCAAAAAAAAAAAAGACATTTAATTTGCGAAAAAAAAACAATTAAACGCGAGTGAAAAAGTTAAATAAAAAAAAACAAACGACACAAATAACAAAATTAAAGACGAGCACCAATTTTGTTAAAAACAATATTTTAAAAGTCGCGAGCAGCATACCTGCAGCAACAACATATTTACTTGCGGTACCAAGGCATATTAAACAGTGGTGAAATTACAAAAAAACAAAATAAAAAATTATTTTTCAAAAGTTGGTAAATTAAAACAATTAAACGAAAACGACAAAGATTTAGAATCTAATAGTGCTCTTGTGGAAAAGAGAAAAAGTTTGACAATTGTGCAAATTAAAACTACAAAATTTAAAACGATACAATTGTGAGATTGTGAGCAACAAATTTTTTAAGCGTTGCGAGCAGCATACCTGCAACAGCAACAAATTTTAATCGTTGCGAGCAGCATACCTGCAACAGCAACAAAATTTTAGACGTTGCGAGCAGCAGACCTGCAACAACAACACATTTTCAAGCGGTGCGACCGCCAGCAGTATACCTGCACTTAACGGAGAAGCGGTGCAAACGCCCTACTGGAGCATCAAAGGCGTAAGCGGTGCGACCCCAGCACTACCAACAATTTCACTACAAACCGGACATAACCCCTACCCGAAGAGGCGGAACGGAAAATTAATACGACCGGCTAAGTAAAAACACCCATGGCTGAGTAAGTCCGTATATTTCATGTGTATATGTATATAAATATATTGCGGTAGCCCGGTAATTATTCAAAAGAAAAGGAGACCTAGTTTTCCAACCCCCGTTACTTCGAAAGAAGACAAGTTTTTTCAAACACCCCGTTAATCTCGAAAATTCCAGTTGCGCCTTGTTGAATTTAAAACCTATGCATATACATATATGTATATATATGTTTATATGTACATATGTATGTATGCACATAGTAACAGCAAATTAGCTAGCATCTTTGACTTTGCTAAAGTCGTACAGTAAAAGTCCTGTTATTTGCACCCAGCTCTGCCGAAATTACAGCAGATTCTTATATTCACGACATAATTTGTACATAGTTACTTACATATAGATATTTTAATTTACATATGTATGTAGGCAAATATATCAGGCGGTAACCAAAACCAGCGAAAAATAGTTGAGCGCAACTGTTTTTCATGTGTACATACATATGTACATGCATACAACTCCCACTCACTGTTTCTGAGGACGTTTGACTCATTGTTCTGAAGCTAGCAAATTCGCAGCGTTAGCAAACATATTCTCATAATTGCCTATCTTCTCTATTCTCGCTCTATATCAGTGCCCCTGTAACTAGCTCATGTGCGTACTGACTCTTAAGCGCAATATCAATTACACTCAATATTCAAATAAAATAAAAAGGGCGGAGCTTATTTGTACAGTGGGCCGCTGCTGACCATAAATTGCACTATAGTACAGTGGGACGAAAATCAAGTAATTCAACCCAAAATTAACACCCACATCACCCAATAAATAAAATAAAACGCAAAGAAGCGGATTAAGGCCAATATATATATTTATAAAGAAAAAAAAAAAAATTATACTCTTTACCATAATTACAATTACGTATAGTGAACCTAGTATATACAGACATACTAGTACATAGCTACGACGGCTCGAAATAAAATATCGAAAGAATAGTCGAGCGCGACTGTACCGCGTTGTAGCTGTATATAATCGCATACGCTAATCTCCCATTCATTGTTATATCCTAATTCGCATATTTAACTCACACCATATGTACATGTTTCTGACCCTTTAATCCAGCCGTCTTTTCATATTGAGTGTACCCGCAACTTGCTCACACTCTAATATACGCATACACTCAATATTAATTACACTCAATTTTAAATAATATAAACAAAAAGGCGGAGCTTATTGGCACAGTGGGCCGGAGCTGACAAAATATCTCACTTGAGTACAGTAGTACAAAACTGAACGATTTTTACAACAAAACCCAACCCCAAAAAGAAAGCGAATTTAAAATTAAGTCACAATTTTTTTAAACCGTAGAATATCTACTCATACCCACCCCCTAAAATATTTCGGTTTAAATTATAAACTCACTCTACCCATTTAATAAAATTTCGCCCAACAAAATGCCGCAAGATAAAGATACCCCTACTGAAAAAACCAAAAAAAATAACTGTCTCCAAAAATTTATTTTCGAAAGCAATAGGCTGGAGATTTTTTGTTCAAAATGGTCACCGTCCTTAGCCACTGATCAAACCGAAACCTTACTTGAGGTCAAAATCCAACAACTGGACAGCAACTGGGATAGCCTTTTAAAAGCTTACGAAGCAATATTCATGGACGATGATCACCCAGAAGTCAGTGGCTCGGTAGAACAAAAATACTGCAAATGCTCGGAGAGCTACCAAACCTGCAAGTCCCAAATGTTGGAAGCGTTACAACTTTTTAGAGTTAATACGACCCCTCAAGCTACCCAGCAAACATTCAACACGACTTTTACCCCAAACCCTTCTGCCTCCAACGAGGTTTATCTCAAGGTACCACCGTGCGACACAGAAGTATTCCACGGTGGCTACGAAGACTGGCCGGCATTTAGAGACATGTTTACGGCAGTCTATATAAAACACCCCAAATTAACCCCCGCTCAAAAGTTGTACCATTTGCGATATAAGACAAAGGACAAGCAGGACTTATTGTAAAACAATACCCTCCTACCGACGAAAACTTTGCGCTTGCATGGGAAGCTTTAAAATCACGTTACGAAAACCCAAGAATTCTAGTAGATAACCAACTCAAAACCCTACTAAATTTGCAGCCCGTTTACGGAGAAAGTGGCGAGCAATTTCAAAGGCTACAAACAACAATTAATAATTGCCTCTCCACTCTTGCATCACAAAATATTTCTACGAAGGACTGGGATCCCATTCTTGTGTACTTGTGTTCATCGAAACTACCAAGTGAGACACTTTCCCTGTGGGAGCAATCCCTCAGCTCTCGGAAAGAGTTGCCACTATGGTCAGAGATGAACAAATTCCCCACTATGAAACTTTGCGTTAGATTCAAGAATCTCTCTGTACCTGATCGTCTCAAATTCGTACGTGAGCACAAGTATTGTGAAAACTGCCTCTCTTGTTCACACTTAAAAGGTCAATGTCAGAGCAAATTTACCTGTGTATACTGCCAACAACGTCATCACTCATTACTCCATTTTCAAGCAAACCAGCAAAACTCGAAACCCAACCCAAAACCCCAAATCATCGACGACGCAGGCAACAACCATAGTGGAAATAGC
This sequence comes from Rhagoletis pomonella, assembly GCF_013731165.1. Lineage (NCBI taxonomy): Eukaryota > Metazoa > Arthropoda > Insecta > Diptera > Tephritidae > Rhagoletis > Rhagoletis pomonella. The sequence goes on from NW_023458561.1 coordinate 37,932,103, forward strand.
AGACGACATGCCCTCCACGTCAACACGAATCATTCACACCCCACCAACCCACAAAAAAGCAGTCAACAAAGTTTCAAATCACTTCTCGTGCAGCAAAGGAACCACCGTATTACCCACAGCGATGGTACCAATTTACTTCGCGGGAGAATATCACCAGATCCGAGCAATGATAGACCAAGGCTCACAAAAAA
>NW_023458561.1:37932393-37932737 GCF_013731165.1 Rhagoletis pomonella
AGTTAAGTGGTAACAAGTCGGCTGCATAAAAGTGGCAACATTTAACAGCGCCGCCGACAGTAGTGCTTATAATAAGCACGCGAGAGCATATGCGATTGTCTTTGTATTTGTGTTGCTGAAGTGAGCAACGGAGCGCAAGAAAAAACTGCCAACAGCAGCCAAGCAAACGAAATGCCAGTCAATAAGCTAAGCGGTTGCTAGCTAACCACGAGTTCGGTTACTCGGCAGCTAGTAAGTCAGAACACAACAGTTCACCGGCGGCGGCGGACAGTGAAAATGTGTGCGCGCATTAAGTGATTTTTCCCGTGGGTACTTAACAACTTTCGAACGCGGCTGATTTTTTT
>NW_023458561.1:37932747-37941990 GCF_013731165.1 Rhagoletis pomonella
CATAGTAGTTGCATATGTAGTTAATGCAAAAAGCAGTCTAAATAAATCATTGTTGTAATTTTCGCTTTTCAGCGTCTTTGGGCGTGATAGACTAGCTACTTAGAGAATTTTAAGTGGTTCGCCTTAATAAATAATGCAATACAATTTTTTGAATGATTTGTTGTCAAAATGTAATGGGGGCATGCACATGCATAGAGGCTATGGCCAAATGTGTAACATAGCATGCATTACTATGAGGAACACATACATCATACTACATACATATGTATGTACATAAATCTGAGAGGTGTGATGAAAAAAAAAATTCAGTGAAAAAGTTTGTTAGAAGCAAAGCAATGAGTTGACAGCAAATTTGATTTGTTCGCCTTCAAAATTTATTTTATTCTCATTGGGGATACTGTAAGCTCTTTGGTTGGTATGCATAAGTTTAAAAGTCATGAGCCTTTTGGTTAGTACGATGCCACTTAAATTAGAGCTTATTGTGGCAAAGTGATATCCACTCGGTTAAAGAAAAAAAAAATAATAAAATTTAAATTTCTTAAAGTTGTTAAAAGCAAATCGTAAAACAGCCATACTTGTAAAATTACGAAAGAACTTTAGACAATTTTTTTGCAAGCAGGGGATTTGCTTACTTTCGATTCTACATACATGAATTCTAAGAACAATGCATTATTTTAGAACAAATTTTATTTTTTTTGTTTTAACTTTCCAATGCACTAGCTGATGTTATGGATATGTAAGGAAAAACAGCCAAGTCTGAGTTCCCTGCTAAATGTACCTAACTATAAGTTAACTTTAAGTTGATTAGGAAGTTGCTAAAAGTCACTTATTGTCTGTATATTTTCTTTGACGAAAGCTAACCATATTTCTATGGCGATGGCCACGAAATAGTCAAGGGTGGTTACCGCTGCATTAGATGTCAATTAACTTGTAACTAACTATTTTTGGACATAGAATAGCGATAAGAAAAGCAATGTGTTTTTTTTTATTTATTATATTACATATTTGTTTACATATTCTGTTTTAGCTGGTCCTATATTCGAACTCCATTAGACCTAACCTCAAAATTATAACATAAAATATCGATCTTCCCTTTATTTGCCCTCAATTCGGAAAAGTATTTGTGCAGTGCAGAAAGAAAGTGTATATAAAGTAAATTTTGTATTTGGATATTCAAATAGAAAACAATCTCCCTATTATGTCTGAATTACTCCTGCATTACTCTTCAAGTATGTAGTTTCACATTTAATAGAAATACCGGAAAAAGCAAACTACAGGTTGATTATTTTTAACAATTGATAATTTCTGCAGCATTACTTTCACACCTACATATACACGAAATTGCATACGTTTCACAAATGCCAGAAAAGAGGGTCGTCTGCACGGACAGAAATCCACTGTAATCGTTTAAAGTTGAGAAGCTCTAGAGGGCGGAAGAAGCATTCTGTCTGGCACTGGTTTATAGTGAAATGCCCTAGCTTGGCTGTTACTCCGAACGGGTGATATGTCACCTTGAATTGGCCTCGAATGTACACCCAAAAAAAAAACTTCTCTTAATTGAAGAAAAACAGGAATCAAAATGAAGAAAAATGGGAACGAAACAGCCCTAAAGGAGTTTTATCCTCTTTTCATGCCCAACATTTCTTCAAAATGATAGATTACATCCACGGTTCCATATTTTCGTGTACGTTTTTACACATTCCACAGAAGAAGAATTACACATTCGGGAGAATTTTTTACTCATTCGGAAGAATTTTCTACCTTAAAGTAAGGAAAGTTTTTCTTTGATCCAGAAATGGATTTTTGGTTCAGTGTAGAAAGGGAAATAATTTTTTAGGCGAGGCTGATATGATAGCTAGCTAATAAAGAAATAAATACTGCCATTTTGCGACAGTAAATTTTACACGCAAAAAATTGTATATATTCGCAAAACCATGGCCCAAATATAATAAAACTGCGTTTTTAGTTTCTCTCTCTCTGACGTCAAAATTTTTTTTATGAAGGACCTTGGAGTTCGACAAATATAATTACTTCAAAAAATTATAGGAAAAGATTCAATGCAAAATAGAAAAAGCGTACGATTATCGAATTAAAGAGAAAATTCTGTAGAATTAAGACCGATTAAATTTTATGGTACATAAGGACCTTTAAAATTTTATTTTTATGTCTTTTAAGATTTTATCATTGAATATCTTTGAAACTTTACAAAAATTATTTTCGAAAAAATTATATGTTAAGGACTAATATTCACTTGACCAAATCTAATTTCGTCCTTCTAACGTTATTCGCTTAAAAAAATAAAACTAATTAAAAAGACATTTTCAATAGTACCCATTCGTCCTTGTGAACCAAAAAAATCTAATTGTTTTAATTAAAACAAAAAAGTTCTCTCTTTCATGTGTTACCCAGACTGTTTTTCTACATTGGAATGAATTTTTTAAATAACTTTTGGACGCCTGACGCCACACAGTGTTTCGACTATATGGAGGCAGGTTGAAATAATAGTAGACCTGCACCGATTTAACTGAAACTTGAGATGTGCTCTAGTTTTACTTAGAAATAGGGAATTATGAAATTTGGTAAAGATGGAATAATTGCCACGCCTTCTAAACTTGTGGGCGGAAACATTAAATTTCATCCGATTTCGATGAAATATAGTTTGTACTCTCTCCTTTATTAGAAAAACCTAAATATGAAATATGGGGAAGATTGGATCACTATAACGTCCAAACCTCACAAAAAATGTGGGCCCAGTCATTAAATGTAATGGAATTTTGATTAATTTTGGTTTCCTGCTTTCCAATCTCAGAAAACAAAGGCTATACTATAAAATGACTTAGGTGTAAATACTCGCTTTTTTCCCAATGTTTGGTGAGATTTTTTCATTGTTCGAAAAATTCTTTTCGCGAAATTATGCAAAAAGAAGCTGAAATCAAAAAATAAGAAAATTTAAAAGTACATATATTTGCAAATTATATATTCGAAAACTACATAAAATTCTCTAAAACATTCGTCTAATTTCAAGACCTCACCGACCGGTACTCACAGTTTTTTTTTTACTAATAATCTTTAGCATCTACATTTCAAAGTAAATTTTTTGGTAAGAAAATAGCAAACTACCCAATAAATGATAAATACCTTCACCTGAATATTCCACAACATTTAAATAATTGATTACAGTTGAAAAAGAAACACTTTCTTTAATGGTTTAATCGCCAAAGGCAACTAAACTGATTAGTCGGTAACGCGTCGATTCCCGTATTTCTTTGGAAATGTATCATTCGTGAAGGAGGGGGGTGAGTAAATAATGTGAAGTTTGGTGTTTATGACTTTTACTTTTCCCTCTCTAAGTCCAACCGGTTTTTTATCAACTGTCCCCATGACTTTTTTCTACCTGCCTCCATATAGACGAAACACTGTGCGCCAGAGAGAAAACCTAAAAACGCAGTTTTATCATATTTGGCACACAGTATTTCGTTTTTTTTTTGTTTTTGTCGCACGGTATAATACATACGTAAGTATGCACTCGTATAATAAAACGTATGTAGATTTACTACGAATGATTTCTGTTATTGAACAAAATTTTCGGGACAACCTAATGTAGTACATGCATTTTGTCATTGATTTCACGGGTTTGAGACAAAGGAACGTGATTAATGCTTTAATACAATAAAAGCAACAACAATGCATTACTTACAATTATTAATTTTTTATATCTTTCATGAACATGAAATGGTATTATAACTTTTGTCCGAAGTTTGTAAGTGCCAGAAAAAGGAGAGAAAGACAAGTATATAAATATGCCTATCTGCCTATCTATCTATTTGAACGGCAACTGGCCCTCAGTTTTCAAGATATCCAATTGGAATTTGCTAAACAGGCACCTCTTTATAATGTATGTATTGTGGCCCTGACAAAATCGGACTACTTCAGCATATAAATATGTACATATGTAGGCGTTATTTAGCAGGGTGGTCCGTAAAATATCAAAATCTAAATTTTATATGAGGCACACTACTACTATACGTACAAAATAAAGACATCCCGAAAATTTCAATATTTCTAAATAATTTTTACGGGTGCCTATCAGGGTTGTGAAGACCTCGGTACTCTATAAGGTGTGTATATCTTCAATACGACTAATTGTATATAAATATATAAGTTTTTCTATTTAGGTAGCTAAGGTCCGTAAATATTATTACCCGTTAGCCTGCGACAGAGCCGAAGACAACGCTGTACTTACTTACATATTTTAATTTTATTTATTCTCATAAATATATGAATATTTATTTTCTGTACAAAGATTTGTTCTCTGTCTCTCCATAATGTTTCGTCACCTTACAACTCAATTGCAAATGCGATAATTAATATCTTAATATTTTAGTTTCGCTGCTCATAATTCAAAATATTTATAAAGTCATTTGCATGTTTGCACCCATACAATTGTATTCATAAGTCTATTAGATTATTAAATGCCAGGGTTCGCATACACATTAACCCATTTTATTTTTGAATTAAGTATACCCGCAAACGCTCAAATGACAACAAATTGCATGGTCATAAATCTTAATTTACCTAAGTTAAACGAACATCAATTAAAAAATATTTATACTTGTATAGAACGTGAGGACTCGTACATATGTACCCTGCAGGGAAACCGCGGACTAGTGAATCAAATTTGTAGTTCCGTACTAGGTCTTTATCGCCAAAAAGGAACTAGTCCGATAGGAACTATATCCCCACCAGTCCAAAATCGGAGAAAAGTGGTACTTTTAAAAAACTAATTTATTTCAGTTTTTTCACTAAAAATCGATATCTAAAGTGACGAATTTAGAAATGGTTCGGAACTATAGAAAAAGGGATGCTGAACGAACTAGATCTTATTTGTCGAATTTAGAACTAATTCGGAACTATCGAATAAGGAATGCAGCGGGGGGCTTGTTTACTTTACATAGATATGTGTTCGGCGGCTTTTTCGTTCAAATACGCTTCTATTCTGCGCTTCGCAGAAGAAGCGAGCACCTCTGCAAACTCAGCTACAGCTAAAGGTATGTAAACGTACATTTCTTACAATCATTCAAACAAATTTAATTTCAAATTGAAAACACATTTCCAAAATAACTTAAAAGCGCATACACGGAAGAACCAAAAAGATTGAAAAATCATGATACTTTTTTCTTTCGTCTGTCGATTTCAGAACTGGTTCGGAACTATAGAATTTAGGACTAGTTCGGAATTATCGAAAAAGGGATGCAGCGGGGGGCAATTGACAGTTCCTAGGACATCGCCATGTTAAATTCGCCAGTTGCTTGCATGCAAAAGAGATTTATCGCGAACCAGTACTGGGTCTAAATGTACTAGAAGCGCCACAGTTCAGAACTAGAGATTTTCCCCACAGGGTATGTATGTACATACAAACATATATGCATACACGTGTATTAACAATCCGTGAAAAGACAATGGCTTTCTGTGTACATACTTATACTAATAATAAACTCAAAATCTGCACAATTGCAGCGAATATCAGCCGCCGTCATGCAACGTTAGTCATCATTGAGCCGATGAAGGCAATATTTACTGTCAAAAATATAGACGGAACGAGTGCTCATACTACGTACATACGTACTTAAGAGCGATCAACGCTTAACCTCAATTAGTAAAATAAATACAATACAAAAATAAAATGTTGCTAATGCGCTGATTTGTATTGAAAAATATACGCATTATTCCCCTCAGGGGGAATCCCCTGTAGGGCCTATAATTCTCAGAAAAACTACTAATAATAATTGAGGTTAAATAGTCATCATCGTAAAAGTGCGCATGCGCTTGAGACTATTAACAACTATTCACTACGAGTATGAGTATAAGTATTACTTATATTATGAAGGTGACAGTGTCTAGGATAGCGTGTAAATAAAGGTGACGCATTCAAGCAACTATACAACTACACAACTACACACATCCGCCGTCCATTTCAATTGACGGACACTTAATCTCACGCTTGGCGCATGCACAACGAATTATTTGATTCGCTTGAGTAGCTTGAATGACATTTAGCTGATTTTCAAGCATGTACTTGTGTTGTACTCATAGTAGTTAACTCATAAAATCCAACCATCAGACACAAGCGGCCTAAAAGATACTCGTAGTAGCGGCCTAACTAACATACAAGCGCTAAGACAATTTGGACAGTTGAGGCGACCGTGTGACCGACCAACCAACGTCTGTCTGCCCGACTGAGTGTTCGCTTGTCCGGCCGCCCGTCACATCTAATGGTGTTAACGTTCATTAGCCAGCGTTTTTGCCGAGCTTTACGACTCTGAAGCCGCCGCCATCGGGTGGAAATTGCAATAGTCATATAATTCAATATGAATGCTAAAGTAATAATAGTCGCAGTCGCAGTCGCAGACCAGTAATAGGTTTATTTACATACACAATTTTAGATGCTGGAGCACTGCGCACCGCCAAAATGGCAGCGACGAGCTGGTTAACTGCCTATTTGGTTTGGCCTAAATGCTCTGATTGGTCGTTGGACTGTTCAGTCAACTGTCTAGCCGAGTGTCCAAATTATTTATTGAAATGTGGGAATGTTTTAAAGTGAGCTTAAAAGAAATGGGAGGTTGACGATTCGCCTGTAATACACTGCACCTTTATTTAGGATCAATTGAAGCGCTTTGGACGGATCGTCTATTATTTTTTTCTTATTGGAGCCAACCGGAAGGGCAGCTTCTCTCTCCGCCCCGGTCGCCATTGTACTGTGTGTCAGCCTTCGAGGTAGATGGTAATTCATCTTGATTAAGGTTATTATGGTTGGTATTTTCACGGGGCAAGGGTTTTTAGTTTATCCTTTATTCATTTTAGTTTTCGTCGTCGGTTTTGTTGAGGTGTTTTGTGGTTGGCGTACATTATTTTATACCCACGAGTATCGGACATCGAAGGACAGCTATGATATTGAGGCAGAATCCATTATGTACTTCTCGTGGAATGAGCCTCACAACGAAGAATGCGCCACAGATTTATAGCAGGCTATTTTTTGAAGGCGTAATACTTTAAGTACAGGTAGGATCAACCCGTCGAATCTAACCTAACCTAACCTAAGTTACATAGCTGGGAAGCGGAAAAGACAATAACTCAAATTTGTAGATTAGAACCAGAGTCTGCAAAACATTCTAAACCTTACCTCAACAAAGTCGGTATCGGGTTATACATACCATTGAAACGGTACTCAATTTTCGAATAAGAAAGCGGATGCAACTATATCGATAATTCTAACAATATGAGAACTGTTATCGATAAAAAAAACATAGATGAAATTATCGATAGCAATTTCGTTATAAATAGTGGGAGAAAAAATGCATGCACAATTTATAAACTTATCGACAAAGAATTGGTAGTTTCATTAGTAGTCACCGATGAAAAAACGATGAAGAATTCGATAAGATACCAATAACGATATCGGTGAACTAAAGAGTAAGAGTTACCCGAATATTTAATATTATGAAATAAATAACGATTTGGGTAACATTCTCCATCAATCAAATGATAACTTGAAGTAAAAAGTCAGAAATGAGTTCGAAAAATTGGTAGAAAGCAGTAAGGTGTGACTTAATGAATATTATATGTCTAAATTTTATTGACCAGCAGCACTACTTATTAGAGGGCCCCAATAAAAAATATGTTTTTCTTTTCGTCGATTTTCAGCCATGCAGCTGCAACTAATTGCCGTCATTTAAAAGTGTGAAAGTAAGAACTTAATATACATTTTTTTTTTCATTTAAGAACTGGACGTAAATTTCAGTTTTTTAGAAACTTATTTACAAAATGGGGTTCTTAGTTACTTAGAAATTAGCCATTTAAAACTGGTCATAATCTGAACAGTAAACACATTTTTAGTAATTCAAAGACTGGATATAAGTTTTTTGTAATTAAGAAACTGGACCTAAATTTTTGGTAGTTTGAAAGCTGGACATAAATTGTGGGTTACTTAAAAACGTAACCTAAACTTTTGATAATTTAAAACAGAAAATAAATTTTTTGAAATTTAAAAACTGGACATAATTTTAAGTAGTTAAAAAATTCGGCATACATTTTTAGTAATTTAAAAGCTGGTTACATTTTCAATAATTTCAAAACAGGTACAAAATTTTAGGTCACTTAAAGACAGGAAATAAATTTTGACTAACTTGAAAACTGGAAATAATTTTTTTGCATCTGAATATAATTTTTTATAGTTCAAAATCTGTACATAATTTTAGGTAATTGAAAAACTAGAAGAAAATGTGTGCCACTTGAAAACTGGACTTAAGTTTTTAATAATTTCAAAACTGCAGATATTTTTATAATTAGTAGACTAAACATAAAGTTTTGATAGTCTTAAGACTGGAAATAAATTGGTGGGCAGTTAAAAGCTGAACATAATTCTGTGGCCATTTAAAAATTGGACATGATTTTTGACATGAGTTTTAAGTGTTCGAAAACCTATGTGTAGTTTTTAATTTAAAGCATTCATAAATACCTTGCTTTAGGGCAACATTTTTTTTTTCACAGTTAGCAAACGCAGGAAGTAGTAAAACTTTGCACGTTGGAGCCCACTACTGGTGCTCCTACTCTATGATCAGTGATATTTTTCTGCCTGAAAAGGTTATTCATATATATTTTTTTTTGTTGCTTACCGTTTTTTGATTATTTGCATAATAAATTCTATGCGATTTTATGATTTTCGTCATTTCTGTTGTCTCCCCTACTTATGTTCAGTTTATATCTTTGTATGTAAATATGTATGTCTTTTATATATACGAGTGGATACTTGTGTATTTCGTTTATTTAATTTTTATATACATATATTGTCTTTTTTATGTTTCTTGTCTTTTTAAGCCAGTTTACACTTTTCAACTATAAAATGTTAATGCTTTTTGACTGGCGCCAGTTTTGTAACTCTATACCAACTGACCGTTCGGCAATTTCTACCAAAACTACTACTGCGACTCCAGTCTCTTCAAATTTGAGCGGGAAAAAACGCGTTTTTAACAAATTACTTGAAAGTTTTTATTTCTGTTCGTTTATTATTAATGCTTTGGTATTTTTACTTAATTTTTATTTTTTGTTGTTGTGATTTTTCGACATAGACCCAGATGTTGCTAAGTAGCGCGAATGCAAAGAGCGTAACTAAAAAACGCAAAAGTCAATGTCCATTCCAGTGTGAACTGTAACTGATGACGACAGTTACGCCAGCAGTTAGGAAAA
>NW_023458561.1:37942090-37946298 GCF_013731165.1 Rhagoletis pomonella
GTGTGAACTGTAACTGATGACGACAGTTACGCCAGCAGTTAGGAAAATGAGCCAATAGAAGTTGCAATGCTGTGGCAACTCAATTTACTTCACTAACTAGTAAACAACAGAAAGTGCATCGAAATGCCGCCGTTGGCTACCAATTGTCGTAAGCCATTCTCCAACGCACGTTCGCAAGATTCATGACGAGTATCCAATTACAGTTAGACTTTATGGAAATTACTCACCCACGCGTCGCCCGATCACAAATTGGCTGCTGAATTAAATCATAAAAGTAGCTGCTGCATCTGTCTGTCTGTCTGTCTGTCTGTCTAAGCGGCCCGCCCGCCTTACTCTCTGTTTGTCTGGTCCGTTTCTAACTACCGATCTAGTTTTGCACACCCACCCACCCAGCTGCCCAAAGAAATAGCCAGTATTGGATTGCATACCATTTAGCTGCATACCTTTTTAAGTTCTCAACTTTCCCAGCAGCCGTCAGCTGCCAGTCGGTTTGCTAATGAGCCGCCCAGACGAACTTCCTAGACAATTGCATTTTAAATTACGAAAAGCAAAAACAAAAACAAAATCGCTCCTAATATTAACTGCTTTCGCATTGAAATGCGCTCGCATTCGTAAATATTTCCGTGGTTGCTGGTGAGGGCCGTGAGTTTCCGCGTAACGACATGATTTATATTGCTAAGCTCCACGCATTCTTGTCTATCGTTATCTCCTTTAGTTTTATACGAAAGCTTTTTGCGTTAAAATTGAAATTAATCACAACAATTATGGCTCTAAGTGCTTTGATATTTTAACCCCAAAAGTGCAATTCAATTGATAAGCTGCATTGGTGTGAAATCTCAGCAGCGAAATTAATTTATTTCGATTGCCCTGCAATCAAGCGGTTTGACGCGCAATTGAAGCGGATTTTGAAATTTATGAACATGTACTTATGTATGTATAAGTTTGTTTGTACGAGGGTGGGTCAAACACTTCGCGGAATGGAGAAGAATAAGAATGATTAGATTCCTTCCTAGATTAGACCTCTATTGGTCTTGCAGCTCTTCGCAGATTCATGTATTGTTAAGAAACCGCGCGAGTTCCCTTGGCGAGGTACCATTCAGGTCATGTGCATCTAGAAGAGATGATCCAAGAACGTAAATTTTGTGCTTTGCTGTTGCCTGTGCTTCGCTGAACTATCTGCACCGCCGCTGAAAATGTGCGAACCCAAGTTTCACAAGCGCTTTAATATTCTGCAATGATCAGTAGGAAAGCCAGTGACTATTATGATTCCCCATCTGAAATACATAAATATGTACATATAGTATATCGTCGGCTGAGTGAAAAATCGCCCCTATCTTGGCTGCCGGTTCGAGAACGCCCTATCTCCGCAAATGGTTGAAGAGCGCCCTATTTCAGAATCTCGATTGTCGCTTCGAAAACGTCCTGTCTCAATAGAAATTCAATTCATAGTATTGGCAGCTGAGATAGGGCGTGCTTTAACCAAATTTTGAAATACGACCTTTGTCAATTCTTTTCTGAGACTGAGCAGTCGAGATATGGCGATCTTCCACTCAGCCGTGGATATATTTAATGAAGGCTTTGAGCTGATTGTTTTCTTCAGAGTTAATCCACTAATTTTGTGGTTTTGCAGAACTTAGTGGCAAAGTGAGAATAGGGTGCTAGGCGCTTAAAACCATGTGTCACCGCTTTGTGGCAAGAATCTGAACCACGTTTTTTGCATGTGTAGCAACTGTCACTAGCTCTGTTCACGGATGCGATGCCCATTAACCGTTTAAGAAAGTCCACTGCTAATATGTGCTCTCAAGGAGGCTTTGTCGGTTTCACCTCTGTCTGCATTCCTTCTCAGACATAGTGCCATGGCATAGAACTTAGTCTGAAAGGCAGATGCGTCCTTCCCTATGCCGGTGAATAGGAGCCTGCTGGGTTACAAACCGAAGATTTCTGCAGCGGTGCCCTGGTCGGCCTCGGTGCCGTCTACAGATATATTAGATGCTTATGACAGTCTTTCCGAGGTTTAAGCTATTCCTCTTCCAGGTCGAGTCTGCTTGGAGAGGAAGTCAAGTTGAGTTCAAAGGTGTACCTCGGAAGGCATATACATAGTCCTGCGTCTTAGTATAACAAATTGGAAATGGAAGGGTGGGTGCGTGAGCTTTTTTGTTTCCGGATCTCCTCCTAAAAGAGGCCCGCAAGCAGTAATGGCACTCCCTCCTTCGGCCAGAGAATACTTCGCTCAGCAATGACTGGGCGGCATCAAGGGGCTATAGTGGGCAAAACTCATGATGCCTTCAATCTCAGGAGGTCTATTTAGTTGGTGGCTCTCATTGAGCAGAAGGGACTGCGTTGCCCTTGCAAGAATTAGCTATGAGGCATGTGACGCGATGTGTTAAAAGACGAATGCCTGAGCTCTTAGGAACCCAAAATTCTGCTTGGGTCTATTCGTAAATCGTGAAAGCAGTACAATGAACGGCATGTAGTCGGAGCGCTGTTTTCTACATGCATTGTGTTCGTGCCTGATTCCGATAAGAAAACAAAAACAAACAAAATATTTGGTGCGCTGAATGGTCCTTTGAGGGCCACTGTGCAATTGTTAAAATTAAATGGGGCACTTCTTTTCTTTTTCTTTCAAAAAGCGCAGAAATCGCCGACCTCATCCACCAATCCCATAAATATATTCTCTTCACTTTTGGAAATAAATGAGAATCTGAAGGGTCTAAAGCTCCGTTTATGGCAATTTAACATAACTTAAAGATTGTCACGTTAAAATTCTCTTAAAGGTATGTTGCTTATATTTGTACAGGCGAAACTTAACGTAACTTATTGCCGCGTCGAATCCTGTTTTATTTGGATTTTCTAAGTTCTAAGTTACGTTAAATTAAGTTAAGTTGCCAAAATCAGGATTTAAGTCTGTGCTAAATACAAGTGAGTTTAATATTTCGAGGTCGCAGTTGTGTAGGGTACCGAAAAAGCCACCTTTGCGTCCATTTCCCTCTCCTTTTGCCTTAAATTTCCTCTTTAGGTTTTTGTAAAAATGGTTTTTTTTTGATAGTTGAACAAAAAGGATACATCCCAGGAACTGCATATTTTCACAAAGTATCGCTATTGATCTGCTGTTGCCTTCGAAGGGCTTTTCGTTACCCACTTTGCGCTGAAATTAGACATACCAAGATGCCTTCGAAGTATGTTTAGAACGGACCTACATTATACTCCAAATATTTCTGCGATATCGCTTCAATCGGCAGTTTTGTTCGTTGATCCTTTTCAATGGACTCTCGCTTGCTCGAATAGGCTATGTTACATATAAATCGAAATTTTTTGTTTTGTTTTTCCTAGGTTTTAGAGGTACCTCACCGCAGAACGAACAACAATTTTTCCCTTAGTTGTTTTTTTTTCTCCGATTTATGTACTTGCTTTTTTTACGATATCTCTAACATTAGTAACCTCCAAGTTGTGATATTTAAAAAAATCCTCCACTTCTCTTCAAAGCCTATTCGACTACCCTGATAAGAAGGTTAAGTTAGTTTAGTTCTCACCAGAGTTATTTCAGAGTGTGTCTGTTAAACTACATATCATTCCATATGAATTCTAGAATGGCTGACAGATCCACTTCTGATAGGGATGCCAAGTTGATTGCAGATTTTAAATATATAATTGCCATGCGGAGGCAAAATGTAATTGTATTCCATTTACATATGTGTCGGAGAAGCTCGCATGAAAATTAAAAGAAGTATATGCGAAATCCAAATATAATTTTTTGTATGCAGAATCACTGCAAGGCATAGAGTAACAAGTAAAAATAACCACTTTATCGGCTAATGATACCAAACAAAAATTTTACTTAGAGCAGAAAATATTAAACAAATTTTTGTGAAAAAATACATACTCATACAATCGTTCAACTGAATACCGATTTAAGTGAGCTATTAACCCCACAGGTACCTACGTCAAGTATCCCTGAAAGCCAAGTATTTACTTAATTAGAATTTTAACTGGAAAAGAATGAAGTAAATTTGCTTCTGCTTTCGAATTTATTCACTAATATATCATTTATACATATGCATGTACATATGTATTTATTTTGTTTTATGTTTCGATACTTTCGCGATAAATTTTTGAACTTTCATGCTACGCGTGCGTTCAAGTGCGTACATATGTATGTGTTCAAGTAATTGACGCATGTTTACCGAGTAGCTGCTTGACTTTCAATGGTT
>NW_023458561.1:37946398-37950603 GCF_013731165.1 Rhagoletis pomonella
AACCATTGAAAGTCAAGCAGCTACTCGGTAAACATGCGTCAATTACTGTGGCCAGCATCATCGAACGAAAATCCAATCCCACTTGAACACATACATATGTACGCACTTGAACGCACGCGTAGCATGAAAGTTCAAAAATTTATCGCGAAAGTATCGAAACATAAAACAAAATAAATACATATGTACATGCATATGTATAAATGATATATTAGTGAATAAATTCGAAAGCAGAAGCAAATTTACTTCATTCTTTTCCAGTTAAAATTCTAATTAAGTACTTGGCTTTCAGGGATACTTGACGTAGGTACCTGTGGGGTTAATAGCTCACTTAAATCGGTATTCAGTTGAACGATTGTATTAGTGTCTTTTTTCACAAAAATTTGTTTTACATTTTCTGCTCTAAGTAAAATTTTTTTTTGGTATCATTAGCCGATAAAGTGGTTATTTTTACTTGTTACTCTATGCCTTGCAGTGATTCTGTATGCAAAAAATTATTTTTGGATTTCGCATATTCTTCTTTTAATTTTCATTCGAGCTTCTCCGACACATATGTAAATGGAATACAATTACAATTTGCCTCCGCATGGCAATTATATACTTATAACCTGCAATCAACTTGGCATCCCTATCAGAAGTGGATCTGTCAGCCATTCTAGAATTCATATGGAATGATATGTAGTTTAACAGACACACTCTGAAATAACTCTGGTGAGAACTAAACTAACTTAACCTTCTTATCAGGGTAGTCGAATAGGCTTTGAAGAGAAGTGGAGGATTTTTTTAAATATCACAACTTGGAGGTTACTAATGTTAGAGATATCGTTAAAAAAAAAAACAAGTAAATCGGACTAAAACTAGGAAAAACGAAACAGAAAATTTCGATTTATCTGTAACATAGCCTACTCAAGCGAGCGAGAGTCCATTGAAAAGGATCAGCGAACAAAACAGCCGATTGAAGCGACATCGCAGAAATATTTGGAGTATAATGTAGGTCCGTTCTAAACATACTTCGAAGGGATCTTGGTATGTCTAATTTCAGCGCAAAGTGCGTCACGAAAAGGTTTAGAGCCATTCGAAGGCAACAGCAGATCAATAGCCGATACTTTGTGAAAATATGCAGTTCCTGGGATGTATCCTTTTTGTTCAACTATCAAAAAAAAACATTTTTAGAAAAACCTAAAGAGGAAATTTAGGGCAAAAGGAGAGGGAAATGGACGCAAAGGTGGCTTCTTCGCTACCCTACACAACTGCGACCTCGAAATATTAAACTCACTTGTATTTAGCACAGACTTAAATCTTGATTTTGGCAACTTAACTTAATTTAACGTAACTTAGAACTTAGAAAATCCAAATAAAACAGGATTCGACGCGGCAATAAGTTACGTTAAGTTTCGCCTGTACAAATATAAGCAACATACCTTTAAGAGAATTTTAACGTGACAATCTTTAAGTTAGGTTAAGTTGCCATAAACGGAGCTTTAGACCCTTCAGATTCTCATTTATTTCCAAAAGTGAAGAGAATATATTTATATTTATAAAGAAGTGCCCCATTTAATTTTAACAATTGCACAGTGGCCCTCAAAGGACCATTCAGCGCACCAAATTTTTTGTTTGTTTTTGTTTTCTTATCGGAATCAGGCACGAACACAATGCATGTAGAAAACAGCGCTCCGACTACATGCCGTTCATTGTACTGCTTTCACGATTTACGAATAGACCCATGCAGAATTTTGGGTTCCAAAGAGCTCAGGCATTCGTCTCCTAACACATCGCGTCACATGCCTCATAGCTAATTCTTGCAAGGCAACGCAGTCCCTTCTGCTCAATGAGAGCCATCAACTAAATAGACCTCCTGAGATTGAAGGCAACATGAGTTTTGCCCACTATAGCCCCTTGATGCCGCCCAGTCATTGCTGAGCGAAGTATTCTCTGGCCGAAGAAGGGAGTGCTATTACTGCTTGCGGGCCTCTTTTAGGAGGAGATCCGGAAACAAAAAAGCTCACGCACCCACCCTTCCATTGCCAATTTGTTATACTACGACGCAGGATTGTGTAGATGCCTTCCGAGGTACACCTTTGAACTCAACTTGACTTCCTCTCCAAGCAGACTCGACCGGGAAGGGGAATAGCTTAAACCTCGGAAAGACTGTCATAAGCATCTAATATATCTGTGGACGGCACCGAGGCCGACCAGGGCACCGCTGCAGAAATCTTCGGTTTGTAACCCAGCAGGCTCCTATTCACCGGCATAGGGAAGGACGCATCTGCCTTTCAGGCTAAGGTCTATGCCATGGCACTATGTCTGAGAGAGTATGCAGACGGAGGTGAAACCGACACAGCCTCCTTGAGAGCACATGCTAGCATTGGACTTTTTTAAACTGTTAATGGGCATCGCATCCGGGAACAGAGCTAGTGACAGTTGCTACACATGCAAAAAACGTGGTTCAGATTCTTGCCACAAAGCGGTGACACATGGTTTTAAGCGCCTAGCACCCTTTTCTCACTTTGCCACTAAGTTCTGCAAAACGAAACTTTTACATTTGTGGAAAGTATGAACCACAAAATTAGTGGATTAACTCTGAAGAAAACAATCAGCTCAAATAAATAAATAATTAAATATATCCACGGCTGAGTGGAAGATCGCCATATCTCGACTGCCCAGTCTCAGAAAAAAATTGACAAACGTCGTATTTCAAAATTTGGTTAAAGCACGCGCTATATCAGCTGGCAATACTATGAATTTAATTTCTAAGGAGACAGGACGTTTTCGAATCGGCAATCGAGATTCTGAAATAGGGCGCTCTTCAACCGTTTGCGGAGATAGGGCGTTTTCGAACCGGCAGCCAAGATAGGGGCGATTTTTCACTCAGCCGACGATTTATATGTACATATGTATTTTAGATAGGAGACATAAGAATCGTCACTGGCTTTCTTACTGATCATTGCAGAATATTAAAGCGCTTGTGAAACTTGGGTTCGCACATTTTCAGCGGCGGTGCAGATAGTTCAGCGAAGCACAGGAAACAGCAAAGCACAAAATTTACGTTCTTGGATCATCTCTTCTAGATGCACATGACCTGAATGGTACCTCGCCAAGGGAACTCGCGCGGTTTCTTAACAATACATGAATCTGCGAAGAGCTGCAAGACCAATAGAGGTCTAATCTAGGAAGGAATCTAATCATTCTTATTCCTCTCCATTCCGCGAAGTGTTTGACCTACCCTCGTACAAACAAACTTATGCATACATAAGTACATGTTCATAAATTTCAAAATCCGCTTCAATTGCGCGTCAAACCGCTTGATTGCAGGGCAATCGAAATAAATTAATTTCGCTGCTGAGATTTCACACCAATGCAGCTTATCAATTGAATTGCACTTTTGGGGTTAAAATATCAAAGCACTTAGAGCCATAATTGTTGTGATTAATTTCAATTTTCACGCAAAAAGCTTTCGTATAAAACTAAGGGAGATAACGATAGACAAGAATGCGTGGAGCTTAGCAATATAAATCATGTCGTTACGCGGAAACTCACGGCCCTCACCAGCAACCACGGAAATATTTACGAATGCGAGCGCATTTCAATGCGAAAGCAGTTAATATTAGGAGCGATTTTGTTTTTGTTTTTGCTTTTCGTAATTTAAAATGCAATTGTCTAGGAAGTTCGTCTGGGCGGCTCATTAGCAAACCGACTGGCAGCTGACGGCTGCTGGGAAAGTTGAGAACTTAAAAAGGTATGCAGCTAAATAGTATGCAATCCAATACTGGCTATTTGTTTGGACAGCTGGGTGGGTGGGTGTGCAAAACTAGATCGGTAGTTAGAAACGGACCAGACAAACAGAGAGTAAGGCGGGCCGCTTAGACAGACAGACAGACGTACAGACAGATGCAGCAGCTACTTTTATGATTTAATTCAGCAGCCAATTTGTGATCGGGCTACGCGTGGGTGAGTAATTTCCATAAAGTCTAACTGTAATTGGATACTCGTCATGAATCTTGCGAACGTGCGTTGGAGAATGGCTTACGACAATTGGTAGCCAACGGCGGCATTTCGATGCACTTTCTGTTGTTTACTAGTTAGTGAAGTAAATTGAGTTGCCACAGCATTTGTGAACTAGTAGGTACGCGTGGTACATATATTGCAACTTCTATCGGCTCTTTTTCCTAACTGCTGGCGTAACTGTCGTCATCAGTTACAGTTCACAC
>NW_023458561.1:37950703-37953515 GCF_013731165.1 Rhagoletis pomonella
TGTATGTATTTATTTATGTATATATTTTCATGCACAGAAGAATAGATGCGTGCTATTTTTGCCAGTTTTATCTACTAGGTAGGCTCATATGTGCTTACATATATATTACTATGTACTTATACGCACGTATTATTCGCAAATAACAATTTGCAAAATGGTAAAATTTGCCGTATAAACGCTGAGTTAACTTTTTATTTGCAAATAACTAAATCACGCAAATAAGTATTGATTAGTGCTAATATTTGCAAATAAGCGCAAGACGCCGCCATTCTTAGGTTTATTTTCTTTTTCGATTGTCATCTTATTGCCTTTTTATAATCAAGACGTTGCCATTTTTAACTTTATTTTCTTTTTCGATTGTCATATTATTGCCTTTTTATAATCAGGCAATATTAAAAAAGAATTTTTCACCATCGAATAAACAGTGAGTTAGGTATTTGCAAATAGCTAACGTATAAACGTAGTATATGTAGGTATAGTTTTTTTACTTTTCAATAGCTTAAAAAATTTCAACTTATACACTTAGGTCTCTTTTTATGTGGTTCTTTTTTATGCGGATTTGAATTTATGAGGTTTTTCAAACATTTTTTTCGCTGTATCGATTTTGCTTCTTTGAGAGTTTTTATTACTTTTTTGCAATCAATTTTTCTTACATAATTCATGTATTTTTTATGATATTTTTTGTTTTGGTTAAAATACAGAAGTGAACAAATAAATTGTTTTTTTTTTTTTTTTGAAGTATCTGAATTTATGCGGGTTTTGAAAATGCTGGAACGCATCTCCTGTTCTTGTATGAAATTAAAGAACTTTTTTATGCGGCTTTCTGAAGAACGCATCTACCGCATAAAAAAGACCTAAGTGTACATGAGAGACAGACCATACAAGTCCAAGCAAGTTTCATACTTTGTAAAAAAATTTGAAAATTTCAACAAAGTTTTAAACTTTTTAATCACATTTATATGTAGAGCAATGCTTGGTGTGTAGTTTTATAGCATAAATATATCATTCTCACTCGAAAAATATCATAATTGTGTTTTTTTAATAATTTTGGAAACATTTCAAGTAGAATGTTCATATTTTTCCATTTTGGTGCCTATGCCTGCATACATACTAGGTAGCATCCATGGGCGGAGGGTAGGGAAAATCCGGGAAACGCAAACGAGCGAGCATATAAAGCGGGTAAACCAAACGGGGGCGATGTGAAGTAGGTAAAAGCTGAGTGGACAAAGGGAAAAAACGAGACATCAAAGGCAAACAATTTACTCAGGCAGGCAAACGAAGTAACGTAATGGTAAGTGCATATATACGGTGGACGGCTGCTTTGAAATTCAACGCCAACGCAACGCCAAAGTTGTATGTGAACCGGCCTCTATTCTTTGTTTACGCAAATACATATCCATACATACATACATACATATGTACATATGTCCTTGAACAACAGGCCACAAATAAATTTTTTCTCCAAGGATTATATTTCATTCAGGTATACAGCATAACTGCTACAAGTAGCAAACTATTTTGGGGTGCTAACAAGTGCTTACTTGTTTTTTGTTTCTGCGGCACAAACGATTATCTATACTATCTTCGTTACTTACTTTTCTCTGTAAAGACAAAATACATGCATATGTACATACATACATAAATGCATACATACATACATATATAAATATGCATGTTATGTATGTATATAACTCTAAAAAATATCTCATTCCATAATCTGTGCTTACGTATGTAATAAATTTTATTTGTTGTTTTAAAAGCTGCCCTAATATCGAGCCCTAACCGCCAAAATAACGTAAGCGACATTTTTTTCAAAATTTTCTTTTTGATGCAGAAATATTCCTAGAGCATCTAGGTACATTTCTGCATCAAAAATAAAATTTTGAAAAAAATGTCGCTTACGTTATTTTGGCGGTTAGGGCTCGATATAATATTCACATATTTATATGCATATGTACATATGTACATACAATTATTAACATACTTTCGTACATAATCTATTGACATACATTCCCACATTTTTATGCACAAAAATGCATGTGTTGTATAGTGCACTCGGAGCGCTCGCTCCTCGCTCACTCGTCTTACCTAGCAGAGCGAGTATGCAGACAGCTACTCGCCTCGTACTGCGAGCGAGGCAACACACAACAGCCTCGTTCGTTTAATAGGAGCGCGAGGAAACAAGCAGCGCTCGCTCGTTTGGCGAGCGAGGCAAACTTCTCGTGCCTCGCCTCATTGCTGCTACGAGTACGAGCTGCGAGCGCCTCGTTGTCTGCGAGGCATTGAGTAGGAGTTTGCTCGCTCGCTCGCTCGAACTCCGAGTTTTTGCCCACCCTGACCAGAAGTAACTGAAATTGCCAGAGAGAGAGAGATTGTCACCAACTTTGACGATTAACTTCCTGTTCTTCAAGTGTAAGACTCAAGCCAAGTTAAAGCAATGGAAGGAACTCCCAGCATCCCCAATTTGGCTATAAGTAGGTCATGGCCTAAACTGTTAATTGCAATCAAGCATGTTATAATTACAATTACAGTAATCGTAATGCTGAAAATTTTCGTAATTACAATTACAGTAATCGTAATCCTAAGTAATCAAAATGTAATCGTAATCATAAAGTGCCCAGCTCTGGATAATAGGCATACATAGTCTTTCACTACTTCAGTATACAAAGTCTCTATGTGTGTCGCTAGCAGAGCTCGAAAATAACCCTTAACTATTAACTAGTAATGTGACATTTTGGGTATGAATTAGGCTACACGTACATACTTACATACATAAATATGTATTCATTTTGGGCTCTTCTAAATAACCGAA
>NW_023458561.1:37953615-37957434 GCF_013731165.1 Rhagoletis pomonella
CATTCCACAAGCTAGAAAGCGCTAGCGCGCATGTGCCAGCTGCATACTTTTTATGTCTTTTTGTTTTGCTCTTGCGCGCCAATGCTATTTCTTGCTTAAGCGCTCAGCTGCTCAACTTGGATCGCTGAGATTGCCGAGCTTCGTATAGACTTCTTTTGTTGTATGAAGATATCTCGCTTTGGAGCAAATCAATAAATATATACGCATCTCCAGCAGCGTGCCGCTCAACGCTTAGCGCTCAAAACTCGGCTTAGCGCTCACCACCGCAGCGCTATCGGCTGGTGGTGGTAACCCTGCACGCTGCCGCTGATACCACGGCAATGATTATCGTTCAACGCCAGTATTATTTTTAAGTGGGCGTAACCAAAAACTCTCTGGCGCCACCTTCGTTGTTGACGATGTCTGTACAACAATAACAACAAATTGAATGAAAACCACCACAGCGTTGGCCGCTGTTTTGTTATTGTTGAATTGAATTTTAACTTCATTTGCTATGCTTTGTTTTTCTGCTGCTGCTGTTATTGTTGTTGTTCACAGTTTATTTCTGTATACAATTATTTTCAATTTCGTTGCCCGCACTGCGCCGCCGCGCGTGCGGCTTAACGCTTACAATCAGCGGCTTGGCTTTTGTTACGGCGGCGTTTAAATCGGATTTCGAATCAGATACAATTTCAGTCTGAGCTAAAGCTGGGATTTCAGTTCGAAGTTGTGTTCGGATCGATTTGTGGTACAGCGCAGCAGGCGCGTATGAGTACGCGAGTGTATCAGTGGCGCAGTGGCGCAGTCGCGCGCGCGTCCCCTACGTTCCAAGCGTTCATTCGTCGAAAATACGTATGCATGAAGGTGCGCAGCTTCAAGCAGATAAACTCAAACACACGCACACACACACACACACACAAGTGCAGCCAGACATTCAGTTGGTTGTTAAATATTTCGGCTCGTAAAATTCATTTTATGTTTATGAAATTATTATTCTTCATAAAATTAAAATTATGGCTTCATTTCGGCGAATTGACACAAAATGCTATGGCGTCAATGTTTTCGTATGCGCTTTATCAAATCTCCATAACTCGTAAGACATTAATCGGTATGTAAATAAATACATTGCATACTAATTGTTAATTTAAGCTTTCTAACTAAAAACTGGCTTCTCTTACAAATGCTTTGTGTAACTAATTCTTAATCTAAACTAGAAATCTGAAATTTTTAATTTGTATGTAAATATGTATGGATAAGTTATGTTTTCTATTTATAGACTTTTAATATGTACATATGTAAGCCTAGATTCGTTACGGCGTATCAAATGAACTTTAACGACGGTAGTGGGTTTTGTTTATTTCTTCGCTTTAAACTAAAAATAGCACCAGTCTTTTGTAATACTCTACTTAAGTACATCAGTCTGTCTGGGCGAAAGTTTTCCGTTATTTTAGCACTTTCCACCACTTCGTTGCCTTACTTTCTGCCTTGCAACGAACATGGATTCTATGTACACTGGAAACCCGATGAGCACTAGACAGAGTAGAATTTTGGCTGCATAATAGCAGAACTGGGTAATTTTTGATTACGATTACATTTCAATTATATCCTTAAATTATATACGACTACGATTACTTTAATTGTAATCATATATGTTACCATTATGATTATAATAATTGTAATCTTAAAAATTTAAGGACTAAAACTATGTTCACATATCAATATTATCTCAATCAAAGCTAGTTTTTTAATCACCCCGTTTACACAGGCAAATCTCAGATTATTAACCGTCAAATTTGTTGTGCTTGTTATTCCCACATCTCAAGGAAAATTTATGTTTCTTCTCTGTGCCACCGTGATCACGTTTTTCTGCTATAATAAGCAATATAAATATATTTTAACTTAACATTTTATTAAAAATACCTTTACAAACCTCTTTTACTTGCTAGCGTACATTTTTGTTTACTTTTACATTTGGCATTTCTCCTCTCTTTCGCAAAAACAATCGATAAAACTAGGATGGACACCGAAAAGTTATCGGTTAAATCTGAGATTATTTTATAATTACAGATTAACAAGGGACGAATTTTATATGGCTAATCTCTTGTTATAATTACAGATTAGGGTGTTAAGCTCGAAAATGAGGATAATCTACTTATATGTGAACCTAGTATAAGATTACTGTAATCGTAATCCTGAAATACATGATTACAAATACCATTTTAGGATTACAATTAAAGTAGTTGTAATCATGAAAATTACGATTACGAATACTGTAATTGTAATCCTAAAAATATTATGATTACAATTAATGTAATCGTAATCAAGAAAATGTTTATTGCGATTTTCTGATTTTCTGTAGAGGTTTAGTAGTTAAATAAATGAGCGGAACTTTGTTCTGCTACACCGAAAATTATGTAAAATTGATTTAAAGTTGAAGTAATACAGTTACAAAGCGTTCGCTGTGGTGTAGTGGTGGTGCAGTGCGCGCTACCATTCCGCAGGGCCTCTATTCCAGTCCGGTTCAACCCAACATCAAAGAACGTAAATCTATAAGAGGAGACAACACGTTATAATTGTAGCGAGTGTGAACATCAGGAGCCCGCCTTCTCTTTTAATCCAATCACAAAACGTATTTGGGTAAAAGAGAAAGCACGCTCCTGATGTTCCCACTCGTTACAATTATAACGTGTTGTCTCTTCTTATAGATTTACGTTCTTTGCCAACATCAAAAAATAAAAACAAAAAACGTTTTTTCTAATAGCGGTCGCCCCTAAGCAGGCAATGGCAAACCTCCGAGTGTATTTCTGACGTAAAACACAGCTTCTTATCAAAATACAATCGCCTTTCGGGTCGGCGTAAAAATGTAGGCCCCTCCCCTTTGTGTGACAACATCAAGGCGGACAGTTAATCAGAATCAATTTTATTGGAAATACTGCGATCACAAGTCTGTGTAGATTATTACATCAATTTCAAACAAATATGCGAATTCATAACTTAAAACCATTTCGGTAAATAATAAT
Organism: Rhagoletis pomonella; assembly: GCF_013731165.1. NCBI lineage: Eukaryota > Metazoa > Arthropoda > Insecta > Diptera > Tephritidae > Rhagoletis > Rhagoletis pomonella. The sequence goes on from NW_023458561.1 coordinate 37,956,615, forward strand.
CAATATTTGCTCTGAGCGAAAGTAATTTCTCGGTTACTGTAATGGTAATCATGAATTGCTTGATTGCGATTACTTTAATTGTAATCCTAATTGTAATCCTAATTGTAATCCTAATTTAATGATTACGACTACTGTAAGCGTAATCCTATTTTTCATGATTACAATTACGGTAGTTGTAATCTTAAAATTTTTATGATTACGATTACTATAATTACTATAATCGTAATCATATAAAGTACGATTACGATTACAGTGGTCGTAATCGTTAAATTTTAAAGATTAAAATTAAAGTAATATATTTAATTTAATCAAGTTCAACCTACTGGGCTTAGCATTCACAGGTTTCGATGGTATATAATTAAACATATTTAATAACATGAAGGTATAAATTTATAAGAATTAAGGCTAGGAAACAAATTTAATTCATAAAATAATTTTTGAATGACTCTCTGATCATGTCGATATCAACTTGCAGAGTACATTTTCGGAAATTTAGCACTAATCCGTTGCATTTCCATCATAATATGAGGGAGTTAATGTCATTCTGCAGAGCTACGCAGTCTTCAGGGAGCTTAATAAGATGATAAAGCTTGAGATCGTCGGCGTAAAGTAAACATTCACTAAGTTTGAAGACCTTAACGACATCATTGATAAAGATAATGGAGAGTAATGGGCCTAGATGGCTACCTTGGGGTACACCAGAAGCAGGGTTCGGATTTGCCTCATTTTGGCCCCTCGCTCGCTCGTTAGTTTGCTCTGAGTTAGCGCAACTCACGAGGAACACGCGAGGCTGTTTGCAAATGAGCACTCGTTAGGTACG
>NW_023458561.1:37957534-37961011 GCF_013731165.1 Rhagoletis pomonella
TTCGGTTATTTAGAAGAGCCCAAAATGAATACATATTTATGTATGTATGTACGTGTAGCCTAATTCGTACCCAAAATGTCACATTACTAGTTAATAGTTAAGGGTTATTTTCGAGCTCTGCTAGCGAAACACACACAGAGACTTTGTATACTGAAGTAGTGAAAGACTATGTATGCCTATTATCCAGAGCTGGGCACTTTATGATTACGATTACATTTTGATTACTTAGGATTACGATTACTGTAATTGTAATTACGAAAATTTTCAGCATTACGATTACTGTAATTGTAATTATAACATGCTTGATTGCGATTAACAGTTTAGGCCATGACCTACACGCTTTAACTTGGCTTGAGTCCTACTGGAAGAACAGGAAGTTAATCGTCAAAGTTGGTGACAGTCTCTCTCTCTCTCTCTGGCAATTTCAGTTACTTCTGGTGTACCCCAAGGTAGCCATCTAGGCCCATTACTCTCCATTATCTTTATCAATGGTGTCGTTAAGGTCTTCAAACTTAGTGAATGTTTACTTTACGCCGACGATCTCAAGCTTTATCATCTTATTAAGCTCCCTGAAGACTGCGTAGCTCTGCAGAATGACATTAACTCCCTCATATTATGATGGAAATGTAACGGATTAATGCTAAATTTCCGAAAATGTACTCTGCAAGTTGATATCGACATGATCAGAGAGTCATTCAAAAATTACTTAAAATATTATTTTATGAATTAAATTTGTTTCCTAGCCTTAATTCTTATAAATTTATACCTTAATGTTATTAAATATGTTTAATTATGTACCATCGAAACCTGTGAGGGCTAAGCCCAGTAGGTTGAACTTGAATAAATTAAAAATATTACTTTAATTTTAATCCTTAAAATTTAACGATTACGACCACTGTAATCGTAATCGTACTTTTTATGATCACAATTATAGTAATTATAGTAATCGTAATCATAAAAATTTTAAGATTACAATTACCGTAATTGTAATCATGAAAAATAGGATTACGCTTACAGTAGTCGTAATCATTAAATTAGGATTACAATTAGGATTACAATTAAAGTAATCGCAATCAAGCAATTCATGATTACGATTACAGTAATCGAGAAATTACTTTCGCTCAGAGCAAATATTGATTATTATTTACCAAAATGGTTTTAAGTTATGAATTCGCATATTTGTTTGAAATTGATGTAATAATCTACACAGACTTGTGATCGCAGTATTTCCAATAAAATTTATTCTGATTAACTGTCCGCCTTGATGTTGTCACACAAAGGGGAGGGGCCTACATTTTTACGCCGACCCGAAAGGCGATTGTATTTTCACAAGCTGTTTTTTTTTACGTCAGAAATACACTCGGAGGTTTGCCATTGCCTGCTGAGGGGCGACCGCTATTAGAAAAAAACGATTTTTGTTTTTATTTTTTGATGTTGGGTTGAACCGGACTGGAATAGAGGCCCGTCGGAATGGTAGCGCGCACTGCTAACCACAGCGGACGCTTTGTAACTGTATTACTTCAACTTTAAATCAATTTTACATAATTTTCGGTGTAGTAGAACAAAGTTCCGTTCATTTATTTAACTACTAAACCTCTACAGAAAATCAGAAAATCGCAATCAACATTTTCTTGATTACGATTACATTAATTGTAATCATAATATTTTTAGGATTACAATTACAGTATTCGTAATCGTAATTTTCATGATTACAATTACTTTAATTGTAATCCCAAAATTTTTAGGATTACAATTACGGTATTTGCAATCATGTATTTCAGGATTACGATTACAGTAATCTTAGTCCTTAAATTTTTAAGATTACAATTATTATAATCATAATGGTAACATATATGATTACAATTAAAGTAATCGTAGTCGTGTACAATTTAATCAATCAATCAAAAATTACCCAGTTCTGCTATTACCCAGCCAAAATTCTACTCTGTCTAGTGCTCATCAGATTTCCCAATCAAACCCAGTGTACATAGAATCCATGTTCGTTGCAAGGCAGAAAGTAAGGCAACGAAGTGGTGGAAAGTGCTAAAATAACGGAAAACTTTCGCCCAGACAGACTTATGTACTTAATTAGAGTATTACAAAAGACTGGTGCTATTTTTAGTTTTAAGCGAAGAAATAAACAAAACCCACTACCGTCGTTAAAATTTATTTGATACGCCTTAACGAATCTAGGCTTACATATGTACATATTAAAAGTCTATAAATAGAAAACATAACTTATCCATACATATTTACATACAAATTAAAAATTTCAGATTTCTAGTTTAGATTAAGAATTAGTTACACAAAGCATTTGTAAGGGAAGCCAGTTTTTAGTTAGAAAGCTTAAATTAACAATTAGTATGCAATGTATTTATTTACATACCGATTAATGTCTTACGAGTTATGGAGATTTGATAAAGCGCATACGAAAACATTGACGCCATAGCATTTTGTGTCAATTCGCCGAAATGAAGCCATAATTTTAATTTTATGAAGAATAATAATTTCATAAAAATAAAATGAATTTTACGAGCCGAAATATTTAACAACCAACTGAATGTCTGGCTGCACTTGTATGTGTGTGTGTGTGCGTGCGTTTGAGTTTATCTGCTTGAAGCTGCGCACCTTCATGCATACGTATTTTCGACGAATGAACGCTTGGAACGTAGGGGACGCGCGCGCGACTGCGCCACTGCGCCACTGATACACTCGCGTACTCATACGCGCCTGCTGCGCTGTACCACAAATCGATCCGAACACAACTTCGAACTGAAATCCCAGCTTTAGCTCAGACTGAAATTGTATCTGATTCGAAATCCGATTTAAGCGCCGCCGTAACAAAAGCAAAGCCGCTGATTGTAAGCGTTAAGCCGCACGCGCGGCGGCGCAGTGCGGGCAACGAAATTGAAAATAATTGTATACAGAAATAAACTGTGAACAACAACAATAACAGCAGCAGCAGAAAAACAAAGCATAGCAAATGAAGTCAAAATTCAATTCAACAATAACAAAACAGCGGCAAACGCTGTGGTGGTTTTCATTCCATTTGTTGTTATTGTTGTACAGACATCGTCAACAACGAAGGTGGCGCCAGAGAGTTTTTGGTTACGCCCACTTAAAAATAATACTGGCGTTGAACGATAATCATTGCCGTGGTATCAGCGGCAGCGTGCAGGGTTACCACCAGCAGCCGATAGCGCTGAGGTGGTGAGCGCTAAGCCGAGTTTTGAGCGCTGAGCGTTGAGCGGCACGCTGCTGGAGATGCGTATATATTTATTGATTTGCTCCAAAGCGAGATATCTTCAGACAACAAAAGAAGTCTATACGAAGCTCGGCAATCTCAGCGATCCAAGTTGAGCAGCTGAGCGCTTAAGCAAGAAATAGCATTGGCGCGCAAGAGCAAAACAAAAAAAAAAAAACAAAAAATGTATGCAGCTGGCACATGCGCGCTAGCGCTTTCTAGCTTGTGGAATG
>NW_023458561.1:37961111-37985682 GCF_013731165.1 Rhagoletis pomonella
AGTAATTGACGCATGTTTACCGAGTAGCTGCTTGACTTTCAATGGTTCAACCGAATATTGACTCAAAATTCGACAAAGTGTTAATGCGTGGCAGCATAATTGCTGCTTATTTTACATAATTGCGTATTTTTCATAGACAAGAGCAGTTTATTTTTAGCTAAAACTGCGAAGTACTCGACATATTTTTGATTCTGAGAAAGACGCATTGAAAAATGTAAATAAATTTCTCAACATTAATTTGAATTGCAGAAAAAAATAATAAAATAACATAAATTAAAATTGCTAAAAGATAAAAGAGGTAAGCGTGCTCAGGAGGCATTAAAGTGCATTAGGGATGCCACTCTGGGTAAAATTTTATGTACATATGTAATATATACAGTAATATATACAGTAATTCATACTATTGATATTATTTATTATTAATTTATGTATGTGAAAAATTGTGGGTCGTTACATTAGGGAGGCTCACTTTGTATTTTTTTCGACTATGCGCGTGTACACCAAAGGATTATACGTGTAATTCTAAGAAAATTAGATTTTTTTTTATTTCTTATTTTCCTTTTTTAATTTGATGTACCTTAAGGTTTTAAAATTTTATTGTTTTAAAAAGGTAAATATTTATTTTATTTAAATTAAATTTTTAGAACATTTTTAAATTTTTTTATTTGAATTTTTTTTTCAATTTTTAGATTTAGTTGTTGTCAAAAGAAAAATGTTAAACCTCAAGTATTTTTTTCTTTTTTAATTTTGTCTGTTTTTGAATTTAGATTTCTTTTATTTTTAAGAATTTATTGTTTTAAAAAGAAAAACATATTTTTTCAAAAGCATGATTGAGCTTTATACAACGATTTTTTTTTCTTTTGTTTTGGAAATTTGGAAAAAGCAAGAAAGTCTAAGCGGAAATATCAGCATAAAGTTCAATAAAACTGTTGAAACAAATATTAATGCGTTACAATAATATTAACAAAAGATTTTTTTATTTCATTTAATTTATAGAAAATTGTTGTCCTTTTTTCATTTAATTTTCTTTTAGTTTTTGTTTTTGTTGTGTCACTTTGGAAAGAAAGCTATGCATTTTTTAATTTAATTTAATTTTTAGAAAATTTATTGCTAAAAGACAAATAGAACAACGTTAAGACCTCCTCGTTTTCTTACGAAAGACTGCGGTGAGTTGAAAAACAGTTGCCAGAATTGTCCTGTAAAATGTTATTTATCAATTTTACTAGGAATTGCAGCCAATATATTCCCGGATATTTGGAATATGTGAGGCCCCATGTCCAGGCTAACGTTACGAAAAAAAATACCACACTAAAGCCTTCGTTAGATTACAAACATAAAATCTTATTAAATAAAAAATCGCTTCAAATTAAAACATTTGAAAATCTATATTTTCTTCATTTCAGGCCGTAATGAGGTTATAAATCCGAAACAACAACAAGCAACAACAACACATTGAAATGAGAAGACGCTGCAACACAACGCTGTAATCTGGCAATACTGGCAAAAAATAAATAAAAGAAAAAAAAGGAATCTAAAAACAAGCGCGTAGCAAACCGCTGAGAAAAAACCCTCGCAATGCAAAAGGAAAAGCGAAGCAGGCAAAAGCCGCACCGACGGCAACTAAAATGGCAACATGTAATTAAAACAACAACAAGGGAAGCCCATGCACTGCCTGCAGCAACAGCAACAACAACGAAAATAGCAGCCGCCACAGCCATACCAACTAGAACAACGATAACAACAGCAACAAAGCCAACACTGCTGACAGTGTACAACAAAATCGTGCGCACAATGACAGTTGTTGCAAGCAACATTGGCGCTGTTGTTGTTGGCGATGGCAAGCAGGAGGTTGACTGTTGTTGCGCAAGCGAGCCAAGTGACTCCAGCCAACGGCAACAGCAACAACAACGAATATGGCCCTCACAAGCACAGCTGCTGCAACATCGGCAACAACAACAACAACAACATAAGCAACAACAAGGTGGTGAGCCACTTATGCAACGGCGGCTGCATTTACGGCCATGGCCAGGACAGCGGTCAAAGTTCAGCTCCTGGCTGCTGACAACTGTGTTCATCGTTGCCATTTGCCTGGTGCAGAGTGCGCAGACGAACAGTTTGTTTGGTAAGTTGTTGTTTTGGCTGTTTCACTTGCATTCGTAGGATTGAAATTCCATTTCCATAGTTTCTCAAGATTTTTGTTCCTTTTACACCAAAAAAATAAAAAATTAAAACAAACTAGTGTAGTGCGCGTAAAATCACAACAACGTCGACAAGCGCATGCGCATTGATTTACGAGAGGCTGTAGCGATATGTTAACACACAGCTGAATGTTGGCTGTTATTCGCTTGCCGGTGTTTTTTTTATTGTTGTTGCTGACAAACCGCACAAGCAAACATGTTGATTAAGTCGCCGATATTCGCACGTACATATATAATTTTTTTGTTCGCACAAAAGTAGAGTTTGTATGTTTGTGTGAAAGGTTGATTTGTTGTTTTTACTGTATGTGAAAATATTTGTGTTGGTTCAATGCGATTTGTTTGCGATTTCGTGACTTTTTTACCATTTTCTAATCAAAAGTTATGGGAATTTGAAAATTTACGCATAGCAAATGCAGTTTAATGCTGCAAGCAATTTTCGATTGCATTTTCACTATGTATGTACTTCCTTGTGGAGAAATTCGTTGAGAGCTATCGGTAACCGTAATTATTTAAAAAAAAAAAAAAAAAAAAAATATTTAAAAAATCATGTTCAGGCGGGCAAGAGTGGATATACGTTGAGCCTAAAAAATAAAGTCTGAGGCTAACGAGGGTCCTACAGGGTCTTTGTTGTTTCATGTTCTTCGTCTTGTATAGATCAAAAACTGCTCTAGAGAGCGTCTAATCAATAGATAATCTTACTACAATACATTACTTTACAGGAAGAGTGACCAACAAGACTGCTCAAGCCGATGATATGTACATGGAAAACATCGCTATTTATTCGTTTGAAAAAACGTCGCGATGCGTCAAGATGTTCCTCATCTTGAAGATTATATCAAACCGAAAGTAGAAATATCAGCATTTGATTAGACACTCCTAGGTTGATAATTGCTTTAACACGTTGCAATATCAATGTGGCTATTCTAATCAAATAAAGAGGTTTTGGATCTGCTATTTCTGAAACGACGGTTTTCGCCTGTCTGTTATCTTCTGGCTTTCATCCAATAATGTTGACCCAAATTTGCCTTCCAGAAGGACTAGGTTCGCTTTACAGAACTATTTGGCAGTGCCATAAAAGGTCTTGTGCTTAGAAATACCTGAGCTTACCCTTTGTCTGGCCAAAATTGCCTACCACTTGGAGCTATTTTTGTTTGCTTTAAAGTCGAGGACCATAAGCTTGCTGTCTGATTGTAAAAAATATAATAAAACCGGTGATTACGAACCTCTACGAGCTATAAAGCCTAGAACCCTGGTCCAACGCCTTTATATCACTGAGCAGAATACTTTAGTGCTATGTGCACACTTGCACCTCGAAAGGTAGCTATCCACATAGAGTCTCTTGGTCTTTTAAACTGGAAGTGAGTTTGGACTGCGTAGATTTCTCCTTCTCCTAAGGATGTATTTTTTACTGCAAAATGGTTTCCGCTATCTTCAAGTTTTAGAACCAAATCTTTTGCTCTTTACGTTTTTACTACTACAGTGAGATGATAACAAGCAGATCACTTCCTTCTGTCCTGCTCCAGGTTTTGCGCGGTTTGCCGGGGGACATGCTTCTATCGACTAGGGAATTCCATTCCAAGGCCTTCATTGCAGTACTGCCGTATTTGCGCCCAGTGCGGGCTAACCATTTCAGTCTTCGAATCCAGATGTTAAAGGGGCTCCATATTGGCATTTCTAAGCAACTCCTCATTTAAAATTATTTATGTAGAGGTGGCACAAAGCATTGAAAGCCGAAATGTGTGGGACTTGCCTTTCGGCTCACCGCACTAAAAACCCAACCCTGCTCCGTTTCCCTTCTACCGTGGAACCACCGTTATCGATTACCTGTTCAGTACATACCGTGCATTAGTGATCATCCTCGTACGTAAGTCTGTATAATAATAATAATAGATTGGCGCTTACACGTATGTTAGTGTTTGGCCGAGCTTCTCCTCCGACTTGTGGCGTGCGCCTTGATATTGTTACACAAAGCGGAGGGACCTACAGTTTTACGCCGACTCCGAACGGCGATTGTATTTTTATGAGAAGCTGTTTTTCATGGCAGAAATACACTCGGAGGTTTGCCATTGCCTGCCGACGGAAAGAAAAAACCTTTTTTCTATATTTTTTCGATGTTGCTTTGACCAGGGTTTGAACCCGGATGCTGCGGAGTGAAAGCGCGCACTGCTTACCACTACACCGCAGCGGCCGACGTAAGTCTGTATAGGTACGCTTTAAAACAACGGTGTCCCGTTAGTATTTGAGTTTGGTGGAAGTCCACTTCTCCATATCGCCTGTCAAGCTTATACTCAGAATGAATTTATATGTCCAACGTCCAATTAAGGAGGGGAAGTATACCGAAATATAGCTATTCTGACATTTTTACACACATATGTATGTATGTACCTATATGCGAAATAATGGCAGTGAGACATTTTCACCAGTTTCGCCAATTCTTTTCATTGATTATATTTTGTTCGATTTTATATAAAAGAGTAACTCACAATTTAATAAACACAATATATGTACACAAATCGGCATTTCATACTTTGTACAAATATTGAAAAAAAATTCAGCAGGTTTTCGCAACAAAAAGCTTTGAATTCAGAATTTTTAGTGAGATTCCAAGTTTACGATTTTACTAATTTTTTTTTCGATGTAAAATGTGTTCGAAATGGATGAAAATTTATGAAACCGGCAGCAAAAAAAAACATATTGCATATTGCAGAAACTTGCAGTTTTATTTAATGGACTATAAAACTTCAAACTTAAAATCTTTCTAAAAATTCCGAATAAAAAGCTTGTTGTTGGGAAAACTTACTTTTCGTACTGCATATTTACAATAGAACTCAGCGGTTTATAAATATTTCTCAGTGCTTTTAATTTCCATTTGTTGTAATTTTCTAATCTGGTATGGTGGTATGTGATTTTTTGTTATATATTGGCATTCTATGCTAAATTTCTATATTTTATGATTGTGCCAAAACAGGATGAATTGTGCCAAAAGTGCCTCTGAGAATGAAAGTCCCAAAAATGGCACTGTTGTGCCTACTTTTCCATCACTGATTCGAAGGAAGGTGAAAACATTTGCTTCCAAGGCAACGGAAGTCAAATAAAAAAAAAAAAATGCAATAGATGTGTTGGTATGTTTTTTGTACAGGTGTAAATTAGAACTGTGTCATTATTATTTCGTTTAAATGTTTCCCTCGTAAGACAAGCAGGTTCCGGAGGCCTTGAATCTCTAGCAATTCTATGCAAAACGTTCAAAAATAAGAGCTCCTAAGAGGCCTCCATATTTTGTAGTATTGTCTACTAGGTAAGAATATTGATTTCATGCGCCATTGTCTTTAAAGGAATGGAGGTATGAAGTTCTTTTCAATATTAGATACGTCAAATAATATTTTTGAAAAAAAAAATCGGAGTGTACACGTGCTTGAATTAACAGCACATTTTGTTTAAACTTTCCGAAAAACGTGGCTAATGCGTCACAGCGCGAATCGTAAATCTTCAAAATAACTACTGTAAAAAGCTATAGAGCTTAGCAGTAAAATTTTACATTTAATGATGTAGTTTGCAATCACAACAAAAGGCAACACTTTTATGGTCTATCAAACGCTCGAATAAAGCCAAACAAATTTGAATTCATTATCGTAAACCATTTTACAGTCACATTGTCATAAACAAATAATTCATTTTCTTAATGGAATATGGCAACAAGTTGTTGTAAATACATATCTACATATATTCATGGCTACCTTACATGGCAGCGTCCGTTATGCATACTACAAGAATTCTGTATATGCTAATGTAGATATGTACATACATATGTATGTACGCATCAAAGCACCGCTAACTAAATTTTAACGATTTTAATCGGGCTTTAAGTGACGATGACCACCAACATCATCTATCATTGACTGACACGTGTACCATTGAAGCGTCAAAAAATGTATCATTACAACACTTCGGCCAAGGACGTTCGTAGATGGTGAATGAATATATAGTAGGGTGGTCCAAAACTTCGTGTGAAAAAGTCAAGTCGGAGTATATTTTTCGGTATGGAACAATCCTAGGGGGTGAGAGCATTAAAATTCCGACTTTACTTTTTCCACATACATAGAGATACTTGTCCATATGTACATTAGGGTGGTCCTTAAAAAAAAATCAAAAGAGCGTTTTTTTCAGTCTCACCCCTTCAATCGGTAATAGCACGGTCACAGATATCACATACAAATTTTGGTCCCGATTGGAGACGGTTAAGGTGTGTCGCACAGGGGCCAAATTTCTGAATCCTCTATGGAGACTCAAAAAATTTAAAAAAAATTGTTTGCCAACTCATACCTAAAATCGATACCAGCGCAATCGAAGATATCACATATAAATTTTGAAAAAATTGGACATAAAGTGCTGGTCATTTAGAACAAGGTTGGCACTGAAAATATAGATACGACGTTGTTTTTAAAACAAGGGACGGTATAAAGTATGCAACGACATTTTAATTTGAAAAAGTGGAATATGAAATGGTTCAACAATTTAGTCGAGTCATTAGGCCTTATGAATAAGAAATAAGCAATTGCTTTTTCTTAAAATCTCAGATCTTTTACCTAAGTTGGTTTGAATAAATTGAGTAAAAGGTCTGAAATTTTAAGAAAAAGCAATAGCTTATCTTTTATTCATAAGGCCTATTGTCTACTTTTTATTATCCATATTTTTGTGCATTTTCAAGGACTTGTCACCGTAAATTTTACATAACCAAATAAATATTAATTAAATAATGCCACGTTTTTCAATAAAAAAAAAAATTATGGCTTGATTTCTATACTCTCAGCCGGAGCAGTTTTTAAAAGATTTGTGTATGTTGTCATATTTGGATCATCTTGTATACGTTTATTTAAAATACATATTTAATAAATATTTGTTTCTCAACTAAATGCCAAGAACTGAAATATCTTTGTATGTATGTATATACCCTCATTAGTTATATATTTATTCGAGAATATGTAAACTCGCCTACATAAGCTTACAACATAAAATACCTTACATTTTATGCATATTTACGAGTACACATACCAACAAAGAGAAACTTACACCCAGCGGTGACTTCAGGCCTAAAGTATGGCAATACATCCAGCCTGAATAGTAATGTATAGTACTTGCCATACTATCTACGATTCCAATTAACATTTCAGTTGTTATGTATGTTTTGAAAAAATGAGCAAAATATGTACTCTTCGGCTTACCGAACAGCAAAACTCCTTCAACTTTGTCATGCCTTGCGTCCCAACCAGGGTTACCACTTTGGTAAATTATTACCAAAATTGGTAAAAAATATTTGGATTGGTAAAAAGGTAAATTTTTGTTCATTTTGGTAAATTTTTGTTAAAGTATTTTGTTTGAAAAACAAATAAAACTTTTCGTTCCCTCTTTATTTCTCGTAGTGATCTTTATATTATAAATTTCTTTCTACTTTGTTTGTTATACTAAGCTTCCGTCGACTATAAAACTGCATACCAAAAAATTCAGATTAAAAAGCTCGAAATATAGACGAAAATTTTTGTAAATTTTCTAAATGTTTTATATAGCTTGAATCCTTGATTCGTATGGGTTTGGTTTAATCGCAAACAATATTCTTATGCAATCAAAAATAGCAAAAAAAATTACTTGAACAACATTGTGAGTAAAAGAAAAATCACCAAGGGGTTTTTGAGAAGCTGTATTTGTTTATAATAAATCCAGTTGAAGTTTTTTTTTCAAATGGTGAAGTTTCGTTGTAGCCTTTGTTTCATCACTTTCGATTTTGGCTGAAGGAAACCGAGAAGATGTCATTAATATGATCTCAAATACCATATCAATAGTTAAATAAAAAGTTCCTCAATAAAAACTCTTAATTTCTATGGCAATAGAACAAAACTATAGTTTTTTAATAAAATAGCTAAAAAAAGTTATTGGTAGATTTTTTTGAGATTTGGTAAATTTTATTCAAATGGCTGGTAAATACTTTTTTTAGTCAGTGGCAACCCTGGTCCCACGTATATATTATAGTTCATTAATAAGGCTGGTATGCAGCTCTCAAGAAATCGGTCAAGAAAAATTTGCCATTGTTTCGTGTGTGTGTCCAAGGAATTTTGACATTTTTGATACTTCACAGCCTCTTTCCTCTAGAAATAATGGAACGGGCATATATTTCTGCTGCAAACCTGGGTTGCCTTGTGCTCTTTTTTCACAAACAACTTTAGAAAACCGTACTAAAAAGCGTAGCAAATTTCTTAAGAACTGCGTACTGCCAGAAGGAAATTTGACTGAAGAAAATTTCTTAACCATTTCTTGTACGTCATTTTGTATGGAATTTTAGCTTTTCTTGAGAACTGCATACAGGCCTTTAGCTCCGGTGTTATTGGAAGCCTGGGAGGCAAGTGTTGTGTAGGTCTGAGCTGATAAATTACGTTTTTTTTTAAATCTCCTTTTGTGCTCCCTCATTTGTCTGAAATCATTGAAAACTTTTTTAATTAATATTACTATTCACTTATTTTTAAACAGCCGCAGAAAAACTTGTTTTACATATGTATGTAGTTCTTTTTGACTACTTTCCTTCGCATTCAGAGTGTAGGCACACAAAAAAAATATAGATCGCAATTTATTGTGAATATACGATGACGTAAACATAACTTCGTTTAACAAAGCGCAATCAAAAACCATCGGAATTGGTAATGTCTTTACTAAAGGTACCGCTGGGCATATGATATGTATGTATGCATGTAAAAGTTAATGTAAATATCAGCATACCAACGTAAGTTTGTTTTGTAAATAACTTATACATATTTACATATGCATAGGTGTACCTACTTACGTACTTATTTATGTACTTAATTATTAGTTTTATCAACAAACAATGTTCGCTCTTTTATTCAAGTTTTTTTTTTCTTAAGACTCAACAGATTAGAGTGCTAATCTGGTATTAACAGTTTCGCGGAACTACATGTCACACCTGCCACAACACTAAACAAAAATACAAACAATGTCACTTTTTATGAAGTCAACTGTCTGCTCTTAAGAGCCGGTCAGACGTGGCAATATATTTCGAAAAGGCCGACAAATTGAAAAATTTCAGAAAGCAGTTGCATTAACGGTCACACCTTGCACGTAAAGTGTCTTTCGAAAGAGGTTTTTTATTTCTGAAAGGCGAATTGTAGATTTCTAGTGCAGCACGTGCAAGTTGAAATACATTTCCGAAATCGATTTACGCACTTTGAGTTGCAGTCACACCTTGCAACTTTCATTTCTAAAACTGATTTTCGAAAAGTGACAGAAAGGTCTTTCTGGCTGTTCACACATGGAAATAAAATCTCTCTTTCTCAATTTGACAGCGAATTCCGTGGAATAGTTGGAAATATTGCCAAGTCTGACACGCTCTTTAAGCGCATACATATGTACATAGCTATGTAAATATGTAGTTATTTGTAAGAAAATATGTAGATATCTTTATAAACAGTTCATAAAAACGCATTTGCTGAAGTCTTTGTGGCACCATAACAAACATGACAAGTTCGTTAAGAGCCCTACATACTTACATATGAATATATGTATGTGTGGCATGCACATATGTAAATATGTATATACATTAGACTGCATCACTCCCCATACAAAAAAGAAATCGGTACTGTTTTTTCATTGGACTTATAAAATCTATTATATTTTAAGACGTCCACCAAAATATTTCGGAAAAATATTAAGATTTAAGCGAACTGGACTGATTTGAAAATACCTCCAAAAATGGAGTTTTTTTATGAATAAAAATAGTTTCTTAAGGATGTTTTTTGTAAGAATCCCCTCAAATGACAAAACGGTTTAAGCTTAAAAAACTTGCTTAAAAACATTAAAAAAAAAAAATTAACGGAATCGTAATAATAATTTTTTTAACGCTGCTGTTTTTTAACTTTTTTCAAAGATTGGTATAAGAAAAACTTGAATAACTGAACCTAAACTATTCCGATTTAGACTTGTGAGGTATCATTGGAAAGGTATTTTCTCACCCTTTTTATTATTTTGCTAACAAGCTCATTCAAAGAATGAAAGAGAAAGGTAGGAACATGATTCGAAGTTGAATTAAGATGTGTTGGTATTTGCTCATAAATAAAAATAGTGGAAAAATACCTTTCTACCGAGATCCCATAAGTCTAAATCAGAATAGTTTTGGCCCAGTTATTTAAGGTTTTCGTAAATCAATATTTGAAAAACGTAAACAACAGCATCAAAAATCTCATTATTACGATTCCGTTGAAAAGATTTTTAAATATTAATCTGTATTTAATCTGTTTTGTCATCTGAGGGAATTTTTTTCAAAAAGTTCTTGAAGAAACTATTTTTATTCATAATAAATTTTGTAATTCCGGCGGAAAACCGCAACTTTTTTTTGGTGATGCAGTCTAATATACATACATACTCGGTATGTATAAATTAAATTATAGTTAATGCAAACAAAAGCTTGCCGATAGTCCAAATACGAAAATTCAGATTTCGTTGAAGTCAGTGAAAGTGCAGACATTCTTAGGTAGCTGTTAGACGTGGCAAGTGCAAGTCGTTTTCAAAAGTATGACAAACTCAAGAATTTCCAAAAGAGATTGCAGGAGCAGTTACGCCTTGCATGTAAAGTGGCTTTCAAAATCAGTCTTTATTTCGGAAAATCAAACTTTCCGATACTACTTTTTGTCCGTTGCTACTACCTTGCTTGTTGTTGTCTGTTATGAATGCAGACACGACCACTCTCAACTATGTTACCATACATTTTTATGCTTATAACAAAATTAATGACCTGAAAAGTTTGCTAAACCTGCTAAAATATGCACAAAACAGTCACAAAATTTTTAATATATTAATAATTAAATACACTAATTTTACGCAAATTCGCCAAAAAACAATTACTAGCGCAAAAAAAGAAAATTAATAGTGCAGCACGAGCAAGTTGAAATTATTTCTGGAAAGCGATTCGCGTAATTTCAGTTGCAGTTACACCTAGCAATTTTTATTTCCGAAAGTTATTTCTGCAAATCTGCAAAAAAGACTTTCTGGCTGTTTACACGGGAAAATAGACATTCGATTTCGTACTTTGACAGAAAAATTATTAGAAAAAGCGCTTGCATTGCCACGTTTAACCACACCTTTTTGCATTGACGATTTCCAATCTTCAGCCGAAGCCAGTGTTGGCGACACAAAGTGTGTGTATAGGACGTTTAATTACTTCATACAAGCTTTCACACTATCAATATTTTGTGCGGCCTAAACTGCTGCTGGTTATCCGATTTGGATTCCACAATTCGCGGAACCTGCAGCCATTTGTCCTGGACAAGTCCTGGAGAGAGAGGCTTTAGCCTCATCCGTACGAGGGCTGCGCACTTACGCAGAAAGTGTACGACTGTCTCGCTTTAAGGGTGGGCCAATCCTTTCGGGCCAGTGCCCATTGCAGTCTGTCGTAAGTTTATATGTACTTTCTTTGCTTATTCCCATTAGAGCCCAGAATTGCCGAGTAATCCTAAACGATCTTGTATGATCCCCCCTCTGTATAGCCTTCGACTGATAAATTTCGCCAATTCTGCCCTTGACATTCCTGAGTAAGGCATTCAGTGCTGAGCCGCATGTCGTTAGTACATCCACTGTCTCGTTTCCGTAAATGTCTTTATGTTCCGGGTCCTATATTAGGGTAATTTCGTTTTGATCAGAAATCGAAGAGTGAGATATGGCATCTAGGGTCATCCACCAGTTGAGCCCTAACAAAGGTAGAAGTGAGTGCATGAATAGCCGGTTGGCCATCTGAGAAGAAATTCATCTGCCTTCTCGAGGTTGTTTGTTTTTTCAAAGGCATAACTGCTATCTAACCTCTGACTTATCACAGCATAAAAAAAAACAAAAATTTTGGTCAGAACTTTTGCTTTTTTTCACAAAACGAAATAAGAAAATTTTACAAATTTTGATATCAAAAAAATCGTATATGAAAAAATTTTTAAAAATGTTTGGCTTAATTTTTATAAAAAATTAATTAAAATAATTAGCCCAAAATTTATAACAGTCTTTGCTTTTGCTGTTTTTTTTTAATTGCAAAATTCTGTTTTCTTTTATTTTTCGTATTTTATAATTCGTTTTTTTTTTAATAGCCCCAAATATCACCTTTAAAACGAGTTCAGAACGATTTATGTAACCATATTAGTTCTTTAGATAGTAAAAAAATTAACTGAAAAATTCGGATAACTGTAAAATTTTAAACCCTCGAAAAAATGTTTAAATTTATTTTCCTTTGGCAGAGCTTCGTTGTATGATAAAAGTAAAGTTCTGACCAAAATTCATCCAAATTAAAAATGGTCAATTCCAACTATACTTCGACTTGGCATGGATTGGCCCAACTATATGTATGTATATATACATACATAAATTCTGTCATTTCTTACCTCATCTGCATAAATATTTTCGCTTACCCACCCGGTCTCGACTTAATTGCTTTACAAGTGAAACTTAAACAGGAATAAGTATGTACATGCATATTACTATCAGCCTTATATCTTTCCATTGATATTTGACACGCAGCATGTTCACGTTTACAAACTGAATTCCCGATAAGAATGAAACTACGAAAGGTATGTAAAGTCAACCGCAGGCAAATTAAAAAAGTAAACATTACTTACAAATGAATGACAAAGTTGCCCGTGTCTTTTATCTTATTTTTTTTCGTCTTATTGTTGCTGCTAAATTATCGTTGCAATTCCGATGTTCTTTCCTTTCTTATTTTATTATCGTTGCCACACACTGTTCTGCACTGTTCTAAACTATTCTCTTCGTTGCGGTGCACTGCAACTCTGCAAAGTCCTAAATCACGCACTTGGCCCTTTTCTGAGAATCACCAAACCAAAGAACTGTGTGTGATTGCAAACCGTTGCACGGCTTCATTATGCTGGCCTGCATCCGTTTTCACAATCACTGCCACAACTAAGGACGTACGCAGTCAATCTTTCACTTCCCTTCACCACTTGTTCGCTTGCGTTCTTTGTGGGTTTTGTTGCATTGCTCCGTCTGGACGACAGCACGATAAGCATCTTCGGCGTGCAGTCAGCAGTGGCCAGCCAGCATGCAGCCAAAAATGCCCGCCGCTGTGTTCTTTCTCTCTAACTTGGTCTTTGGTTTTGGTTTTAGTTTTGCTACTCGCATCATGTAGCGTGTCGAGTTTTTACTTTTCGCCATTGGCATTGCCATGTCGACGGTTGCCTTTTTTTCTTGCTTTCCTCTGCCGCTTTTGCAATGCTTGTTCTTGATTTTCGAGACCTTTTTTTTTGTGCCAACCTCATTCGGTAATTACGGCGTTTCTTAGCTGGCGCTAGCCCTTTTTCTGATATTTTCATTTATGTGAACGGTGGGATAACTCTGCTGCTGCTGCGTCTGAATGCTGCAGTGTGCCTTTGTACACTCAAATATACAGTGGAGTTTGCCAAGATAGAAACACCTAGGTCGGGTGCAGGAGTTCGCAAGGACGCTGTCAAAATTGGGCCTTCACTCTAACTAAAGGCGATGAGATATTCATGTGCTAGTTAGGAATAATTCTCTGACATCCTTAAGGATAGAAAGAACCCCAGCTAGAAAAGGATCTTTAAACCAAAAAATCTACTTCTATTCTGTTTAGAAATGGCATATGTCGTCGGATTGCAGAATAGTCATAATCACTTAGCCCGAATATAACCTTAACCCTAGGAAGGAAAACCTTGTAATTTTACGAATTCATTTACATATTTATCTTTTTTTAAATTATCGCAAAGTCCTTTATAAATAATTGCACTAAAAATATCAACCTTAAATAATAATTTTTCTAAAATTGCATACAAAAGTAAGTAGTCGTAAAATTTGCGATGTTTACTTATAATGTTACTCCTAAGACGGTTACCTCTCCAGGGTTAAGGGAGCTTTCAACCTCCTAACGAAGTCAAGTTCGGACGGCAACACTCATCGCCATCCATACTGAGCTCTGCCCTATTCGCTCCTACTCTAGATGGCCAGCGATTTCCCATAATTATTTTTGCAAAAATTGTAGAGGCGCAGACGAACCAAAATTATTTGAAATTAAATTTCTAACACGATGTCATCTTTGAAGGTTTTAAAGTACAACTTTCCGCAATACAGCTGAAGGTCCTGGCATTCAGTGTTTTAGTTCGCTAAAGAGATAATTGCTTCTCATAAAAATATATACATATATATATATTAAATCTAAACCGATGATCAAAATTTGGCCGTAGAGTGGAAAGCCATTCTGCAGAAGTTTTCTAAACAGCTATATCATCTTGCTGTGTATGCTACCGCTTAATTTTCTATGAAATTTTTCTCGCTCGTTTCTAAAACTCTGCTCTTAACTGTACGCACTATGGATACTAAGGAATCATAAACGCAATGCAACCGCGAAAGCCAACCAAGTTGACCCTTGCAAAAAAAGGAAGCACAACGAAGAGGTTGAGGGCGTACGCTACAGCACGCAGCACGTTACAGCGCAGCGCCATCGTCATCGCCACTGCCATGCAGGTGGTCTTGGCTAGCGGTCCTCTGATCTTTTACTGCATGCCACAACGCCTCCTCCACCGCCCCTTCACATACTTTTTCACATACCTTTTCAATCTACTGCGGTGTCTTTTACTGATTTTCGAAGTCATTGTTTTCTTTTTCGCTACGATTTGGTGCGCATTTTAAGAATGGCCAGTCGAAAAGGCCGAAGACACAGTTACCATTGAAGCAGTTACGTAGACTACATACATACCTTCAACTCCGAGTGCATAGGCATTTGTCTTTGTATGTACATATGTACATATGTATTTATCAGGGGCGCACCCAGGAATATATTTTGGGAGGGGTTTATACTTCTGAAAATTCGCTTCAAATAAAATGATCACTAAAGTACATGTATGCAAGTTTTATGTACAGTATGTAATAAATAAATAAACTTTTTGAAGTTTCATAAATTGCATTTATTTACATAAAATTAGCAAAAAACTCAAACATTTGTAACCGACTTCGAAAAAGGGGGTAGGTTATCAATTCGTCGGAATAGTATGCTAACGCATAACTTTGGACCACGTGAACCGATTTCAATAATTCTTTTTTTTTTATCGGAAAGATGGTACCTCAAGGGTCTTCCCGTAATTTGAAATTACTTGTTTAATATAAAGTTCTATAAACACAAGATGCGCTCAACTTGCAAAAGTAATAAAAAAATTAAAAAAAAAAAAGTTTTAATGTTCATTTTCCTCGAAATCTGGTTTCTGGTTTTCGAATGAGATGGCGATTTTTTACGATTGCCTAATTTTTTTAATATTTCGAATACCGAGAAAATTAAATGAATTTGAATTTTTGTTATGTAGGCAATTTTGGTGGAACGAATTCGAAGTGGGCAAATTAAATCCTCGAATCCTTGTTAAGGACATATCAGTTGTAAACTCTTTGAGGCTCAGTAAGTGAGTATGCATTGCATATTTTTAGGTTACATTCGCAGTTACACTTTTAAGAGCTCTCAAAAAAAAAACCAAAAATTCATGTAAAATGGCGCACAAGAAATGGAATAGGAATTTTCTTCTATCAAAATTTCTTAAATCAATTTGCATCTCTCAAGAAAAAAATGCTCGTATATTTATTTCTTTAAGAAAATTTACAGCAAAAGCAAAGTGCGTTATAATAAAAAATATTTCTTGTGATTTTTCTTGAGAGCTGGCTTTAGGATACAGTTTGTATTTCAGGTTATTAGCTTTAGGGGGGGTTTGAACCCCAAAACCCACCCCTTGTGTGCGCTAATGGTATTTATGTTTATGTATATGTATACTTATGTTATCTTCGTCTCTTATGCACCACACTAAATATGTATGTTAGCGCCATTTACAACAAAACAATGCAGCTAAATATCGTATTTGCTGTGCACTTAAAGAACAATCAACAAAATCTACAAGCGCCACTACACACAAAAGTAAAATAAATACGTAAGTTTGTACCTACATACATACAAACATAAATACATACTACCTGTAGTTATAACAAACAATGCACAAAATATCGTAATGAGCTCCAGTAACCGAAACGAAAAACAACTTGCTCGACAATCCATTGATTTCTGTTGTTTTTTTTTCTTTTTGTTGTATGCAGTTCTTATTCTTGGACTGCTGCTGTGTAGGATCTCGTTGGAATTTTGTTTGTGGTGTAGTACTATGTACGAGGAGTACCTTCTTTGATGATGAAGCATTTCCGCTTTTACTTAGTATTGTCTTAAGTGTGTTGATAAGCAGCATTCTTTTACCTTTTTTTTTCTACGTGGCGCGTCGTGTTGTGTGTCGAAAGACTTGTCCGATCAATTTGCCACAGGTAAAGTACTTGTATGTTTGGAATATTTACTATCTAATAATGGAAGTGCGTTCTTGGTACCTCATAAATAAAACGGTTGATTGGTATGAGTGCGCGTGTATGTACATACATATGTGATCTTTTAAGTGTCCGTCTACAGCCATGCATGTATGTAAATATACATTTATTTTGTAAATTAAACAATAAAAATACTAATCATCTAATCGTTGTTTTCCACATAATATTTTTCGTGTGGCGTTAGCTTGTAAATGGATATGGAAAATGGAGTGAAGGAGATTTTTTATACATACATACATACATATGTAAACCGCCGGAAAAATGTATTGGCACAGAGAATTTTTCACAATAAATGCAACAACTTTTATTAAATTTTTTCCGCAAATTTTTTATACAAGCATGGTTCTATCTACAACAAAAAACATAAAAATATAATTTCTAAACTTTGTGCAAAAATTTAGGAAAATTCCATAAATTTTAAACTTTTTATTCAAATTTTTTATTTTTTTTTTTGAGTTTTCTAGCCCATTAAATTCGTGTATGGAAAATGCAAGTTTGAAGTTAGTCAAAAATCGGGTTGATTTTGTTGAAGGTTTTTCGCATTTTCAAAGTATTTTAAAATTTTTTCATTTTGGAAGAAACTGCATGAAAAAAATTGCCAAACATCAACGGTAAGTCCTTATTACTTTAAACTTGCACTTTATTGTAATAAAATTTATTGGGCTAAAAAACTGCATTTTCTACAAAATCTGATTAAAAAAGGTTGAAAATTGGCATGAAAACTTATTGCATTTCCCTTTTTTTTTGCACAAAGTTTAAGAGTTATATTTTTTTTGATGTAGTAGGAACAATATTTTTATAAAAAATTTGCAAAAAAATATAAAAATACAAATTCTTGCATATATTGTACAGAGCTCACTGTGCCCATACTTTTTTCCGACAGTGTACATATATGTACATACGAGTTGGACTTTAAATGAAAAATTTTTACATTTTGAACCCTTTTAGTTTCATAAAAAGAAACACGAACAAATACTAACAAAGCAAAACTTACACAAAAATTATTTATTTATTATAAAAAAATCCTAAATTCCTCTGTCACGGGTGGGACAACGTTGTCACTTTTACCTTCCTGAATTCAATGGGCTCCAAAACTGAATACCTAGAATTTTTGTAAAAATTCTGAATAAAAATTTCTTTTTCATTTGTGTTGCGTAATTTTATATGAACTTTTCTTTTTTTTTGAGAGCTGGAAACAGTCCTTAAAGGCTTCAATTAATATAAAGTAAATTTCAATTTAAAAACGTGATATTCACGATGTTGTCGCTGCTACGGAAGAAAACTAGCAGAACATTGTATTAAAAAAATTTAGGTCAACTCAGAACTCCATGCAATATACATATGTACGTACACAAACCGAATTTCAAGTCGATAGCATCAAAAACAACGAAGTTGATTTATGTAAGACGGCCCGATAGAGTACATGCCGACTATATGATATAGTCCGGTCAATTTTGAACTCTTAGAATGTTTTTCCGGGAAATATGCACTAAACCACTTTTTTTATGAAGGCGCTTCTTAATTTTTGGCGCTCTAACCGCCTAAGCTAGTTTAGCCCGAGTTCAACAACGCACGCCAGTATTTTTTCTTCTATGCTAACTGACGCCTATAGGAAATGCTATTTAAGTGAAGCCAAGCGCTTCTTCGCTTAGTCCGTCTTCCTTTGTTACCACCAGCCAGTTCCGAGCGGAAAATTTTCAGAGCAGCGGCGTCGGTGTCCATTCGAACGACATGGTCAAGCCAGCGGAGCCGCTGTATTTTTTTAATTTTACGAAGGGAGTGCGGTTTTGGAAATTCGTTTCTATACGTATGCACATATGTATGTCAGCTTGGAGTGAAATTTTTAATTTCTTTCATACCATTAAAAACCACATAAGACTAACATTTTCCTTTTTTAATATTTTTTTCTCAGGTAATTTACAATCTTGTTCCAATGAAGGCGAAGAAGTTCAAATTCAAGAACTAATAAAGTGGAATTCAAAGTGCTTTAAATGTGCCTGTAAGGTGAGTTTAAATTAATAAAATAAGATATTAGACTACTTTTTTTTTATTGAACTGTGATGAAGCTAGAAGATATATCGATAAATAGATTGTTGGCTAATTTTAATGTTTGGATGGCGTGCTGCTTGTAGCACTCAAAGACGGTGTGCTAAGCGTTTGCACACAATTTCGATTGAAAAAATTAAATACTCACTTTTTATATTTTAATAGAATATTTGTCTCCATATGTTACTTCCATTTTCATAAGTGGTATGTATTGTACTGAAACGGTCATAACTAAATGTAGACAAGATTTTACTCACTTCCTTTGTTGCAAATTTTATGATACCAACAAATCATGCTATTATGAACACACACGTACATATGTACAGTTGTGTATGACATATAAATATGACATATGAGTATGTATTCATACTTAAATAAACAGGATATACAGCAATTGTCCTTAAATAAATACAATACTAAATATCATAAAAGGAAATTGCAAACGGAAATAAATTTTGTGTATGCATCATACGTACATATGTTTGTATGTACATACATATAGACATACCGATATGCATCCTTATGAAATTGTATTGTCATAAAGTAAAGTACTCGCTCGTATCGCCACTACGACTCTGTTGATTATAATTTATTCCGCAAACAGAGACAATTTATTGCCAACTATTCATGCTCGAGAGTATTTATGTTGTTAGTTTTTATTCCATGGTTGCAAGGGATTTTTGGTTTTTTTTTGGTGTTTTTGTTGCTCTGCACGATGGCCAACTTTGCCGCCTCTATGAGCAGCCAAGTTATTGACCCAAATATTTGTCATTATTGAAATTCATAATCTCAAGTGACTGTAGTCAAGAGTGTGGCGGCCCGCCTCACACAAATACACGCACCATGGCACGCAGCCTTGCATATATGTACAACATAGGTATGTAAGTATATTCGCTTGCAGCTTTCACAAACTGCCAGTCGGAAGTTGAAGTAGGGAGAGAGTAAGGATGTCAGTGCAGCGCACAGTTCAAGCAATGAATGATTTATATACGAAAATCCGTTGAAATCGCGAACTGCAGTGAAAGCAAATTGTACTCCTACTTCTTTCTGTTTGAGCTTTTTTGGCATCCCGCACAGCGCGCTCTTATTGTTGCCATGCAATTCAACCCCTACGAGAAGTGGAACGACGACGAGCCATTGCGAATTCGAGGGGTGCGTAAATTGCGTTGCGTGAACTGGCGACTGCGTTCTGCAGCCAATATTCGCTCGTATCTCATGAATAATAGTTTATGCTATACTATCGCATACATACATATGTACATATGTATGTACTAGAAGATAAGTTCCCAACATCCTCAATGCATAGCAGCGGAAGCTCGTCTGGCAATTGCAAAAGGGAAGAAAATTTGAAAGGATAAAGCCGAAACAGCTTGAACTGGCCAGGGGCCATAGCGTACTCGGTTCTAGATCTCATTTACGGACAGCGACAGCAGTGGACGCTGTTTGAGTGCGTCTACTTGTGTACGTATGTATGTATGTATGTATGTGTGTGCGCATGTTTGTACAGGCCTCAGGCCAGGGCCAAACTGCAGTTCAGCTTTTCAGCTTAACACAGAAATACTACACAATAAAGCATATGTGTGTACTTATTTCCGCCATTCAGTTCCTTCGGCTCGTATTTGGCCGCCTTTTTATTTATATTTTTTTTTGTGTAAAAATAATGTGATTTATGCTCTACCAAAAGGAAATGTTCCGTAGGCAGATGTTTGGCAACACTAAATACTCTGAAAGATGAGCCAAATATTGCACACATGTATGTGTGTGTATGTACTAGGGATGTTAAATTTTCGGCCTATTCCGGGCCCCCGGGATTTTCGGGATGGCGTTGTAACCACGAAATAAATAATAAATAAATCGGTTTGAAACCTACTTTTTTATTTAATGTGGCGGTTTTATTTTTTCTCTCTGACCGCAGGATTTATTTTGAAGGACAATTTAATTCCAAAGATAATATAAATATTTCAGCAAAATACCTTAAAAATCGAGCTTTTTATAAATAAAATAATTTAAAAGAAATAAAAAAATTACCTCAGATGATAGAAGAGTTTAGCTGAAAAGGTAAGTCTATTTATTCTTTTACGAATAATGTGATTAAAATATAATAATAAATTGTATTATTCCGGTGGAAAAACTGCAATCTTTTTTTATAATGCATGCTAATCTACATACATGAATATTAGACTGCATCACTCCTCGAACAAAAAAAAAATCGGTACTGTGTTTCTATTGGAATTATAAAATCTATTATATTTTAAGACGCCAACCATACTATTTCGGAATAATATTAAGATTTACGCAAGCTTGACCAATTTGAAAATACCTCCAAAAATGGAGTTTTTTATGAATAAAAATAGTTTCTTAAAGATTTTTTTTGGAAAAAATACGCTCAAATGGCAAATCGGTTTAAGCTTAAAAAATTTGCATAAAAATTAAAAAAAAAAATTAAAAAATTAAAAAATGTTAAACGGAATCGTAATAATGAGATTTTTGATGCTGTTTTTTTTAACTTTTTTCAAAGATTGGTATAAGAAAAACTTGAATAACTGAACCTAAACTATTCCGATTAAGACTTGTGAGGTATCATTGGAAAGGTATTTTCTCACCCTTTTTATTTCTTTGCTAATTAACTCATTCAAAGGAGGGAAGAGAAAGGTAGATCGAACGAACCCCATTCCGAGTTGAATTAAGATGAAGAAACTATTTTTATTCACAAAAAATTCCATTTTTGGAGGTATTTTCAAATCGGTCCAGCTCACGTAAATCTTTATATTTTTCCGAAATATTTTGGTGGACGTTTGGTGGATATAATAAATTTTGTAATCCCGGCGGAAAAACCGCAACTTTTCTTTGGTGATGCAGTCTAATGTACATATGTAATTCGGTCTAGTACTTGTACCACATAGATGAAGTGTTAGTCTGGGAGTAGTGGTGCATAAATAGCAAAGCTTAAAAATCTCAAGTGACAAATCCTTCTTTATTGCGTACTTGTTGGCAATTGTCGCTAGTCAAAAAATTGTGAAGTCAGGCGTGCAGAAGTACATATGTACATACATATGTATGTGCATATATGAGTACATGAATAGGTATGCATGCTTTATTTCTGTAATTTGTACATCAAAGTATAAATATATTCTATATCTCCTTCGTATGATCCCACCTTGCTGAACTTCGACGACCATAAACGTTGAAAGGACTTTGACTAAAGCTATCCTCCGAAGCAAAATACTTAGGCAAGTGCAAAACTTCTGCCAACGATAGAGGAAAGAGCAAAGAAGGGCCTAGCAGCAAACTATACCTGCAAAAGAGCCTTCTGAAAAAACTGAGGGCTGTCACCGCATACCATACGGTGTGCACACTACAGCATCCGGCCAATTTTAAGCACTGGATAAAAGCGGTCTAAGAGGTAATTAATAGTAGACGGCGTAACGGAATCAAGGCCGATCTAGAAGTCAAAACTGAGTACCTCACGCCAACTTGGAATTTTTGCTTAAGATTCCCATACATTTTCCAAATATGGAAGATTGGGAAGGCGATCCACTGTGGGTAAATGATGGCACTTCCATCTATACCGAGGCTCAAGGCTAGAGAAAGGAGACGGCTGGAGTCTATACTCCAAGGACATATAGATAAGGCAATCGTATCGACCGTCCGATAACTGCAGTGCCTTTTAGGCGGAGAAGTCGGCTTGTCGCAAATGGAATGCTAAGCCTCCGTCAGGGAACGTCACTAAATATATTGGTTGACAGCCAGACGGCATTGAAACTTTCAGCTTCCAAGGTGGTAAAGTTGAAAGTAGTTCGGAAATTTCATGTAACGCTGCCTTAACTGAGTCATGTCACAACCTCTCTCTACTTGGTTCCTGGTCATATCAATATCAAAGGGGACGAAATAGCCAACATGATGGCTAGGCACGGCTCGAAAATGCAGATTAGCGAAGTGGGTAACTCCTACAACCATCAATTCCTTTTCGACTAAGGGGGATTGAAGAAACACTACAACCGTATCTAATAACGTATGGATCCATCGTGACGACTGTGAGATCTCAGGATGCCTATGGCCAAGACTCAACAAAAGTCGTAACAAATGCTCCGTCGACGGCGTAAGCACTCTCTACAGAACTTGTTGGAATGAGGAAAAAGAGGAATCCATTCACCATTTCCTAAGTCAAGGTCAAGCTTTGCAGACAAGGCGCAGCAAGAGTTTGATATTACGCTTTTTAAAGAGTTTGGGGGTGAAGCGGAAGTGAAAGTATCGGAGCCCCACAGCTTCAGCACGGATAATTAATGGTTTAACAGACAGTATATATGCTGACAATATGGAATAAGTTCGGTTAGAATGATGTGCCTCCTCCTGGCACTCATAAAAGGCATTCACAGGGGACAGGTCTGCGTACGAAGTACGAGTCATTCGTGTGTTACTCCCTAACCTGACCTAAGCTGACCTAGGACTCGCGATATGCACCTGCAATCTGCGGAGATGGTGCGTATAGCCGACTGGTTGATGGTCTCGAAAAGACGAAGGCTGGCATCACCGTCATCCAAAGAAATACGATTGACGGAGCAAGGCAAGAAGCACGTGTGCCCATGCGACGTACACTGAATCTATAAGCTCTACGTGGTTCAGCTGGCAGCAAGTCAGTAGTAAAGCATAGAAGAGTAAATGCCTGTACATATAATGAAAAGAACATTTTAGCTAAAACGACAAATTATGGGGATTTGCATTAGTTCTTAATACGTATTTGCATTATTTTTGTTTGTTTTTTTGTTTTCTAATCAATATATCAAATTTTATTTATGCGAACGCTCGCTAACACCTTCTGTAGCCAGCTGTTTTTACGATCAAATTTTATAACGACCATACAACTGTTGTAGCAATATGCTGTGACCTTTGCGCCCGAGGCTGCTACCGCTCTTACTTTCTCGCTCCCACTCTAATAAACTATATCTCACTCTCACTCTCTCTCCCTCTCTCTATCTCTATCTCTCTATCTGGTCGAATTAGATAAAACATAGATTTTTACGACGTCAAGGTCGTCAAACAAGTTTTGTTTTTTTGTGACAATCATTATTAAAACCATGACGTTCGAGATCGTTTGGCACACTTGGCGCCGTCTTGAACAAGCATCTATGTGATTAGTTTTTTTCCTACAACTATTATTCATTATAAATTTGCATGCATGTGTGTGTGTGTGTGTGGCGATTTCTTTGCCAATAGATCGATGTGAGTTAAACTCGATACAGCATCGGCCAGCAGCAACAGCTAGAGAGCTACCAAAAACAACACCAATTTTCTAGGCAATAACACCTCGCGGTTATAGACGCGACAAACATCCGTCTCATTACCAGCAGGCGGTCTGGCGCGTTCAGCGCTCACCGGCCAACGAAAGGCATGGCAAAAAAGAGTTAACAGCCGCCAGCTGTTACTTGCAAAATAAAACAAGCCAACATCAGCGGCAAGTGTTTGTCTGTACTCAATTGCTGTTGATTCCTGCTTTCGTCGTCAACCAGATTCTCCAACTTTATAAGCGGCGACGCGCAAGCTATTAAATAGACAAGCGCCAGTGCTGCCGCGCACGGATTGACCACCGCTCTGACAAACAGAAATTTTGAAAAAAAAACTCTTGTTGTTGCTTACTTTGGAAAGCCGCGCTTTGGCTGGCGAGCTTGGCCCACGGCTATGCTTACGTTAATAAATCAAAACGCGTTGATAAGGCGCTTGGACTAATTCACGCTGAGCTACTTTTCTAAGCAGATAACTGGCTGAAAAGGAATGCTGAGCTGAGAAAAGACGCTGCCATACTTATGTACATGCGAGTATGTGTCTCAGCTCAACGCGCGTCAACCAGCTAAAACGAGCTTTACTTTTCTAAACGCTCTGCATTCCACAAGCTAGAAAGCGCTAGCGCGCATGTGCCAGCTGCATAC
>NW_023458561.1:37990682-38033074 GCF_013731165.1 Rhagoletis pomonella
TACATACATAAATATGTATTCATTTTGGGCTCTTCTAAATAACCGAAAAAAGAATTAAAGCAAAGTTACTAGCCGCATGGAGTTTTTATCCTGCTAAGTAAAGTTTTGTTTAACTAATAGTTTAAATTTACTTTCCAAAAAGTTTCTTTACTAGCTTTATTAATTTGAATAATTCCAATAAAAGTCTCTTGGCAGCATTTTCAATCAAAAACGACTTAGGATTTTCATCGTTGTCGTTCACACTGGCTGCTGAACCTACTTGTTGTGTCGCCTATCAGCAAAAGAGATTTTAAAAATCTCTTAATTAAAAAGATACATCTCTTAATTAAAAACTCACAAGAGATATGTACATACGTGCATATAAATTCTAAGATAAACTTTAATGAATATCACAAACTCTTAGTAAAATTTGCATATTTTATGGGTGGTTGTAGCAAAAGAGACAGTGGCACAAACACTAACACAAAGGCTTGAAGCTTAGCCCAGTAGCGGAATGTGATGGAGGGTAAAGCAATGGTGAACAAGGTAGTACTACAACTGGTATCAACTGTGTGATTCCACATACCCGCTTCATTAGAGTGAGCCATGGGAAAACGGAACTAATGTCCTGCACGACTAGGAATAAGGTCGCTAGCTTTAAATTGTCAAAGTTGAATTGAAAAACTCTGCGGTTATGCGAAGTATCTGGGAGTTATATTGGATCCTGAGCTGAGTTGGAAAATAAATATAGAAGTAAGAGTAAAGAAAGCGAAGACATGGGGTCTTAATCCAACAGTTGTACTCTGGATCCACCCAACGGCTATATGTCCGATTTTATGCTACGGCTCCCTTTTATGGTGGACTGCCCTACGGAATCAGTATAATCACATAAACCTAGGCAAAATTCAGGAGGCTACATACATTGGGACTACAGGGCCCTGTGGATGCCCTCAATGCTATTACAAAACTACATATTTGCTATATACCTCCCCATCAGAATCTACTATAAGACTTATGTAGAGGACTGGGTATACGGAAAGAAAGAACGCTCGGACATAGGTGTATAATTTGTCGATTGCCGCCCAGGATGAGACTGGCTACCAACAACATATGACCTGAAATAGAATTTCACAGGCCTTTCGGGGACTTTCTCTGGTCGATAGCAAAATGGGATGGGGAACCTAATATCTCCTCCTGGATACATCATCTGTAAACTGGTGGCTCCAAAATCGATTGCGGAGTTGAAGCAGGTGATTTTTTTTCTGAATCCCTGGGATTAGGAAGGTGAATTCACCTAACCGATTTTGCTAGTGTTTTCCAGGCAAAAGTATTCGCTATAGCGGAAGTCTGCCCGCTTTTAGAACG
Source organism: Rhagoletis pomonella (assembly GCF_013731165.1). Lineage (NCBI taxonomy): Eukaryota > Metazoa > Arthropoda > Insecta > Diptera > Tephritidae > Rhagoletis > Rhagoletis pomonella. Next base: position 37,992,027 of record NW_023458561.1, read on the forward strand.
TAGTGGTTTACGTCACGCCGAGCGTGTCGCAATTTTTGCGTATAGCCAGGCGGCTATTAAGGCCCCATTGACTTCTACAACAAAGCTGACACTAAACACAAACTGTAGAAGTCGTTTTTAAACACAGTAAGTAGTCAGCTCGATCTAGTTTTAGAGAGGGTTCAGTATTGGCCTCGAACAAGAATCGGGCCGCATCCCCAATTGATATCTAACATATCTAACAAAAAAACTTTTCTCTGAAATCTTCAGAAATCGGATCAAAGGTGGCGCATGGCGGCGAGTTGTCGTATATCCAAACTCATGTGGACTGCGTACAAGTCTAAGAGAGCCCACAACTTATTAAGCAGACTCAGACCTGGCTTTGCAAGGCTAGTAGCGATTTTTGCTGAGCATTGGCTACTCAGCACCCATGCCAGAAGGCTGGGCTTCGCCTACAACGATGACAAGCCGGAAACGGACGAAGCATTAAGTCGTTACAAGAGCTCTTTGAAATAAGCCTCCACAACATACTAAAATATATAAACCACACTGGTTGGTTCTAACATATTCATACGAGGTTAATGATATCAAAATAGCACTTAGCTGCTACTTGGGCTCAAAAGTTGTTCCGCCACCATTCAAACCTAACCCAACCATATAGATTTCAGATCCTGGCTCACTGTCAGGTTTGAAGCCGCCACTAAAGCTTCTATGGTTGGAACAAGACCAGGCGGAACTATCCTTAAAATTATGTACGTGGCTGAAGGCGTCGTTGAAATGTACCGACATTTTGCTACTGGGTAAACGGTAAACAAAAACACCTATACGCCAAAAACTTATTATACATACATATAGTACTTATAATATATACATATACTATGTATATGTATATGCAGTCGACTAAGATGAGGTTTTTGCTGGACCTGCAAGGTCGTTGGAGGCCGTTCTCCAAAGTGTGTGTGTGTGTACTATGCGAGAAGTGGTTTCTCTTGTAGAGTACCTGATTGTATGTATGTACATATGTATATTTATTGGGCTGTATATGTGCAAATGTATGTAATCATGGATATATACGCGCGTATGAATATATCTGCTGTATGTGGTACTGACGTTGTGGCGCCTGTTGATTTGACTCCAGGCAAAAATCTGAACTCTGTGTTGTCAGATTTTTATTTATTTATTTTATTTTTTGATGAGCGCATTGTTCTAATTAATTGCAAAAATTTCGAGTGTAGAATCGTAATTAAAGTTAGTATTTTATGAAAATGTGTTACCATAAAATTTAAACCAAAAAATCATTGAATATGAAAAGCTAAAAAATTCATCATCAAATTTGTTATTTACAGAATGGTTTTGTTAACTGTGACAAAGAAAGCTGCCCCTCCATCGATGATTGCTATTTGTTGGATCCAAAGACGCCAGATACGTGTTGTAGGAAATGCAAAGGTGAGTGGACTTGGAAACATTTCATATAAAACTATTAGTTGAAGTAAGGGCGTTTGCAGCGTTTTGCAATGAATTTTCATAACTCTATCCCCATATTTCGGCAGTTTTGCAAATATTCAACAATAATCGATAATTTGTATAAGTAGACTTCTGTACATGGAACCTGCGTTTATCGCTTTTTTTTGTGAAGATTAATTGAGCGGTGTTTATTTGTACAATATTTTTTATTTAGATTTTCCAAAATTAAAAAAAAAACTAGAAAGAGCTAAAAAATTTACCGAAAAAAGCTAAAAAAAAAAAACTAGCAGCCAAATTGGAATTTTTCTAGCTGAACGGCGAAACAACAGCTAAATCTAGCTGGAAAATAACTAAAATGGCAACACTGTTGGCATGTATATGAAATCGTTTATTCAATCCATTTCTAACAAGTCAGTTCGATTTCTGTTATGTCGTCGTTGGCATATCAATTTCCTTAAAAACTAATTTTCATGAAACTCGAGGTTTCAAAAATTGAATGTGTACATTAAATATGGCCGTATTCATAAAAGCTTTTAGACTTAAGTTAGCAAAATGACGAACGTTGTTAGTTTTGCAACTGTTTTTTTTTAAGTTTTATTTCAAAGTTATTGCAAAATCACACAATCATATAGAAAATCGTTTTTTTTTTTAATTTTGACCTACTCATCCCCTAAATCTGAACGATATGTCTAAATGGCATTTATATCTTGAAGAGAATCATGCTTTATGTAGGTGAATTTAAAAGGGTTTCAAAACATATCTGAAGTTGAGAAATTTTCTCGAGGCCCTTCCATATAAATCCTTATAACTCATAACATATCGTTAAGTAAAATAAATTAAGAAACCCCCTATTATAGCATAAAAGAATGCCTTTTTCAAATGAGCCTCGTTCTGCATGAATTACTAAAAAACTAAAAAAAATTACAGCTTGCTAACTATAGAAATGATTTGAACTATTAAACTTTCTTTTCTATTCAACTATCTTAGGTTGTATTTTTCGCGGCGTACCATACTCCAGTGGCACTGAATGGACTGATCCCGAAGATCCTTGTAAAACATACAAATGTATTGCCAGTGTTGTTACCGAAACGACGATGAAATGTTTCAATCAGTGTGATGATGAACACGTTATACCGCCAAAGCCGGGCGAATGTTGTCCAACATGTCGAGGTAAGTTCTAGTAATTGCATCATTAATGTTACATATTTTGAATGATTGTAACAGACACATAACCATCATATCTAAACTAATCATCCAAAAAAATCAAAACTCAATTTTTCACGACCATTTTGTCTAAAATAATAATTAAATTAAAAAAAAAAAAATGTTGCCAGTGGTCTGCGGCCCATTAAAACTTGTACGATATGTCTAGGGTTTCCAACATTTTCTGAGATATTATAGTACTCTTAAAAAAAAAATCAAAAAAATATAGTACACTTCAAATATATATAGTATTTTATTCAAAAGGAAAAGTAAAAACGCTTTTTATGTATGTTTTTTTTTCATTTTTATGCACTTCTTTTATAGAAAATATATTTCTTTGCACTTTTGTCAGTTTTTATCAATTCCTTCATGACTATGTAGTATCATACGCCTTACCGCAATAAAAATTTAAATTAATATAAATCAAAAGTTCATTTTTTGTTAGTGAGGTAGTCGCTTTTTCTCTCATCACGCCACTTCAAATTCATAATAGAAACCTCTTTCTGTGAATGCTGAAGTTGCAGAAATATATTAGAAATTAAATAAACTTAAGTAAATTTGGTAATTCATTCTGAGTATTATTAAAACATGCTACCAATTTTGATCTATGGTTCTATTCATAGTGCAAGATTTCTACATCGGGCATCGTCTGAAAACTAAAAAAAAAAAAAATATTTAAGAAGGTAGTAGCTATAGCGATGCCTGGGGAAAATCTTTTTTTTTTGCAAAAATGGCAATGGTTTGAAGAAACGACATGTCTTTTCATGAAAACGTTTAACTAAATAAATTCATAACTTAAAAACTGAGCATCGAATCAGAAATAGGGATGCCGAAAAAACATCGATGCGTCGAAAATTTTCCACTCGATGTAAAAATAGTCGATGCATCGAGGCGTTATACTAAAATTGTATGAGCTATAAAACTAGTACATACCGAAAAAGGTTCTTAATGTTTTCTTTCCATAGTGGAGGAAAACTCTATGCGTATCGATGCATCGATGTACGCCCTCCGATGCATCCACAAATATCGATGTAAGTTTCGATGCATCGATGCGAGGAATAACATCGATGTATTTTTGCCACTGACATCCCTAATCAGAAATTCTCTACGTCTACAATGTCGCAGTCAAATCCGTTTAGCCGACCATGAGATATTTATCGCGTACACCAGCTTAAAAAAGGTGTTCAGAGAAAAACGCAGAAGACGAAGGTACATTGGTACCGCCCTACGGCGCCTTTCAACTACTCCCTCTTCCAACCGCTATAGTTTATGAAATACTTTGAATTTGGCAATGATGAGGAAGCGCTTAAGATATTTTTAAGGGTAGGTCGAATAACTCTTCACTGCAATTATGTAGAGATTTTTTTGATAAAATTAAAAGAAAAATCGATCAATACGTGTTTTTTGGAAGTAAATATTTTATATTAAAAATTTTAAAATGTTATCGAAATGCGGTTTTGAAAATTTGTTCGATTTAAAGTGTTCAGAAAATTTAAAATTTCAGAAACAAAAAGTTACCCAATTGGCCAATTTTTCGCAAAGTTATGGGCATTTAAAAAAGGAACGTTTGTTTTCAAAAATCGATATCACGAAAAAGGCTGGACAAAAAAAAAATTAAAAAAATAAATCAGGGAGGTCTCTCTCAATCGGAGATCCAAAAGCCAAATGGTGTCCGAATTGGGCTGTAATCATATGTATATCTAACGCACACATTCTTCAAAAGATTCACTACTAAAAAAAAATTAGGTGGATTTTTTTGGATAAAGCAGTTTGTAGGATCTATCTCTAATTAAGGCAAATATGTTTTTCTTCATGATTACATTCTCCTAAAAGAAAACCTGTTTTTGCACTAATTATGTTAAAAATCTTTAAGGTCCGCATACAGTTCTATTCCCGGATCTGATTTTTGAGTTGTGCCTCTTTTGAAGAGGTTGTGCGATTTGTACATTCGTATGCGCTTACGTATATATACATTTGTAAGTATATATAAAAATATTAGAGATATTGAAACGAAATCATAAAACTAACATTAAAACTTACGTCGACATAGAGGAATCAATGCTATGAAAACAATCGGCTATCATTCGCATAATCCCCAAAAGCATGACAAAATCACAACTGAGCAAATAAAAACAAAATAATATAGTATTGAAAAAGGGAAAACAAATCATACAAATTAAAATAATAATGATTTGAATACAGCAAAAAATCGCTATCTACCTAAATACACTTTATTGATTTTTATATCTACATTCATACATACATACATACATATGCAGACACATATGTATCTACATCATTCCGAGACAATGGGTCAATATCCAAAAATAAGCATCACATTCAATTTGGATGCCATATACTCCTCGTATTTAGCGCAGTCACTTAAGTTGATTTCTCGCTAATCTTTTGTCATAATAAAAACAACAAAAAAAGTACAAAGAAAAAACATACATATATATAACTGAGACGCGGAATGTTGTTGACGTATGTATGTATGTATACATACATATGTGCATACATTGTAGTTTTATTATATGATTTGCCAATCACAATAATGTCATTAAATCATTTAAGCCTCAATAAAACTTGATCGAAATTATTGTTTATGGCCAAAGTAGATAATAACTAATACTATTAGAAGGAACGTGTGTTGAGTAACGCACTCAGAGTATGTGTAAATGTTGTTATGTATACATGTGGCTAAATTAAATAGGAATATGTAGACATGTACATTAAATTGCATCACTCTCCATGCAAAAAAAAAGGTATTCTTTTTCCAGCGGAATTATACAATTTAATTTTTAATTTAAGCCTCCGCGAAAATATTTGGCAAAACTTAATATTTACCTGGGACTGTTTGAAAATTCCTCAGAAGATCAAGCGTTTTATAAAAATCACCTGAGATGATAGACGAGTTTAAGCTTAAAAGGTCTGCATAAGAATATTTAAAAATTTTATCAACGAAATCAAAATAATTAGATTTTTGGAGGAATTTTCAAATTGGTCTAGTCCACGCCCTAAAATATAATAAATTTTATAACTCTGGTGGAAAGACCGCAACTGTTTTTTTGGTGAGGCACCCTAATGTACATATGTATGTACATATGGATAGATATAGTAGAAGCAAACTTGCTTATAAGATTTTGTACTACATACACATATCTGGCTGATTGAAATTACAAAGTTTGCAGCGATAGTTGGAATATAGAAAATAATAAGTTTGCTTGAAATTAAAAATCGAATTTATGTAGTTTGGCTAATTTCTTTTTCACTGAGAACAGTAAAGTTATCTCTTGTCGTACACCAAGCGCACTTCGGCGTGCCCATACTATGGCGCAAAGCCATGAACAATGACAATGTTCGACGATGAAGCGGCCCTTAGAACGCTTCTGCGAAAGATTTACGGGGCTTTGTGAGGTGGCAGCTCCAAATAACGCAGACGATTTAACGATGGGTCATGTCGCGCGAATGAACACAAATCCGGAAAGTACAAACCTCGGAACTCGCCGGGGGTAAATTATTACAATATTGTTCTGAAAAGGCTTTATTTCTAAACTACATGTAGCAGGGTTGCCACCTATTTCAAAAATAAAATGCAACTCGAATTACGGATTTAGGTGTTTTACATATACATACATATGGCCTAATATGAGTGCCAGCTAAAAGAAGTTTAGAAGGTTGTAGTTTGAAAACATTTTGCAGAGATAAATAAATTATTACAAATATGGATATCAAGCGAAATGGTTCGAAATGGCTTCATTTATAAACTACATGCAGCAGGGTTGCCATCTATTAAATAAATCAAATTCAACTTAAGAGAATTATCAACTAATTTGTTTGAAAATATTTGGAAGTGGTTGCCACCTGTTTGAAAAGTCAAGGTTAATTAAATTATACACAGGTTATATGCAAATCCAGAATACGTGTGAAAAAGTGTTAAGAAATCTTTAGCTTGAACATTAATAATATTTCTGGAGTGTTTTAAGGGGATTGCCACCTGTTAAAAAATCGTATTTAATTCTAATTATTGAATATGTAGTTATAATTACTTAATAGTTTAAATAAATTATGACAAATATGAGTATCAAGCGAAATGGTTGCGAAAAGGCTACGCGTAGGAGGGTTACCACCTGTTTGAAAAATAAAATTCCACTTGAAAGAGGTTCAAGAAGGTTATGGTGTGAAAATATTTTTAAGGGGATTAAAAAATAGAAAAAAAAATTTAAATCTACTTATTCTGGCTGTGTTTAAGTATGTCAAGTTTTATTGAAATAAATTAGACTTTGGGCCGTATGAACGAAAACTAAGCAATTGCTTTTCCTTAAAATCTCAGACCTTCTGCACGTTTTATTCAAATAAGTTTAATCAAAATTTCAGAAAATTTAAAAAAAAAGTAATTGCTAAACTTTTATTCTGCCGCTTATGTGACACAGAAATTTCATACACTCAGCGAAACGAGTAAGGACAAATTAATGCATATTTAAATTACTGAGAGTCAATTCTGTTTTTGGCGTAAATTCATATACATACATGAATAATTATCATGTACCCTAATTTTATTTCTAGGTTGTAAGATCAATGGACAAGTTGTAGCCGAGGGGCAGGAAGTAGTCGGCTCGATAGACGATCGTTGCATGGTGTGTCAGTGTTCGAAGAATAAACTGACCTGTGCCAAGAAGACATGTCCAATACTACAATGTCCCATTTCAAAGCAAACACAAAATCCCAACGAGTGTTGTCCACGTTGCACCGAGCATCGCGAGTTTATGCCAGTAACTGGTGAGTACGAAATAAAAGCTAGGGATGCAAGTACTCAGATGCTTATAATATGGGGAGCGTGTAAATTAGGCAAACAAATATCGTAGCTGTACTCAGCTGAATAGCTTATCTATCTACAAAATCATTTCGCACTTTTTTACTTCTTTCGTTTCTAATATCTTATCTCCCGTTTATTTTCCACCTTCCAGGCAAATGCATTTTCAACAACAAAGTCTATTACGACAAGACTCAATTCACGCCCGATCGCTGCACAAATTGCACCTGCAGCAATGGCACATCGGTGTGTCAGCGCAACACCTGCACCGTGCTGGAATGCTCGCCCGAGTATCAGGAAATGGACGGCTGCTGCCCACGCTGCATCACATCGGAAGTGCGCAGCGAATGCATACATAACGGTATTACCTACATGAATAACGAGACTTGGAATTTGGGTCCATGTCGCTCGTGTCGCTGTACTGCCGGCAATATACGCTGCTCCGAAATGCGCTGTGCGGCGGTGAGATGTCGTTCGAATGAGGAGAAGAAAACTTTGCCGGGTGAGTGTTGTCCACGTTGCCTAGAGACCGCTGGCACCTGCACTGTCTTCGGTGATCCGCACTTCAAAACGTTCGACGGCAAATTCTTCAGCTTTCAGGGTTCGTGCAAATATCTGCTCGCTGCCGATTGCCGTGATCATTCCTTCTCCATACGTCTGACGAATGATGGGCGCGGCACGAAGCGGTCGTCGTGGGCGAAAACGGTAACTTTGAAAATGCGCGGTATGCGTGTGAATTTGGGTCAAAAGCTGCGTGTAAAGGTGAATGGTAGTCGGGTGTTGTTGCCGTATCAGGGCGCGGCCGATGGGCCCATCATCAGCATCGAACGGCAAGGCGAAAGTATTTTACTGCGGACCGATGTGGGGCTAAATCTCGAATGGGATGGTAATAATTTTCTGCAATTAACGGCACCCGCCTCTTTCAAGCAAAAGTTGTGCGGCCTCTGTGGCAACTATAACGGCATTGGACGTGACGATCTCACCAGCCGCGATGGCAACAATCACACCGACGATGAGGTTTGGCGCTTCGCCAACTCATGGAAGGTGGGCGGACCGAAAGCGTGTTCACGGCGTGTGGACAAACTTGCCGCGCGGCCAAATTGCAAGCAACGCCAGGCGAACGCCTACTGCCGCTGGCTGCGCGAATCTGAAGTATTCGGAAACTGTGATAATAGACTAAATCCCAATAACTATTTTGATGCCTGCAAGATGGACGTCTGCGAATGCCCCAACGGCATGTGCCATTGTGACAGTTTCGCCGCGTATGCGCACGAATGTCGCCGTTTAGGCGTGCAGGTGCCGGATGAGTGGCGCAAGCGCACCAGGTGTCCGGCGGGCATGTGGCGACGCAATGCAACCAAAATGGCGTTACCGCCGTGGCAGTACCAAATGCGCGGCGGTGGTGGGGCCGGTGGTGGTAGTGCGCAAGCGCGTCGTCGCAAGCAACAACAGCAACTGGAGCTACAGCTACAATTGCAGCAATTGCAGGAGCAGAATAATCAGTTGTTGTTGGAGCAGCACGTGCCGAAGAGTCTGCTGGTGCATAAGTCACCGAATCGAACGCCGCCACCGCTGCACTGAGCGCGCGCATGCGCAACGTCGCAAAACATTCATCAACACTAACTAAGCTACGCTAGGCTATGAAAAATATTTCAATTTGAATAGAAATACTTTTTTTTTTTTTAAATAGAAATACTTCTGTTTATTTTTTTTTAGCAGATGATAACTAAAGCATATTGCTTCAGTTTATTAGATGAAGCGCATAAACGTATTTGTTTCTGTGCGTGTGTGTATGTGTTTGTTTGTTTGTTTATTTCTGCTAACTAAACCCAGTGGGAAAATGTAATGTATAGTAATCGAAAAAATAATCAGTAAAACGAACCTTTTCACATTCGAAAATGCTTTTTTCCCCCCACGGCGATGTCCAAAGTAAAGTGGGGCATTCAATGTTGCATTACCAGTGCTGATTACATAGTTAACAGTAATAAAATCGAGAGCTCATAAGAAATACATTACACTATTTAACATACATGCAATGCATTACAACCTTGCCCACTGGGCATTTTATTGTATTTGACTGTAGTTGTAGACTTAATTTTAAGCCTCACTGTTTCTCTGTGCTATTTCGTACCATTTGTTTTTTTTTTTTTTTTTGTATTAACTAAACTAGTATAAGTTCACTTTATTTTTGTATATTTATTTGTATGTGTACATATATGTATGTAGCATTGTTTTGTATTTGTAGAATTGTAGAATTAGAGCGAAATTTCCATATTTCAACCGTAACGGTTCCTACTCACACTATTCATTTGCATGCACATGCCCTGTCATTGGATCAAAAGTAGTCAGTTAAGTGCGCATGCGCGTGCCACTGCAAAAGTGAAAAGAGTGTGCAACTAATGCGCATGCTGCCACTAATGCGTCATGCGTTTGAGCCATACAAGATGCGTTATGCGCATGCGTCACACTTTTCTACTTCAAGTTCATGCGCTGCGTTGCTTAGGTGCCTTACTTATGCACTTCATATTTAAATATATTCAATTCTTTTTTGTATAGAAACTTTTGCACAAATACAAGTTTTTATTGCTTCGCTGGCAAGCGCAAAGCATCGCAATGTGTGCGTCAGCTGGCTGACTCATACCTGCCTCCCTATCATCACATTCTATGCACTAGCTCAAGGAATCTCACATATTTTGCTACCCTCACAAACCGAGAATGCAACTACGATGGTCACTAAAATATGCATGCATCATCAAATTCATTTTGAAAAAGTTAATCTTTTTATAATATTAACGAATACCGTTTTTTCGCATAATTGCGTTTTGCTTAATTGCGTCACATTTAATAGCGCCACTTAAAATTGCATTGCATTTAATTGCGTGTGCTGCCTAAGTCAATTCGGGTGTGCGCAATTAAAAATTCGATTTATAGGAAAACCGTTTAAATGGTTCTCACACTTAATTGAGTCGAAATTTATTAAACGAAATTTATTAAACGAAATTTTTACATAAGAATTTGTTAAATAATTTAATCAAAATACATTTGTTCTAATTTCGACGAATACCGTTATCATTGATTAGTCGCGTTAGTTTTGATTGTGCCGCATTTAATTGAGTCACCTTTAATTGCGTAAAATTGTTTGCACCTGTGGACTAAATTAGTTTTACCTGTTCGCTAAAGATTTGTCATCGTGCAAAACTCGCATTTACAGGAATACCGCCTCAGTGTCCTCATGCTCGATTGCGTCGAAAAGATTTAATGTTGAAATAATTCATTTTTATTCCTGAAATTGGTACCTCCGAAACCTCGAGCTTTGAAAAGTGCTTGCTACATATCTCTTTCTTAATCTGAGGATACAATAAGAGATCATTGTGTGCCAAGTCGGGGCTGAAAGGCAAAGGGTGTAATAATTCTACGCTTTGAGCGCCAAGAAACCCTTTTATTGGACTGTGGTCGTGATGGAGGAAGATCGTTTTGCGGCGATTCTCCGAAGACTTCCGCCCAACAAACGGTTGTGTAACATTAACCTTTGCACAAACAGTGGATTGTCACTGTGTTTTGGATTCGTAAGTGCCTATCCACGACCTCCTGCAGATCACCGATTACGATGTCGTAGACGTCATTTAACCTAACCTGGCTGGTTGTTAGAATTTACTCGCACCTATCGACACAATACATATTTTTTTTTTTTGTTTTTTTTTTGTGCACTAAGGAACTATTGGGTATTAAAAGAGAATAAATATTCTCATTTTTGTTGTTGGTATTTCCGACAGGGTAGGAGTGTGATGTAATGTGGAACGATTTTCCGTCATCCCTTGTCAAATTTGGTTTGGAGACAAACCGGTTTCGTTGTGCCATCTTCAGTGTCATTTTTTGTTCGAGAACGCCGAAACCGGTTTGTCTCCAAACCAAATTTGACAAGGGATGACGGAAAATCGTTCCACATTACATCAGAATAAATATTCCGTATGTAAAATCGAGTATATGCGGCACGAAGGTGTTCATTATTGATCTCCATTTTTTTTAGTTAAAGCGCAATTTTAAAACAATAATCAAAAACACAATAAGTCTATGAGTAATGTATGTACGATTATGCCCAAACATGTCAAGTCTTCGAATGCAACTGTCAAAATTTGTCTGCAACAAATGCGGCTGACGCGGCACCGCACGACTAAACTAACCGACGCCTTATAGCGCTGACTGCTATTTTTGTGACCACGTGTGTATGATGTATAATTTAGAACAAATTTTGAGTGCAAAAAAACTGAATCGCATCTTCCATTTCTCCTTAAATTATATTCGGAAATACTGACGGGTATGAAATCGTAACCGCCGTAACATTCCTCTACTTAATAACTTTTGTTTTATTTTCAAATAACCGAGATTATCTACCTACTTATGAACAAATTTATACAACTTCTTCACAAATTTTTAATAAATAATATACCATTTTCTACTAACATAATACATAAAAATCCCAGCACCGCATATGTTTTCCATAAATTTAACTTTTTAAGTTACTTGTTATTTTCTGTTCGAACACAGAAATTATTTAAGTAAATCCGAAGGCAGTTGTAGCATTTAACACACAAGTTCGAAACAGAAAATAGATTTAAAATGCTTTATAAGTCGCAAAATTGTAAGAAAATGCCACTTTATAAAGCTTTTTCAATTTAAATTTTTTCTGCTTAACTGCTCAAATCATCGCCAAACACGCGAGGGAAATGCGCAATATTCGAAAAACAATGTAGTTCTCAAATCACATTTAACATATGTATGGACTATATGCATCAAACGTTTTGTGTGAAATACGGTCAAAAAGGGATGAATTGTGTTTCGTTTTTAATATTTACAATATTTTTCAAGCTAAAATCGCATTGATTTTTGAAAATTTTTTGGTGACGTTTTTTTTCGGTCTTTTTCATATAAAAAGCGAAATTTAGGATTTTTGCACTTTTTACTAGAAATTTATAAGCTTGTTAACTACATACCCAAAAAATTTCTAAAAATTTTGGTTCAAACGCTCGAAATTTAGATGAAAATTTGTGGAATTTTTCTAAGTTCTGAGTAAAGATTGAAAGTTTTTGTTAAATCATATTTTTATAAAAAATATCAAACAAATTTTAGCTTGAAAAACAGTGTAAATATTAAAAACGAAACACCATTTATCCATTTTTGACCGCCACTGTACATATGTATGTACATTAGGCATATAAGCTTTTTTCTAAAATTAAATATGCATACATACCTATGAGAAGATGGGGATTGACGAAAAAACAATTTTCGAAAAGTTCCCGTAAGGCACTCTGCGAAAAAAATTTCACTAAAAAACATGCGTATACATATCGTCACGTAAGGGTGAAATAGGGCCAAGTCCATTTCTCTCCTCATGAGTATATTTAAATTTAGAAAAAAGTCATATGCCTAATGTACATATGTATGTACATGCATATCATTTAATTTTAATATATAAAACAGAACAAGACAAAAATTCATAATTTAATTTAAAATAATTTTCTAATGCACACAAAGCCTTGAAATTACAATAAAAAGAAAAATAAAGTATTTTTAATTACTTAAATTAAGACAAAACCTGCAACCTACATTAACTATGTTAAGCTTGGAAGCTTAGTTTAAATGCACCGAGGTGCATTTATGTGTGTTTTATGCAAAACACTTTAAGAAATGTCATTTCATTTAATTGGTCTATGTTAGACTTTTCATTGAACCCACGTATAGCATATGTATGTACATATGTACATGATTAATAATGCATCAGTACATACATATTTTGCTACTCTAATGTTTATATGTATGTATGTATGTACATTAGGGTGGTCCAAAACAAGTAAAATCGGAATTTTAATGCTCTCACCCCCTAGGATTGTTCTATAACGGAAAACGTGTTTCCCTATTTTTTAGTTTGAAATCAAAAAATATTTAAAGGTCGTTTTTAATATTAACGATTTTTTTATTGGTCACTCAATTGCAGTTTTGTGGGTTTTTGGGTTTTTTTGGCGGACCTATAAATTATAGTTACTATGGCAAAATTGTTAAATAAGCAATTGGGTATTATTACTGGGAATCTCCTGCAGAGAAACAGTGTTTTCCTTACCATTTCTACGAAAATTTGTTTTTTCCCCATACATATTAAATACAAGGAAAACTTTTAAGCGCTTTGAGTGACTCTAAATCAGGGTTGTTGCGAATATTATATCAAAATAAAAGTCCTTTCCGGATAATAAACAAACGGTCTGTCCAAATTAAACAAATTTGGTATCATATGAAAGAGGAATGAAATAGCTTTTAAACAGAAATAACGAACAACCTCTATTTATATTTTTTCATTATAATTTATTACTAAAGAAATTCATATACCTGACACAATTTTTGTTCTATGGTAATTAATTAACATTTTTTGTTGAAATATTTTTCAGTATGGGGTAAGTCCTCTTTCATTTGATACCAAACTTATTTAATTTGGATAAGCGGTTTGTTTATTATCATGAAAAGACTTTTATTTCGGAATAATATTCGCAACAACCCTGCTCTAAATGTTTTTTGATTTCAAAATAAAAAATAGCGGTATATTTTTTTCGGTAATCCCTGGGGGGTGAGAGCATAAAAATTCCGACTTAACTTATTCACATGCATTATTCGACCACCCTAATGTACACACATACATATGTTCTTGCACACATTTAAACACAAAACAAGGCAAAACTTTTGCATATTTCACAGATATTTTTTCACATGCCCCTTTCAAGACCTTTTTATTAATCTGCAGTCTAGTGTTTCGAGTGCTAGACAGTTATAGATTAAAAGAACAAAAAACAAGGAAATATATACTAAGTGAATATTGCAGGCATTCTCTCACTCATTAAACAAATCAGCACTCAATGTACCTTTATATCACTCCTTTCAATTTCTAAACGGCTCTCTTACTCCATCTCAAACACCCTTAACTCCATAAGCAGAAACTACTATTTTTATTATCCAGTATGGCAATAAAAGCGTGATGCTGTGCAAAATGTTCTATGCAAATACAAAAAATACATTATCTGTGCATTGAATTACGGTCGATGAGTAAACAATGATATAAGCTTCCACGTAGAAACGATAAGAGAAACTATGCGAAACTCAATTTATTAAAAGTAAGAGGAAAACACGCAACACCGTTTTGCGTTGCGTTTTACATCAAAATACATACATATGTGAACCAGGAGACTTCCGCAATCGCTAATCCTTGACTCCTTGCCTGAATAGCTCTCGTACCTGGCCGCCATAAAGTTTTTATATGAAGTACATGCTAGGCTGCTATTTGCACCACTTTTCACTTTGTTCTAGCTAATATCTGGTCGAGAATCTGTATGCAATCACTGATTCTAGGAAAGAAGTCTAGCCAATTGACTTTACTACCACGAGCTTTCTGGGCGTAATTATAATGGAATTCGCGCTTTTGTGTATTCGCTGTATCTTGCGTAAAGGTAACGGAATTAACGTACAATTTGTTTTTGTTGAATGTTCACCGAGTAAAAGCTATATCCGTTCGTGATGCTCACAGAGTAAAAGGTCTCTCTGATAGCCACTGATTTAAAACGCCGAATTCAAGAGAGAGCTTTTGGTCAGTGTACGCCAGCGGTGAGCAGAGAGAGCTTTTACTGTGCACGCGCCTATACAAAATGTATAGGAAGCTTAAAAGAGCTTTGCCCATCAGTGGTGTACGCCCAAAAAAAGAAAGCTTCGGCCGCGGGATAAGTTTTAAACATGGCTATTCTAAACGGAATTTTCTGACGAATTGAAAGCTTCTGAGACAGTTATTTAGGCAACTTGTGGTCGTCGTATTTTGTTTTTCTACAATCGATCTTCAATATATCTGCGATTATCGAGTCAACCAGGTCATTTGATATTCAAAAAGCTTGGCCCATGATAACTGAATGCACTCACACTGAGATGATGCCTCCAAATCCGAAAAAAATGGAAAGCCGAAAGTGGTTTTTATCTTTTCAATTTAAAAGATTTAGTATGAGATCTGACAAGGGCGCACGACCTTCACCCATCTGTTTAATGGATGAATCTACGTTCTATCAAATTCAAAGTGTTAGGAAATATTTCGCGAGTGGGTTGGCTGAAAAAATCCTGGCCAGGATATTTTTAATTAAATACTCAAAAATCATAATTTTTTTAATTTTCCACTCATTTGTTTAATAAACAAATTACATATAATCAAATTGAAAGCACAAGGCCTATAGAATGTGTTAAACATACCTGTTCATACCTGTCGACCCGATAGGGAGGCCAGGAAAATAAAATAGGAAATCCAGCGTTTTCATATTCCATAGGCTTAATACTTTCGATTGGTATATAATTTGTTCGTTAAACAAATGACTAAAAAATTTAAAAAATAATAACAATTTTTGAATATTTAATTAAAAATATGCTGACCAGGACTTTTATTAATATTATTTGTGTTGAAACGTTGAATTTCATACAAAATAGATTTCATCCATTAAACAGATGGGTGAAGGTCGTGGCCGTGGTAGGATCTTAGACTAATTGGTATTATCGAATTTCGATCAAAAAATAAAAAGCAATCTCAAATAAACGCTAATGTGCATGCGCCTCACTAACTATAAATCTAAGCTTTTTTTTATAATTTTTAACGTTAACATACTTACTTACTTATAACTATGGATTGCAATTAGTTTAAGTTTTATAATTAAATGGTTAGTATTAAGAATAATTTATTATGCAATAAGTTTTAGTTTTTTTATTTCATTTGTACATACATACATATATACATATTTGCATACATTCAGAAATGCAGGCGTACATACACATACACTCGCAAAAGCGAGATGATTTTTGTTTATTTTTTAATATATTTCTGTGCTAATTTGTAAAACTCATTAATTCATTTTGTAAGCAATTTTTATTCTCTTTAAACAATTGTAATTGATTAGCTTCCTACGTAAACATAAGTACTTTTAATATATGTATATGTATGTTTAAAAATATACATTTCATTTTTGCTATAATGTTTATAAAATATTGTATACATACACACCTTAAATAAATAAATTTTATTAACTAATAGATATATAGAGATACTTATGTATAATGACAACAAACAGTTCGCACAACAACAGTATTTTGCTTAAAGAAACAAGATTTACATGCATACATGCATATTTACTTAACTACATACTTAATATGTTTATACACATACATATATATATACTTACAAACATACATACACATATGTATATACATATGCATTAACTTCCATGTACTCAGCTCAGAAAAACATGCATACATACATACCAATACTTATATAAATTAAATGTGAAGTAAACTTAATTAATTTTAACGCAAAATAATTCTAACTTAAGTTAGCTAATGTAGTTAAATATCTAACAAAATTTATGAATTTCAATAAAGAAAATAAATAAATCAAAATGAAAACTATATGTAAATACATACTTGGAGAAAATATTGAATAAATATTTATTTAGACATGTATGTATGCACATGCTCTCACATTCTTATGTACAGAAATATGTGCATATGGGGGTCAATCCATGTCAAATTGACCAATGGGTGGAGTCGAACTTTTTTTTTTGATTTGGTTGAATTTTGGTCCGAATTTTTCTGTTATCATAGAAAAAGTTCTGTCAAAGAAAAAACATATGTAAATAATTTTTTCGAAAGTTCAAAATTTTGCAATTTCACGGAACTTTCAAGTTTAAATTTTTAACATCTCACAAACTATTATGGTTTATACGAAAATGATTTTGGTCTCATCTTAAAGGTGATATTTAGGGATATGTATATATATATTTATAATATACATAATTAACAAAATGCGAAAAATTAAAAATACAGAATTTTGAAACTTACATAATCTTTCCTGAATCTTTCATGAAGGTTTTTTTAATATATGAATTTTTGAACTTTGAAAAAATTTGCAAACTCTCATTTAAAAACAAATAAATTTAATTTAACTAAAAATTGTTGAACATAACTTTATTTAGAGTGTGCAAAAAAAAAATATTCGAAGTTCAAATATTCATATCTTAAAAAAAAACCTTGAAAATTTTAAAATCTTTGAAATCAGTTAAAGTTAAAGAAAATTTAGCCGAGAAATAAATTTTCGTTGTTACGATTTTTTTTTTTTTATTTCACAATTCTGTAACTTTTGTATATATTTTTTCCCAGCAGTAGCTCAAAAATATAAATTTGAATGAAACAAAAATTGTTCAGCATAACTTTATTTAGTTTGCCAAAACAGAATTTTTCTAGCCGTTCAAAAATACATGTAAAAAAAGAAAATACTTGAAAGATTCAGGATCCTTTAAGATCATTTTAAGGTTTTGCATAAAAAAATTGCGCAATTTTTTTTTTTTTTTAAGTTTTACTGTAGCGATTCCGTAGTACATTCTGTGACCAAAATTGCTTGTCGTCTCCTACATAGTGCAGGATATTCACACAATAAGTGCCTGATAATTTTAGGCTCTTCTTCATCAAAGCAGCTTCTGCAGAAGTCATTGTGGGGCAGTTATAACCGCTCTGCGTGCCTCCCTAAAAGTATGTGGCTGGTAAGTATTCCCATAGCCCCTGATATCTCTATCTTTTCTAAGGATCGAAGCTCTTGCTTCTTGTATAGTCGCACTGCATTAAATAGCATTTAAAAAAATGGACATTAAAAAATATTACGTTAAAAACAATAGGCAGTAAGTTCATTTCCACATGGCATCGAGTCATATTTGGCAAAGATACAGCCATAAAAACGAAACGAAACTATGCTTTCCCACTGAAAAATTCGAAATAATTATAATTTGGTTGGTTTGCCTTCTATGAATATTTAAATGACCTTGTGCGCGGGAGTTTGTTTAGGTCTGCACAAATTTAGGGTATTTTCTAGAAACTAAGGACCATCGCATGGTGCCATTGGCCAAAAAAGTCATTACCCTAATGTACATATAAACGTAGATAAGCGAGAATAAAATTTAATTGGCTAGAGTCCGATGCGCAGATGCTTCTTGTAAAATAATTAACAGAACAGGCTTGCATATGTTAATAAGAAATATTAAAAAAAAATCAAAATTTGTATTTTTCAAAAATAATTAATCTTCCATTTGTCTAGTTAGGTTTTGAAATTGAGAAATTTAAAATTTTACAACCATATACATAAATAAATAAAGAGAGCTGAGGATTCAAAGAAATCTTTTTGTGTGGCAAAATGTGCTGGTATGGAGAGAAATCAAACAAAAGATTGCTTGAATAAAAATAAATATTATCAAAAGTTATAAAAACTAGTGTTTAATTTTTCCCAGAAACCTGACGGGTTTTCCCAATTATCATTGTAATAGCCGACCATATAAAGTAAAGCTGCCCTGTAGAGAAACGGAAGTAAATACGAACTATTTTATTTTTTATCCAACTTCACAAAAAGGAGAAGGTTATCAATTCGTCGGAATATTTTTTTTATGTATGTTACCGCATGACTTTGGACCACGCTAACCGATTTCTATAGGTTTTGCCTCGGAGATCATCTAGAAATTAACGGTACTCTTTTAATTTTTATAAGAGAATTGAAGTTTGTTTTTTGCTTAAAAATTACTTATATTAAATGATGTTTTCATATGAAATATGACCAGGAAACAATGTTACTCATACGCCATGTATGACTAACTATCCAAGCATTTGATCAGACTTTAAGGAAAACCATAGCAATTATGTAGATAATTTCTTCATCTACAATAAACGCAATCAGAGTTCTTGGCATTAAATTGAACGAAAGTTTTTTGTTTTTGTTTAAAAACGGCCTCAAGCTCAATAAAAATTGTTGAATACAAAAGTTTTTAGTTTATCATTAATTTAAAAATTCTGGGCTCGAATCGTAACATCCGTTCACTGATCGAAAACGATACGAAAGAAAATTACGTGATACGTCAGGCAGTATAAGCTGAATAAGACACAGAGTACGTTCACGTATGCCATAATCCGAAAAACGGGTTTTTACGTGACGAGTAGTACGATATCGTATGTGACGATTCGAGCCCTGAAAAATAGGTCCCATTCTTATCCCCATATAGGACGAGACTTAAAAGTTGCGGAATCAGTGCCAGGTAAAAAAAAATTTAAGAAAATCGACCAGTACGTCGATCAAAAATCAAAAATCAAAATTTTACATTAAAAATTTTTAAACTTAATAGAAATACGATTATAATTTTTCTGATTCTATGTTACAAGATGTTTTGGAAAAAAAAAATTATGTTAAAGTTATGACCAGTTAAAACGGTAACGTTTTTTTTTTTCAAGAATAGATATCTCGTAAACCCCCAAAAAATAAAAAAATAAAAAAATTAATCAAGGAGGTCTCTGTCAACTAGTATTACAACATTAAAAATCCAAAAGCCAAATGGTGTGCGAATTGGGCTGGAATGCCCCATATATTTTTTATACATACACACATATATATGTATGTGATAGAATTTTAGCTTATTTTCTTTTGCATTTGAAATATAACAAATAAAGCACAATTCAATACTTAAACATACATACTTGGTTATTGTACTTATTTCAAGCAGCTAAATGCATTACGTTTTCACTACTAAGTATTAAAGGGCATAACAACGGACTCAACTGCATACAAATATGAAATGTTGGGTGTATACTAAACATGCTTAGTATGTACGTATGTCTGCACATAAAAATAGTATTTGTAGTTACATTTTACATTTATAAGTATGTCTGTAATTTATGCTGCTCATAAATCTCAATATCCATCGTTTTGTTTTATTTTATTTTTATTTTTTACGTGTTGTAAACTCCAAAGCGTACATAGAATATGACTGTGAATTTGCGATTTTATTTTTATATATGAGTAGTATATTTCTACTTCCACACAAACGTACATACATATATTTTGTAAAAGCGCTCCAAGCCAAGACTGGCGAGGCACAATACTAGCTAATACAAAAACAGCAAAAGCAAACCGCAACAATCATAGTTAGTAAGCTGTAGTAAGCGTTGTTTGTTGCGCGAAAAGCCATAAATTTGCGCCAGTAAATTGCAGATTTTTATGAAGCGAAAACTAAATACTTTTTTTATTGTTTATTTTCGTTACTTACAAATGATTTTTATTTTAGTATTTTTTTGCAATACACATATATAATTTTTTTGCACACTTTATTTGTTGCGATGACATTTGTAGTTACCAAGTGAAAATTCGCTTCATTGTTTCCTAATTCTCACGTTCGCATATTGACTACATTTCTTTTGGTAGTTTTGTTTTAATTTTCCCTTTTTTTCTGGTAGTATTCCTATAAATTTGTACTTGCATTATTATTGGCTCTGGCGGATTTTTATTTACTGGTACTGGTATGATTTTTATTTATGAAAAGCAATGGAAAAAAATAAAGTTAGCAAAATAAAATTTTTATTGCGTTGAATTTATGCTTAACGGCTTAAGTGTAATTCTTTTATGTAAGTGTTTACACACACAGGATTTTTATTTGCCATAAAAAGTGTTTTACTTTGAGTAGGTACATAAATGGGTGGCTTTCAAAATACTTTGACAAAAGTAGTGAGAGTGAGGTTAGAATGGATTACCGGCTGGGAGGAGGTCGACCGTAAAGAGATTAAGTTCTGAACAGGTGTTCGCCTAGCCGTCATTTGAAAGGGACTCAGGCAATGATCGAAAGTTATAGTCCATCAATATTGCTGTTGCCATTAACATACCTGCTGATCCCTAGAGTAACTAGTTAGTAAAACTGAAAAGGCCATCGTGCTTAAGATATTGTAACTAGATATTGCCTACGGATCTATCCAACGCACCTAGTATTCTAAAAATAAAATATCTTTCTAACCATTTGTGTTATAACATCAGGACGCAGCCTCTTAATCAAATAGCAGGTGTATTTTTACAACATCTTTGGCTAGCGAGATGACCTCTCTCAGGCTTTATGAATAAGTAAGCTAACTAACTATTGTGTGTGGTTAGATGAACAGCTGCCTAGAAATTACTACTAACTCGATATGAGTTCAGGAATACCGAATTTCCCTTCAATTTTTTTCTTAATCTTTACTGGGTTCCGACATAAGCAAGTCTTGGAGGAACCACAGCTGCTCTGGTATCGCACTCACTATGGCCAATGCTGGATGAATGTAGACAGCGGAATTTTCTTCGTCTCTCAAAGCAGAATGTTCGGCTTCCTTCAGGAATACCTACGGGTCAATGCACCATCGGCCACAAGCGCACCAGGTTCGGAGCTCCGCTTAACAATATATGAAGATGATGTAGAAATGAGGGAATTCATCTTGATCGGCGTAAATATAGCTTACTTTAATTTTTGAGCGTTCATCCTAGGAACGCAGTTGATTGCTGGGGGGAGCAACTGATTATTGCAGTTTTATCGGCAAAGGTGGGTCTTGTCAAACGGTCGTTTGTGTGAATATCCGAGGTGTATAAGACATACAGCGTCCGGCCAAGGGCACTGCCATGTGCTACTCCAGCTTCAATGGCATGGGCTTCATAGATGGTGGTGTTACGTCGAACTGCAAACTTTCGATCATACAGGTAGAACATTGGTATATTTTGTAAATGCTTTGTGGGAGTAGCATTCGTATTTTATACTTATGACCGTCTGTTTAGCCATACTCGGTAAAATGCATGGGCGCCGTCAAGAAATATTGCAGTAAAATATTACCACTTATCAAACGCTGTTCTGATTTCGGGTATGAAGCGATTTACTTGCTAAATTGGTGAGGTAATATTATGCTGTGGGCTTGGAGATGCGGGTAAGTGAACAGTATAAGAAGTCTTTCGATAGGCTTATAGCCGAATGGCTGCGTTTTGTTGTCCTTTTTCATTCTTGAGGGAAACAACAATGTTTTTTGATTGCATTAAATAGCATAAGGCTGCAAATTACAGCACAATTTGTTTAGCTCAGTAATCATTTTGGAGTACATAATTAAGTCCGTACCCATGGGCATTATTTTGTTTCAATTGCCCCTTAATTACTTTTTCAAATTTATTCAGTTACAAATATCAGCGGCTCAGATTCCGACACATTGCGTATGGGTGGTAGTGTACAGCCATTAGTGGCTGACTTTAGTGAGGTGTTTGTAAGCAATTAAGCGGCAAAGTTCCTTCTCGACCAGCGACAATCACGCCTTATAACTCTTACCATGCCTTCCTAATTCGTGGGGCACATGAGTTGGCGATGCCTACGTCTGATGAAAGGGCCCTTGGAGAGCTCGAAGGAATTACATATCCTTAAGAATTTTTGTGACCTTTTACACATCTGTGACGGTCAGTACCGGAGACCAAGGAATGATGAGCTGAATGAGCTCTATAACGATATAGACTTAGTCAAGCGGATTGAAATACAGCGCCGGCGCTGGCTAGATCTTGTCATACGAATGGAAGCAAATGCTTCAGGTTTGGAGCCCCGCTGTTTGTGAAAGAAGAAGGTCTCCTCTGCGACTTATTTTGACTGGATGTTTCCAATTGGCACCAGCTTGCGAGAATGAGCAATGACTGGCGTGCTATATATATATATATATACATATATGAATGGGTGTATGAATCAGTGATGGAAAAGTAGGCACAAAAGTGCCATTTTTAATACTTTCCTTCTTAGAGGCACTTTTGGCACAATTCATCCTGTTTTGGCACAATCATAAATTGTAGAAACTTAGCATAATATGCGAATATACTATATAACAAAAAATCACATACTACATTATAGATTTAAAAATTACAAAAAGTGAAAATTAAAATAAGAGCCGGGAGAAATATTGTGTGGCCGCTCTTGACAAAACGCTCTATTCTATTGTGAATGCCCAGCAGAAAAAGTAAGTTTTCGCAGCAACAAACTTTTAATTTAGAACTTCAGAAAGATTCTAAGTTTGCAATTTTATAGTCCATTAAATAAAAGTGCAAGTTTCTGTAAAATCTCGTTGATTTTTGATAATTTTCTTTTTGCTGACAGTGTGATATATTTTCATCCATTTAAAAAAACTTTCGAACACACTTTACCTCGAAAAAATTAGTAAAATCGTAAACTTGGAATCTCTCTAAAAATTCTGAATTAAAAGTTTGTCAGAATAGCTACATTTCGGTATAATTCCCTTCGTAATTAGAATGCTGTGTTATTTTACTATGAATTTATGTAGGAATCCTTCATCAAAGTCATTTGCCGTAATGATTTGGTTAATTAATAATTAAGAGAGAGATTAAATAAGAAAGAAATTTAAATTTTGTGGCACTTTCATCTTCTTTTCGGCACTATTTTTGAAGACCATTAGGCACATTTTGAAATTTTTAAATTCCATTCCTGGTATGAATGTTGTACTCGGATAAGGATACGTTTACACAGAATGGCGAGTGAAGCAATGACGATCGAAACGGATCTGTTGGTGTTCACACTGAAGAGGCGAAGCGGAGGTTTTTGCAAGGAATCGGCCGTAAAGATATCACAATACTGACCTTCTATGAAGAGCGTCTAAAATATTCGTTCAATTCATTCCATTTATTTTCGCGAAAAATAAGTTTTCGTTTAATTATTTTGATTTTTTGTTCGCATCAGAGCATGAAGCTGAAAAATCAAAAAGAAAATAGAAAATCAAAAATGGTTTGCTTTCGGCTCCAAATTGCTTCTGGAAGAGCTTGCTGTATGCAAACTTTCATCTAGCTATGTATATTAATTTGAACGCTCGGAACGGCTCGACTATAGGACCAATCAAGAAGAAGAATTTAACCCACTGAACGGCGGTTGGTATGTACATTAGATGGTACCGGACAAAAAAGTTCGCTGTACACTCCTGAGCCTAAAGTATTTTTGCAAGACGATTAAAACCTAAATTAAAATTTTTTGTCGAACGTAGGGATAGAAATTTTACATTTTTCGCATGTCTTCGGCATTTACAGTCGGATCTTATTGCATGTTATATCGATATTTTTGTATTTTGTTCTAGTGTTTACCCACCAGATCTCAGTTCTTATCACCATGGCTGCGTTTCTTTATACATTCCGGATAATCCAATTTCACAGCCGGAATAAACAGAATGCGTTTGAAATATACGTCAACATATCATCAGGAACGTTCTAAAGAATAAATAAACAAAAAAGTTTATTCCAAACGTTCAGAATGAATAAAGAAATGCAGCCCATAACGCAAGTAAGTTAAAGCTCACCAAAAGTCCTTTAAACTTTTGAAAAGGAAGAAAAATTTATTGCCGAAAGTAGGTGTCACCGAAAAATGATTGTTTACTTAGGCCAAAGAAACAACACTTTCGAAATTGCCTTGCAAAATACTTCAAGCTCAGGGTAGTAAAGCGTTTTTTTTTTATTTACTTACAAGGAGGTACAGTATAATGTACATATGTATGTATACAATGTTATAAGAAGATATCATATCATAACATCAGCCAACCAATATGGATCTCACTCATGATTCAGTTTCCTTTGAATTTTATTAACAACTACAATTGGCAGGCGTAGACTTGGATACCTATCAGTTTCTATAGCCATAACTAACATTTCGAGCCATAAAACATATTTCTAACGTAACAAATGGTTTAACATTTACACATAACTATGTTCATATGTATGAGCGAAAATTAGGGTGGTCCAAAATAAGTGAAGTCAGAATTTTAATACTCTCACCCCCTGGGATTGTTCAATATCGAAAAGTATGCCCCTATTTTTTTTCTGAAATCAAAAAATATTTCGAGGTCGCTCAAAG
The DNA here is from genome assembly GCF_013731165.1 of Rhagoletis pomonella. Taxonomy (NCBI): domain Eukaryota; kingdom Metazoa; phylum Arthropoda; class Insecta; order Diptera; family Tephritidae; genus Rhagoletis; species Rhagoletis pomonella. The sequence goes on from NW_023458561.1 coordinate 38,017,242, forward strand.
TTTTCCATCTACATGTTTACATGTATATTTTTATTTTCGTAGAAATGGTATAGAATTCTTGAAATCAATACTTCTTCAGGAGACTTCTAATAACGATATCCAATTGATTATTTAACCATTTTTTAATACTAGCTTTTTTTATTTATCCGCCCCATTGTATTTTCTGGGGGTTTTGGGGACCTCCAAAATATAGTTACTGTGTAAAAATGGTTAAAACAAATATTGATTTTCAAAACATTTTATACCATTTATTTGACCGCTTACAGCGACCTCTAAATATGTTTTGATTTCAAAATAAAAAAGAGGTGAGAGCATAAAAATTCCGACTTTACTTTTTCACATGCATTTTTGGACAACCCTAGCGTGCATAGTTTATTCTAAGTCGTGTCTTCGAATATGCCACACAACAAAGATTACAGCTATTGTGGCAGTGAATTTTTAACGCATATCTTCTGCCCAATTTGGCTTTGACTGGCGCCACTCGCTTGGCCTCAAGCGCACGCCATTGCAATTCCCCGTGCATGCGAGAGGCGATTGGTGTTGCTTTGCCGCCCGCTGTGTAGCCAACATACATATCTACATATATACACACATATGTACATAGTATGTACAAGCGCGTATGATTATTATGACAGTCCAATGATAGCGCCAATTAATCGGACCATATTTAGCGTTCTGCGCCAACGGGCGATAAATACATACATACATACATATGTACATGTGCACATAACCCACCTGCCTGCCTGCCTACCTACCTGTCTACACACATGCATAGCTAGCTGTCCATTGATTGAATGCAAGCGCGTTGCAACAATATTGGTTGCACAAATTTCATACTTGCGGCATTTGTGGTGCGCCACGCATTCTGCTCTTGGCTCTCGGCTCTGGGCAATTTACACACAAGATCTGGTCTGGTTAGTGGTTGGTGGTTGGTGGTTGATCGATTGCATTCACATTGTGCGGCAATCGACAATTCGCGCGCCACATGTCGACAGCGCCACACTTTATCTGCTATGTATGTATGTATGTACTACATATGAGCCACATAAGCGTATACAATACGCATGCGCGCACGCGACCAAATTGCTACTGCTGTTGAGCTGAAGCTTTCGCTATGGCTGTTTTTTTCTTTTTCTTTTATTGCAGATTCTTATACATTGCATCGCGGCATACCGGTGATCTACCTGTATTCATTTGCTTGGCTTTCTTTTATTTCTTATTTTAAAAATTTTTTTTATCGATTGTTTTAGTGCTGCTATTGTCAAGTCATCGCTTTGCACGATTCACGGAAGTGCCGAACGACATCAGCTCATCGCTGCTTGGACAGTTTGAAGCGCCATTGCCATTTTCGGAGAACGTGTTGTGTGCTGGGGGAATTGAGATGCCTACATGTCAAATACTCATATTTGTGCAAATACTTTTATACGAATACTTTTGTACTTGATATGCGTGACTCGTGAAGTGCTTGCATGTCTATGGCTTGTAGTTAAGCTTAGAATTAATTAGAACTGGGACTTTGTTGCAAAGTCATTCTTACAAGCGTTTTGTGCTGTTATTTAGCTAGTGCAAGTTTCTGCTAAAGAATGCGAATTGAGCATTGGAACTAAAATGGGTATAAAATTAATGTAAAGAGTGTATTATGTATTAAGAGAACTAACCCTATCAAGCATGCGTTTTATAATAAAAAGAAAATAATTTTAATTTTAGTCAACTGAGAACTTTGGTATTTTAAGCAGAGAAAATCGGTAGTCTTTGAGTTTTAGGCATTCATAAAAGCAAAGCTACCTGGGACCTGAAAATTTTCGAAAAATCCCGAAAATTGCCGCAAAACTACCGAACAATTCCTAAAAATTACGCGAAAATCATGAAATTCTACAAAACCCCCAGAAAAAAAGCAAAAAAAAATCTCAAAAAGGCAATCCTGAAATATTCCGAAAATTTTCTAAATAAAATACCGTGAGGTTTTTATTTGATGGTCTCTTTTTAACCAACGCAAAATTTGCATATGTGTTAGTAAGATAAATGAGAATGTGTTAGTTTCCATCACACAATTCTTGTAGGGATTATTTCGGAAGGAAAAAGTGAGACAGCTGGCTGTAAAATATCAGATGTCAAAACTCCTTGGATACTACTATTCTCATACACACGAAATAATAGCAATTTATTTCTTGGCCGTTAACATAAGCAACATAAGCATGATGGTTAAAATTAAGCAAAAGCTTAAACCGAACAGCTTAAGCGACGAATGACTGAAAATGAACTACAAATGGACAGATGTAGAATGCAGTGAAAACCACATAGAGTTCTCTGGTTTTCATACTTCCATTTTATTATAATGAGCAAGGTGTGTCCGGGTAACTTAAGTTTTTTTTTTTATAACGGGAAACTGGAATAATTTACTTGTATGTACATATATGGTAGAAGTTATAGCTGCTGCGAAAATCTCAACTAAGTACTTATCATAAAACTGAATTGAAGTCGATTAGATCAGTAACTCTTCACTGAAATCATAAATCTTTTCAGTTTTATTCCCAGTCAGTAAATTAATAAGCAGCTATTCTCCATTTCTAAGCGACTTCACAAAACGGAGGAAGGTTATCAAATCGTCGGAATATTTTTTATTATTTTTTTTCTCTTATACATATTACCGCATAACTTTGGACCACGTAAACCGATTTCTATAATTCTTTTTTTTTTAAAGCAAAGGTGTTTCCTCACAAGTGGTCCCATTTTAAATTGGTTTAATTCCGATCATTGGATCATGAAAAGATTAACGATTTTCTTAAATTTTTATATGAGAATTGAAGTCGGTTTTGTTTTTTGCATAAAAATTGCTTGTTCAACTTAAACTCATTCATTAATCAACTTTGAATGTTATTTTCAAATGTAAAATAAAAGTAAGTACTTCTTACTTTCGATTTATAATGAAAATCATACAGGCGGCTACATACTATATTAGGGTGGTCCTTGAAAAATCAAATGGGCGTTTTTTTCAGTCTCACCCCCTCAATCGGTAATACCACGGTCACAGATATCTGAGACGGTTAAGGCGTGTCGCACTGGAGGTAAAGTTCGGATTCCTCTATAGAGACTCAAAAATGAAAATTATTATTTTTTTTCGCTTAATACCCAAAATCGATACTACCTGAGTTGAAGATATCACATATAAATTTTGGTCCCGATTGCAGTCGTTTAATAGGCTTGTTTGAACTGTGATAACTTTGTTTAAGGTAGTATCGATTTTGGGTATTAGATGAAAAAAAAATTAATTTAAAATTTTTGAGTCTCCATAGAGGAATCTGAACTTTGCCCCTTGTGCGACACGCCTTAACCGTCTCCAATCGGGACCAAAATTGATGTGTGATATCTTTGACTATAGTAGCATCGGTGTGGGGGTTGAGGCTTGGGAAATCTGATGCAAAAATTTCCTTCCTCCATTTCAGGACCGCCCTAATGTATGTATATCCATATAAAAAGCCTAGCTCCATCTCATTGATTCTGCTTAGTTTCGAAATTGCAATCAACAACAATCTTTTGCAATTTGCAAATCTCCAAACGAGTTCACTTACAAATCAAGTCATTGTCACAGTTTCAAGTTGTACACATAGATATTTTTTTATGACTTGAAGTGATTAATAATTTCATTAATTCACTTTACGATCAGCTACTTTGCATTTCTGGTGGTCGATGCAAAAATCATTTTTACGAGCATCACCGTGGGTGGATGGCAGCAGCAGTGACAGTAACAGCGGTTAGCGGCTAGCCAGCAAAAAAAAACAACAGAACTACAATTCAGGCGCTTATGACTAACACGCGACAAATAAACATAAAAGCCAATGAAAATGTTAGCGTGTACTCGTATGTACGCATGTACTTTGGCTCTCTTCATGTGGGTGGTGTTTATGATAATGCAATGCGCGTGAATTGAAGCAATCCGCACTAGAACTGTCTGAAAGCTAGAATTTGTGCTTTGAGTTTACGAGCAACCGGAGGAAAAAAGTTCAAATAAGAAATCACAGTGTCTTGCAAATACTAATATTGTTGGTGTGTTCTACTCGAAATTCGCACACGCAACTGAATATTAAGCATAGTCTACTCGACAGCTTACATCTATGTTCGTATGTACAAATAACCCTGTAGGAAAATTGGCGGATTCCATAACTATGGCTTAAGTGGTTTATTCGCCATAACCGTGGCCAGTCCTATTAGATTATTTTTACATGTATGCATATATATGTAAATTAGGGTCGTCCAAAAATTTATGTGAACAAGTATAGTCGGAATTTCTATGCTCTCACGTTTCGTGGAGATGGTATTAAATTCTTGAAAATTAATATTTTTCGATCGGAAGACTCTGTTTATCTTCAGGAAATTCCCAATAATAACACCCAATTATTTATTTAACCATTTTTTCATGGCAACTATATTTTATAGGTCCGTCAAAACCTCCAGAAAATTACAGAATGGCGGATAAATAAAAAATCTTAAGTATTAAAAAATGGTTAAATAAACAATTGGGTGTAGCTTGTGGAAGTCTCCTGAAGAGAATCAGAGTTTTCCGATCGAAAAATATTGATTTTCAATAATTCTATACCATTTCTATGAAAAATTGGTTTTTTTTACATATAAAATACATAGAAAACTTGGATCGTCCTCTAAATATTTTTCAATTTCAAAAAAACTAGGGGTATACTTACCTGTAGACTTTTAGTGTTCTGACAAAATGGAGTGACACGAGGTGACACAAGTCCGAACACATCTTTCGAATTTCGAACTGCAAGAAACAAGAGTGTTAGAGTGTTCACTCCGGCTCAACTGTCATACATTATTTCCGATATGGCAAATTGATGCATCTCAACAGAGCTTTTTAAATGAACCGAACTGCATTAAAATTGCCGTATCGAAAAAATGCTTACTTAAGCAGAGGTCGTACGATTTGTACATTTGTGCATTTGGCCGTCACAGTGTGGTGTTGTCTAGAAATTTTTATCAAGAATTGGTTCAGCTCAATAAGGCCTTTTCAAACAACTCCACTCTGTAATGGTAAAAATTTACAAATGTACAAATCGTGTGATTCCTGCTTTATTTCCTTTGGTAATTACACGATTCATATATCAATGGCTCTACACCGAGGCATACATTAGACCGAGTTATGTACCCCTGCCGGTATCGCACTAAAATTCAGTTTTCGTGTTTCAAGCAGATTTCACAGCCATGGCTGTTTGGGGTACATCCAGGCCACAGATACATCCAGAAATTCAACCGCAAAGTCGATGGACTTTTGTTGCAGTTGTCAAGACCAAATGCAGAACGCCAAATATTTTCCCTTATTTCATACGCTGACTGTTGCTCGATAAGAATTGGATGACCTTTGTTCGAAATTAAACGGCTATCTCTCCGAGTTAGCTAGCGCAAGTAGTCTATTTTTTGCATATAAGAAAGATACCAGCCTTAAATTGGGAATTGAAGTCTTTGGTGTACCAATTTCAACTTTCTCCGTTCGCCGAGAGCACAAAGAAACGTTGTTGTTGTTGCAGCTACAAACATGCCACAAAACAGCACTTCGTGTAGCTACGGTAGCGAGTACCTACAGAATCACGAACAAACACAGTATTGTCCAGCGCTACAATAAGCGATATGCTCAATTTCATAAGCGATGCATATATGAACTCAACTCAAGAACGAGATCCAAGACTACTTTAAACAACTACTAGACCCGACGCTGTACAGAAAGGAAAGCAACGATATTAACTGGGATAATAGTCACCTTCTTCAACTCGCGGGAATACAATTACCACCCATTGTACAAGAAGGGTTTCGGCTGCCTCGGAAGATCCGCGTTATGCTGCGCAATTTCGATCTATATAGATATTGTAGCCGATTTGGTTGAACTCCTACTTATGCAGACTCGATCCTGAGGGACCCAACGTGTGTCTTGAGTGCAAAGGTTCCCCCATGGCTATGGTTTTTGAAGCCTACTCTATATTAGACCGAGAAGTCCAAGTAGAAAGAAAAGTTTATGAAAGACCAATTATTTTATTCAAGTTGTTATTGTTGTCGTTATCCATGTAAATGTATCTTTAATCTTTAACACTCCCAGAAAATTTCGTAAAGTGCCCTAACTATACCGAAAGGCTGAAAACGAATTGGGAAAGGTCATCAAAAGCGACGAAATTCCTCGAAAATCCCAAAAACATAGCGATACCTTCCAAAAATATCTTGCAATCACTCGATAACACCGAAGTAAGTCCCAAAAAGAACCCCGGCCCATTTTATTTTTTATAAACGCCTAGAAAATAAAGCACACAACTATTAAGGCATAGTCACAAATAGGCTTGCCAAGTATTCGGTTTTCGCCCGGAGTCTTCAGGTAAATAGGGTTACCACTCCTCAAATATACTAAAATAAATAGAAATGCAGGAAAAACCCGAAACGAAAAGTAAATGTTTCATAGGAATTTCGCTCGGAACAATTTACAGAGTTGCCACTAAAAAAATTGAATAAAATTTTAATCGGTTAGTTACCAAAGGGAGAGAGCCTGATTTTTTTTGTATGATAATTTCGATGCAGTTCGATTCGTTCCAAGGAGCTCTGTTAACCTACATTAATTTTCCATATCGGAAGAATGCCTACTTAGAGCGCGTGTGAATCGGTAACAAATTTCGCGGCGAATAAATTTTTGATAACTATGAGGTGAATAAAATTTCAGTACATAGCTCATGAGGCTAGTGAATTTTTTGTAAAATGCATAGAAAATTTTTACAATCACAAAGAAAGCTTAAATTGATGAATTGCAATCAACGATGGAAGGCGTTTTTGTTTTTAAATATTATTTTCACTTCAATTTTTAATATTTTATTCCGCATAAATAGTAAAAATATTATTCAACAACACGCCCATAGTCCCTTTGGTAATTAAACGACTCTTTTAGCGATAAAGGTAAAAAAATAAACTTTATTTATTAGATTCAAGCGAAAGGTGTTTGAGCATATTTTAAATTCTAGGATTGCCACCTATCAAAATAATTCAAATTGAAAACAAATTTTTGGTGTGTAAAATAATAAAGCATAATTTTGAATCGGGAATTATCGTTGGGCAGAGTTGCAGGTGTTAAAAAATCATAGTTACTTGAATAACGGAGGTTTATAAAATGCATAGATCAATTAAAAAAACTTTTCGGTTAATTAAGCACTGGGGCCGCGTAGGCTGGTTCCGTACTTTCAATCGAAAATTTCTACAGTTATTCAGTGGGTCCAAGAGGCGGGGTAGGGTCTAGACTGCTGAACAGGTGCGAATCCCGGTGTTTGAGTCGCTACAAATTTAGACCCGCAAAGCGACATAGAAAGTGGTCAATCAATTCCTCCTCATTCTGCACCAAATTGGTCCGTGGAGGACCGGTTCTCATAAGACTAGCTTGTAGTGATCAAATCAGAAATAAAAGTCCATTTAAAGATTACAATTGTTCGCTACTAGGTAAGGGGAATATTTAGTATGTGCGGTCGTAAAAATCGCACGCGTTGTTGTTGCTTGCTGTTAACTCGGTTTTAACGACTTGATCAAGATATAGGCGGACTTCAAATTCAACTTTAAGCAACATATGCATATATGGATTATAAGAATATACATAGCTATATATGTATAGGCAAAGTAGTAAGAACATAGCATGTGTGTAAGTAGGTGTGTACTGACTGCATCAGCAGAAAGTGAAATTGAAACTGAAATTGTCACAAGGCGTGTAAGCAAAGTGTCCACGCCAACTATGTAGAAGTAACTCGCACACTGGTAATCCAATACCGCCACCGCAACCACCAGCAGCGCTTCAATTCTTTGAGTATGGAAAACGTCTGCTGCACTTCTTCTTGGCCATAACTGGCGTGCCGAACATACATACATACATATGTATGTATGTACATACTTGTACGCTGCACTTTATGCGCTGACATATGGCGTATGGCGTATTTGCATGCATTAAATTCTCGTCTTGAACTTGTTTGTTTGCACTTTGTGGCAGTTGCAGTCAACATAGTAAACATAAACAATAACAAAAGGGCCAAGAAGAACGACGACAGTGCAGCAGTTACTTAGTAACTAAGTATGTATGTGTATGCAGTGTGTCTGTGAAAAAAGTGTGGGTTCGATTGTTTTGACAGCCGTTGCCCGGGGCATTCTGACACCGGCGTCCAGTCTAGCTAGCAGTCTTTACTTACTCCCTTTACTTGCGAGTATACACTTACTTAGCTGGTGCTTAATGGACAATGGATGGCTGAAACGTGTTGGTCGCCCTGTCGTGTTAATAATGTTTGTATATTTATTTAGTTGTTCGTGCCACCGTAATCGATGCCTGCCTCCTCAACACTTATGTATGTATGTATGTATGTATGGACTTTGTGGACATTGTGGCAGTCAAAACAATAAAGCACAAATTGCAGTTGCATGACAACAGTTGGCCTGAAAGTGTTGCAGCAAGCAAAAGAAATTGTATTTATGTGCATATGTGCATATACATACATTCGAATACGTGGTATATTGAGGGTGGACAGCAGTAGTCATAATAAGGAAGCTAATAAGCGTAATTTTCGAGAATATACTTACTACATATTTACAACATGTAAATGCATTTGAGTTAGAACTAATTGCTCAGTAAATTATATACATACATACATATGTATGAATGTACGTACTATGTACCAGGGTTGTAGCAAATATTCGCATTCGCAATTGCGGAACTTTCGCATTAATTTTAACATGCACTTTCAATTGGAAAATACCAAGTTATGTGGCATATTCACCAATTTAAAACCCGCAATAATCATACATTTTTTAAACCAGTCACTCAAGAAATGTTTAAAAGATAATTACGTAAACTAAACTCTAAAAACACTGATGACGCTAGAGGTTCTCCAAATTTTGACAAAGCGAAAACAAAGACAACGATTAATTCTTTAGAAACCGCTTTAGAAAAACCTCAAACATCTGGTTCGGCTAGTAAGCGGTGTTTAAAGAACGATCTAGCCATAATCTTAGATTCTTAAAGTTAAGTTAAATTCAGGAAGATATGTAAATCCGGTATTAGCAATCCCAATGCTATTATCAAAAGAGAATTGTTCTGGCAACGATATAAAAAAAGAATAACTATAACTGAAGGCCAACTGGTGGATCGTCAATCAAAACGAATTTAAGGATATGGTCAAGCTTCGCAAGCAGATATTTGTCGCATCCACACCAGCAAGTTTCTGAACACGCGCAGTTATTTAGTGGTGCAGGTTTGATTTACGACCCTTTAAGAAACTGAGTGGAACCTAAAAAGGCCGAGTTAAAATCGGCTAAACAATCTAGAAGGTACTTGTCGAAGAATGGGTTGCGCGTGTTGGCCAGGGCGGGACAATGGCAGAGAAAGTGTTCGATGGTCTCAACCTCTTCCTCGTCTTTGCCACTGCGACAAAAATCGTTGGTGCGGTATCCTAACCTTTTTCCGTGTGTGCCCATCAGGCAGTGTCCGGTGATTTCCCTTACATCACACCTGATATTTACCTCCTCGACGAGTTCAGCCTTTAGTCTGTGTTTGCAGGAGGTTAGAGGTAGAATTTGTTGTCTAAACAGAGCAGAGGAGTGGTATAATCTATCTGTCGTAGATTATCCGGTAGAGTAACCTGGCCGCACTACAGTCGGCCCGAAATTTTACGTAGAGATCCACAGGTGGAAGATTTAACATTATTTCCAGAGATTTGGTAAGAATAGTGGGCAGTGCTCCCGTGACGAGCATGGGCGCCGTCCTCCTTACTCGTTCCACCTTGGCTCTGGACAAGGTGTTGTTTAGCGCAGGCCACCATACGGTGACCCCGTAGAAAAGGATGGGTCTTATCACATCTATGTATATCCAGTGTACTATATGTGGTTTTATTCCTCTATAGCTGTCTTACAGGCATGCAGGGCGGTATTGGCCTTTCTGGAACGGTCTTTAATGTTTCGCTTCCAGTGCAGTTTCTTCGCTAAAATAACTCCAAAGTATTTGATCTGGGTTGAGAGAATAAGTGCCACTCCGTTTAGGGTGGGAGGTTTAAATAAGGGAGTTTTATACCATTCCCGTCTTGGTAGGATTGACACTAAGTCCACATTCCTTGGACCAGATGTTTACCAAACCGAGTGCGTTTTGTAATAACTCACTCAGGACCTGAAGATGTTTGCCCGTTGCCATGATTGCTATGTCATCAGCGTACGCTATGACTTGACAACCGGTGCTGTTTAAGCTTAGATTCCCGAGTGGAGGGGAGAGAATGCCACCTTGAGGAGTGCCTCTGGTCACATACTTTGTAATGGATCCATCCCCCAATCTTATAGCAAAATTCATTCACGTTTCGCCGTCTTTATGGCCTTCTTGAAAACTTTGAGTGCATCTTTGTAGGGTTGCCAATGACCTGTACGCTTGGCTTGATTGAAGAGCCTCCTGCTATTATCCACCTAAGTCACATAAATTATTTTTTAAAAATACATTAGACCGTACCACCTTACAAGCAAATAAAAAAGTTCACTGTACACCCCTGAGTCTAAAGTATTTTTGCAAAATAATAAAAAAATAAAAATGTTTTCGAGCCCAGGGGGCACTTTTTCACATTAGTGGATAAGAACTGAGATAGGCAGTGGAATTCTGACAATCGCTACACTAAAATTTCGTTGCCAAAATTCTCTAAATGAAAAGCGGTAGGGCCTAAAAGAATACAAAAAAAACATTAAGAATTTTTTCGAAAATGCCTTGCGAAAATACTTTAGATACAGGGTTGTACGGCAAACTTTTTTCTGGGATGACTGTGGCACATCGATTCCGTTGTGATCGACTAGAGTCGCGCAATCATCTTCACCACTGGTTTCAGTGCTGTTTAACAGGGTGGAAGAGTTATTCGTGCATAATTTTAGCAGTCTCTAAATATCGGTAACTACTAGGTACAGTAATTCACCTTTATCTTGAAACCTACGGTAGTACGTCGCCTAACTTACTATGTTTACAGACCAACGTATGAAAAGATTTCAAGTAGACCAGCTTTGCGGTAAATTCGTAACTCTATATCTCACAGAGAATTATGTATGTCGTACAGGATACCACATTACCAGCCGAAGGGTATCAAATAGCTCATTAACAAGCTTAGAGGTTATTCTCTTGGACGACCGCTTGACTATCCATAAGGATAACTGCAAATTCAATCTTTCTTCAAACCCTAGGCTCTCGTAAACTGTACATCCAAATCCCAGATACTGAGATTGTTTCACCTCATCAACACATATTAGAAATAAGGGCCTGAGCTGATGATGACCTTACACTATGGATTCCAATTTAGACTCACGCCTTCTCCGTACACATGATCAGAAGGATTTAGCAATTTTGTACTCAAAGGGGTTTTCACACGCGCCGCGCTGTGCTGTCTAGACACCAGTGTTTTCAGTTTACCTGCAAATAACTCGCCAAGAGTGCTTTGTCTTGCCCAATGCGCTCGCGAGGGATGTCCGGCATTCCCTGATAATTTTCGAATGTATCGCCAAAGGAACAAGGGATTGGATTTCTACCTGGCTGCCAGAGTACCTGTTCACATCCTTGATTGGCATTACATTTGGTCAAAATCAATCTACTATTTTACTTATTGCACTGATTAGGTAGCCTAAATTTAAATATGATTGGGGATCCTCGCAGCAGAATAAGTCTACTGGATCTTGACATCATTGATTGCGCGCCGTCCAATCATTCCTTGAACTATACAATGGTTGCATTAGGTCGTGATGAAATGAACGATTTTTAAAATTCTTTAGTGGCCGTTTCGAAGAAGCTTCTTGGCCTCAAAACATTAGCGCTTCTATGGAGATGGAACCTATGCCCTCCCTAAAAAATGGTAAAAAGTTAAAGCTTCCGAAATAAAATACTTTGAGTAAAGCATCCATATATACATATGTATATGATATATTGTATTTACTTTAAAATTACTTACAAATTAAGTGAGGAATTTTCGTTAACTCTGGCTTGTCTTGATCGATTTTTTAGTAGTACTGTCGATAAGTTCTTTTTTTATAAATTCACGATTTTTTTGGTGAAATTTCGAAAATTATGAAAATGTGCAAAATAGACCACACTTCTGAATTCTACTTTGCAAAACGAAATCTTTAAATTTTCTTAAATTTCGTTTCGTTTTTCTTCTCTCCTTTGAATTATCCAGCATAGTACGCTCATCAAAAATATAATCTATTTGGAAATCATAAAAACCGCTCACTTTGATGTCTTCATCTGATTACCACTACTAAATATTGTGGGAGAGTTAAATAGTATCTATGTCTTATACTCGTACTTTGTTTGCTTAACGTCAATTCTTTTATACTCATAAGCTTTGCCACAATATGCATAATCATAAATTGTAGTAAAATCTGGTGATTCTGAAAGAAAGAAATGAATGGCTTTGTTTAGTTCACAACTCAGACGCATTTCATAAGCAAATATGTTGGTAACATATTTACATTAGCAAACATATATGTATGCATACATACATACATACATATATGTATGTGCATATAGTATACACAGATGTCGTCCGGTTTCTGCGTTAACCACGTATCTACACTTTTTGGGAAAACTTATATTACCACTTATAATAACGGTTCGAGTGTCACACTATTTGAAAATAAAACACAAACTGAATGTACTTTAGTGCTAAAAGAACCAGGCAAATTAATTTCTGCATCCTAGTGGAAGAAAATAGGATTTTTTTCTTACATTATCTCGACTGTCTTTATTGCAGATACGAGGTTAACGCAGAAATAGGACGTTGTATATGTATGTATGTACGAATCTAAGCGCATATTACTTATGCACATATGAAGTTATAAGTGCTGCAGGAAATTTGTAAGAAGTTGAAATAATATCCTTCAAATCCGTTCAGAGCCATGACTAATAAGGGTGCTAATCTTAAGCTTGTTGATCTCAGAGTAGACAGACGTATACGTCAGCTTTCAGCACCTTCCAAATTGAAAAGTATCTAAGGAGTACGCACAAAAAACTGTAACATAGAAAAATCAAAATATTAAGTAAGCTGTGAATCCAAATTATGCGAATTTGTCTTTTTTATTTACAAAATTTTTTTTACTTGGCTCTAGGCAGTTTGGCGGATTAGCCTCTCCAGGTACATTATTTATGTTATTGTTGGTGTACCACTCCATAGCTTTTTTTCCATAGTGCAATTAAGAGCAATTACGTTTTTAAGCGATTTTTCTACCCGAAATATTTGAATTTTTTTTTTCAAAAAAGTCCTTGATCCACATTTCCTACCAGATCCCACCTTTCTATTGAAGCTTATCTTCTCATTTAAGTTTTTCAAAACCCAGCTCACAGTTTGACGGGAGACTTTAACGGTTTTGACAATTTTTATGTAACTCTATTTCGTATTTTGTTGAAAAGCTTTCACAATGATTTTTCTAATCTTAGCTTGAGTATCCATATTTAGCAAACACTTTTATGGAAATAAAAAAAAAATATATATATTTGACGACGGTGATGTACTATTTTTTTATCGGACACTTAATACGAAAGAAGCAAGTAGAAAACAATCTTAAAACTTTTTCGTGCGCACTCCTTATTCGAGTCCCTGCAAAATCAATGCCTTAGACAAAACGACTCACGTCGAATGTTCGCAAGAGATGAATAAATAACCATTGCCGTCGAAGCTAGTAATGGTCTTAATGGGTATGTAATGAATACGAGTCAATAATTGACAGAGAATGTTGCAACAATTAGTAGTATGTATTTACATAGTAGTGGTTGTAGTTCAGTTATCAAAGCTTGTGAAATATGATATCATTTTACTTTCAACATTCCGGTAATGCAATAAAAGAATAGTTTCAGTGCTAGAAGTCCATAGACAAATAATAGTTTTCAAATATGGAGTAAGCCAAGGAGCATCGGGAAATGGAAAGAAGAAATTGGCCAATTTCACTGTTGTAGTTTTTTCAAAACCATTCGCAAACTATTTTGATAACTTTTGTAGATTTTAGGCCATATTTTGGCACTTTTTTCTACCGGAAAAAATTTTTTTTCAGCGTGTCTAAGTTATCTAGAAATTACCCATCTCCCATTTGTCGGATTTTTCAACTACAACAGTTTTTATTACTTCGCTTTTATTAGCTCGGGATGTAATTATGTAATATTGATGCGCCTAAAAGATGCAGCGATTTCCATTCTCAAGTTACATACCTGATGACAGTACGAATGGAAATTTTAATAACGAGGTTTTAGTTTTTTAAACTATATATATAATTTTTCATTAATACTGCATTTTATTTTTAAAGATCTAATACTGGCAAAAAAAGCTCTTTCATCTTTCGAAGCAATCCAAACTGCTTGAAAGTACGTACCTAGTACATATCGTCGGTGACACTACAAAACGTTCTATGCCATTTATTACCTCTGGTGCTTAATTGATCTTTTATCTGTTTCTGATTAACTATTGTCTTCATCAGCCCAAGGTAGACAGTTTTGTTATTCATTTATTAGGGTGTAACGATTTGCATATGCTATCCGGTGCAAGTAAGAGACCATCGAAGTGTCAAGGCTAGTAATTGTCATAGAACGTTTTGCAGTATCGACGACGATATATGTATGTATATGTATGTACAAAAATGCTATCCACGACTTTAGGTACGTTCGTTTAAAATCTCTAGTAAAAAACATCCAACAAAAAAATGCCGCAGAAATGTCATCTGTTCTCTCATAAGAGAAAAATATCCAGAATAGTACGGGAACAGAAAATTTTCTGAAACTTGCAAGTTAGACGAACAGCTGATAGAATTTTTGTATATCTACATTCAAATTTAAAACATACGAAAACTCATCACAAAGTGTTATACTGACACAGTTTCTTGATTAAACGATCGCAATTTTTGATACTGAGAAAAAAATTAAACAGAAAAAACCGATTGTACGGGAAAATGAAGAATAATTATTAGACTGTGATGAGAAAACTTGGCATAACAGGAGGGCTTCTTGTTGGCCATTCTTCCTAAACAATATTCTGGCGATTGATCAGATTATCCTGAAATTGATAAAAAAAAGCCTCTATTCGAAATGTGGCTCGTACAGTAAAAATTCGAAACTTACAAGTGTGAAGAAGTTGAAACTTATGTGTATTGTAAACTAATTAACTGCATCTGTTTGGTCATCTGAGGTAATTTTTCAAAAAAATATTTAAAAAAAAAATCTTTTTATTCATAAAAAACTCCATTTTTAGCGGTATTTTCAAACCGGTCCAGCTCACGAAAATCTTAATATTTTTCCGAAATATTCTAATAGAAGTATAAAATATGCTAGGTTTGGTAATCCCGCCGGAAAAACCGCAACTTTTTTAGTGGCGATGCAGTCTAATGTACAGTAGTCGAAAAAATTATAGCCGCACCAAATTTTCACAAGTTTTAAAATATTATTTTTGTTTTTATTTAATTTTGGTTAGTGTTTTATAGTTCATTCTTTAACAACATCCGTATAAATACAACTTTAAAGGCAGTGTCACACGATTGGGTATTTGCCAAAATCAGGGCCGGATCGTGACCTCGTTTTGTCATTTGAGGGGATTTTTTCAAAAAAACATTTTTAGGAAACTTATTTTATGCATAAAAAACTCCATTTTTTGAGGTATTTTCAAATCGGTCCAGCTCGCTTAAGTCTTAATATGGGGACTGATGCAGTTTGTCTCGGAAAAAGGTCTGAAGATCTTGAAATGATATTCATCAAAATAGCTAATACCTCTACCTCAGCTGATTGTAGGTTGTTGCTGTTTTTTACCAACTTAATACAAATTGTTCCGTTTTTT
>NW_023458561.1:38033174-38038857 GCF_013731165.1 Rhagoletis pomonella
AACTAAAAAGTACTAACAAAAGCCCCAAGAAATATCATAAAAAAAAAGTTTATAAAAATTGAAATAATTAACATAAAATTTACAAGTTTTGCTTGTTGACTGCTTCTGCCGGCTAGACCGATTGCAAAACATATTGACGCGGCGACAGACAGCATTTATTTAATATTAAAACACACAAAAAGATAAACTGGGGAAAATAAGAAATGAGTGCAAGCTTTCTTGTTGCTGACCAGCGGCGTTGGCCATTTGGCTGCTTGCTTAGCTCTGATTAAATAGTCGTTCGATATACTGGCCTGCTCATTACTAGACACAGCGGTGCCGTTTGGCTGGTTATATCGCGTTTTGTCGTCTCGCTAGGCGATGGGTAAACCTACTAAATATTGGAATTTTCTCTTTTTTGACGTAGAATATGTCTTACCTTACGATATGGAAATGTTGTAGTTGTAATTTTTAGAGCTTCACGAAAACGCTTATTGCACGAGAACTAATGAAGCCATTTCAAAGAAAAGTGTGGCGTCTCAAAGATAAAACTCCCAACCTATCGACAGATTCATTTATGTAAGTAACCAATTCGGTTTCTGTCGTAAAAACAGCCTTATTTTGGGGTCAATTTTTAGCTTTTAAAGTGCTCTAGCAATTTATGATTTGCAGATATAACTTTCATTTTCGGGATATAGGTTCTTTGGAGCAGTAGAAATATTGAGCATTTTAGGGCAAAAAATTGTTGAAAAAATTTGCAATTTTTTTTCATTACCAAAATGCTCGAATGATTTTCTTTTTGTTTTCTTTAGTCAAAAATCCAAAGGTTTCCTTTCGTTTGGTATATGGGAAGTATTGGTTGATATCTTCTGTATATGTTTATTTTATTCAAATATATGGGCATAAATGATTTTCCATACAAAATCACTTCGTCATCATTTTGCAAACACGTGCATGCATTGGAAGTGAGAGGAGACAAAAAGTATGTATGCGTATGTAATGCGGCTTTTGATAAACAGATGGCGCGCTATTTATAACCTTAAAAAATCGCGTAACGCACTGAGTTACGAAGAAATCAGCAATCTCAAAAACCTTTAAAGGCGCGAAATTTTATAAGAATTACAAAATTTCACCACTATATTGGAACCGCTATTTTAGATTTTGATAATCTGATTTGATATTCGTAATCAGCGACGCCGAGAACCTGCCAATACCATTACTAAAATAAATTCGTCAATATTTATAAAATTTTGGCCGTCACTTAAGGTTGGCTGGGATTTTTTAGGTTGGAAAGAATCCTCACGTGATGGATACAAATGGACTTCAAATACGTCTGGTCATCGTCGATTTTTTTTTTGTGGTCCTGCTGCCGGATTCGGACATTCGCTATCGCTAATTTTCTTCGCCAAAAATCTCAAAAATAATAATAGGCACATCTAACAATTTGCATCATGTAGTTACATGCAGGGCTGCAGACCGGTTTTAAACCGAACCGGTTTTTGAACCGAACCGAACCGTGGTTTTTTCGGGCTTCGAACCGAACCATTTTTATTTTGAAATGCCAAAACCAAACCATTTTTGAAGCGGTTTTCAGTTCGGTTCAAAATCCACTAAAGCGATTTTCAAGTTTTGTAATACACAACTTTGTCTAAAAATGCAACCCTATGGTAAAACTGTAAGCATTTTTTAGTTTAATGGCATCTCTGTGAGTTATAACTTCGTCTATATAAAAAATGCTTGAAATGTTTTTATATGGAAGAAAATGCATAATACCGCCAGAAAAGAAAAAAATAAAAAATCGGTGCGAATTTTAAGAAGTTAAATGAGCTATAAAACTACATACTCTGATTTTTTTAGTTCTGATTAAAAAGTTTCAAACTATAATAAAATTTTTTTGAAGTTTGTAGATTTTTTCTAATTTTTATACAAATTTTGAAATATGGATTTATATAACGAGCTATACTTTTATAAAAAAAAAAGAATGAACAAAAAAAAATATTCAAATATCGCACTCCTATTATTTTGACCAAAAAGTATACTTACTTGTATGAGGTTAAGGCCTAGTGTAAGGTCCAACCTACCGAAAATAAGGCATTCAACATTAAGCCAAGATTTTGAGTTTGAATTCAAAATTCTGAGTGTGTTGTTTTTGTCTACTCGACTAGACTCACGACTTGTCCAAACCTTAACACAGTTTATTAAATTTTTTCTAATTTCGCCTTGATTGCGTTGATTTTAAATATTTTTTTTTTTGTTGATGGTCTTACGCATTTTTTTCATATAAAAAATTTTTCGAACATGCATGTCTGGAAGAAAATCAATGAAAAAAAATTTTAAATCAACACCAAAAATAGCCAAAATTGTTATTACACTGCCGGAACAAAGTAGCAGCAGTAGCGCAGCAAATTTTTCATAATATATGCAACAACTTTTATTCTAATATTTTTCCGCCAATTTTGTATAAGAACATGGTTCATTCTACAACAAAAAACATAAAAATATAATTTCTAAACTTTGTGCAAAAACTCGCGAAAATTCAGCAAAATTTCATTCAAATTTTCCACTTTTTAAACTGATTTTTTAGAACGCAGATTTTTGATTTTTTTTTTCGAAAATACTTTATATAGAAAAAATGCAAAACACCTACAACAAAAAAAAAATCTCAAAAGTCACTGCAATTTTTGACTAACTCCGAACTTGCATTTTTTACTAGAATTTTACCGCACCATTTTTTGGACCATGGTTTGTAGCTCTGGTTGCATGGCCCTGAAACTTCCTGATTTGGCTGATTACACATTTCATTTGTTACTTTTCCATGTTGTGAACTTTTAGGCCCCGCTGCTTTTAATTTAGAGAATTTTAGCGACGAAAATTTAGCGTAGCCATTGTCAGAATTCCACTGCTGCTAGGGATTTCTCCAGCTAACCAACCTCCAACGTTGTCCATCCTCACGAGTTAATTGCAAAGTAAATAATGGTATTATCGTAGTCTTGCAACCCGATTGCACGGTGCACGGTAAAGCCCGGTTTTCCTATGGGACGGCTTTGCAAGCCGTGTAATCCGTGCACCGTACAAGGGCTTTGAAAGACTGCGAGAATACCCCTAATATATTGCGACATTACAAAATTGCATTCCGGTTTGTTTGTGTGATCATATCGCATACCTAGATCTAAAGTGAGCTAACTCGAGAGGGAATTTAGAGAGGGAAATTTAACTGATTGTGCATTCGTACAGATTCAACGCAATTGCATACATAATACAAAAATAGGTATAAAACTATGTTCACATATCATTATTATCTCAATCAAAGCTCGTTTTTTAATCACCCCGTTTACACAAATCTCAAATTATCAAATCTCAGATTATTAGCAGTCAAATTTGTTATGCTTGTTATTCTCACATCTCAAGGAAAAGTTATGTTTCTTCTCTGTGCCACCGTGATCACGTTTTTCTGCTATAATAAGCAATATAAATATATTTTAACTTAACATTTTATTAAAAATACCTTTACAAACCTTTTTTACTTGCTAACGTACATTTTTGTTTACTTTTACATTTGGCATTTCTCCTCTCTGTCGCAAAAACAATCGATAAAACTAGGATGGACACCGAAAAGTTATCGGTTAAATCTGAGATTATTTTATTTAATTACAGATTAACAAGGGACGAATTTTATATGGCTAATCTCTTGTTATAATTAAAGATTAGGGTGTTAAGCTCGAAAATGAGGATAATCTACTTATATGTGAACCTAGTATAACAGTAGTATTTAGGTAAATAATGTGTATAATCATGAACAGACGTGGGCACTACCACAAACAAGCGTGAGCTAAAAGTGAGAATGTGTTAGTGTGCCTAATTCATTTTGCATGCCGTCGTGTTCTCATCGCTGCGCCCTCGCTTGTATACGTACACGCGACGCTTACGCTCTTTTAGCACCTGCCCATGACTGATCATGAAGAAAAATATACATCCATTGATTGGATGCAATTGCCCACTTTTTTTCAGTTGATCGCACTTTAGATCTAGGTGTGCGATATGGTCCGTTTTAACTTCAGTATTTTTACATTCATATGTGTGATTACTAATGCTTGTTCAAACTTTTATTTCTCTCAGCCAGGTCCTAAACCATTTGAATGTCGTTTGAGCCTCCAAATATGCAACGAATTAGCAGTTTAATGAATTTAAAGCTTAGCTTAGTATATTAAGTAAATCTTGTTCGATATTTTTGTTTACAGGCACTGGGCTGTCAAGCTGTAGCAAGTGAGCAGCATTTCAAAGCTTTGTTTTTAAACGGAAAATATTGTCTAACTGCTTGCTCGATGTAAAAAAAAGGTCAGCACGTGCACACATACATACATATGTACATACATAGGTACCTATTGGGATCTATGATTTTTTTGGCATTAAAAGGCTGTGGCGTTTCTCTTTCTTGTCAATTTAAATAAATTGTGTATTCCTAATCAATTCAACTCACTTTAATGTAATAAATGTTTGCACTTCGTCATATGTATATGAACTCGTTCGTGATTTCAAACCTTAAATATATGTATCTACAGAAAAAGAAGACTCTATTCGCATATAATTAATTTCTTTTAACCAATAAAGTGTTTCTTATTAACAAAAGTTGGTTTATATCCTGAAAATTTCCGATTTAAGGAAACTATGCAAATTTTTGGCGGAGGCGTATGAGTAACATAAAATTATTCAATTGAAATTCTAAATCAAAATGTTGTTATCCATTTAGAAAATAGTACAGAATTCTACGCAATGACCTAAACTTTTTTCAGTACTGACCTAAACTTTGTCCAGTACTAAGATAAATGTTGGTCAGCATTGACAAAAAAAAATAGGTCAGCACGGGAATACATACTTACTTAATACTGGTGAGCCTGACATAAAGTTTGGACAATACTGACCACTTTGGTCTGTCACAAATGTAAAAATTCTGGTTTCGTTTTGTAGCCGATAGGATTTTGCAGATTTTCCATAGGTAAAAAGAGGACATATGTGCCAAGTAGTTCGACTAATCACATCGTGCATGTGAAAATTCGAAGAGCGTCGAAAATTTAGAAATATCCGGGCAGGAGTAGACCCGCTTAACAGAGGTGGTAGCAGAGGAAGGCCTGGCCGATGGAAAGACCAGGTATAGAGAAGGATTTGCAATCACTTGGCGTTTCCAAATAGCCTCGGTTGTCACGAAGGAGAGACAATTTGCATGTTTTGTTGGATTCGGCCAAAACCGACCAGGTGAAGAGATGAAGAAGCAGGTGCATGGCAGAACCACCGTGGATCTGGGCTTGAAAAAAATGCTGAAAGAAAAAGAAGTTAGTGGTAGTTATTAAACTATGCAAAATTGTGCTTAGAATATATTCGTATTCGTAAATTCGTTATGTTTGTACTGAAAGTTTCACACATCGCATGACAAAAAAATTAATTTTTCAAAAGTAATGATAGAGACAAAATTTTTTCAGTGATTATCAAAGGCAATCGATTGCCGAATATTTCTGAATAATCGTCTTTTCAAGGTAGCGTGAAGATTACAAAAAAAATTATTGGCAAAAAAAAATATATACAAGCAATTATTTGTGATAATAATGCGTTGTTTTTTGTATGATGAAGGATCAATATTTAATTAGAACTCTTTCAAAATACATATGATAAGGATGATAAATAAGTACTTTACACTCATATAATTTTTTTT
>NW_023458561.1:38038957-38045307 GCF_013731165.1 Rhagoletis pomonella
AATTCGCGGATTTTTGAAAAAAAATTATATGAGTGTAAAGTACTTATCATCCTTATGTTGGCATACACATATGTATTTTGAAAGAGTTCTAATTAAATATTGATCCTTCATCATACAAAAAACAACGCATTATTATCACAAATAATTGCTTGTACATATTATTTTTTGCCAATAATTTCTTTATAATCTTCATTTTGTCTCTATCATTACTTTTGAAAAATTATTTTTTTTTTGTCATGCGATGTGTGGAACTTTCAGTACAAACATAACGAATTTACGAATACGAATATATTCTAAGCACAATTTTGCAAAGTTTTATAACTACCACTAACTTCTTTTTCTTTCAGCATATTTTTCAAGCCCAGATCCACGGTGGTTCTGCCATGCACCTGCTTCTTCATCTCTTCATGGCTGGAGCTGTAACCACCTGGTCGGTTTTGGCCGAATCCAACAAAACATGCAAATTGTTTCTCCTTCGTGACAACCGAGGCTATTTGGAAACGCCAAGGGATTGCAAATCCTTCTCTACCTGGTCTTTCCATCGGCCAGACCTTCCTCTGCTACCACCTATGTTAAGCGGGTCTACTCCTGCCCGGATATTTCTAAATTTTCGACGCTCTTCGAATTTTCACATGCTCGATGTGATTAGTCGAACTACTTGGCACATACATATGTCCTCTTTTTACCTATGGAAAATCTGCAAAATCCTATCGGCTACAAAACGAAACCAGAATTTTTACATTTGTGACATACCAAAGTGGTCAGTATTGTCCAAACTTTATGTCTGGCTCGCCAGTATTAAGTAACTATGTATTCCCGTGCTGACCAATTTTTTTGTCAATGCTTTTATCTTAGTACTGGACAAAGTTTAGGTCAGTACTGAAAAAAGTTTAGGTCATTGCTAACCGATATTCAGGATTTCCCATTTTTAATTCATTTCGCAGAATTCTTTACTATTTTCTAAATGGATAACATTTTGATTTAGAATTTCAATTGAATAATTTTATGTTACTCATACGCCTCCGCCAAAAATTTGCATAGTTTTCTTAGATCGGAAATTTTCAGGATATAAACCAACTTTTGCTAATAAGAAACACTTTATTGGTTAAAAGAAATTAATTATATGCGAATAGAGTCTTCTTTTCCTGTAGATATATTTAAGGTTTGAAATAACGAACGAGTTCATATACATATGTATGACGAAGTGCAAACATTTATTACATTAAAGTGAGTTGAATTGATTAGGAATACACAATTTATTTAAATTGACAAGAAAGAAAAACGCCACAGCCTTTTAATGCCAAAAAAATCATAGATCCCAATAGGTACCTATGTACATATGTATGTGTGCACGTGGTGACCTTTTTTTTACATCGAGCAAGCAGTTAGACAATATTTTCCGTTTAAAAACAAAGCTTTGAAATGCTGCTCACTTGCTACAGCTTGACAGCCCTGTGCCTCTAAAAAAAAAATATCGAACAAGATTTACTTAATATATATACTAAGCTAAGCTTTAAATTCATTAAACTGCTAATTCGTTGCATATTTGGAGGCTCAAACGACATTCAAATGGTTTAGGACCTGGCTGAGAGAAATAAAAGTTTGAACAAGCCTTAGTAATCACACATATGAATGTAAAAATACTGAAGTTAAAACGGACCATATCGCACACCTAGATCTAAAGTGCGATCAACTGAAAAAATGTGCGCAATTGCATCCAATCAATGGATGTACATATATTTTTCTTCATGATCAGTCATGGGCAGGTGCTAAAAGAGCGTAATCGTCGCGTGTACGTATACAAGCGAGGGCGCTGCGATGAGAACACGACGGCATGCAAAATGAATTAGGCACACTAACACATTCTCACTTTTAGCTCACGCTTGTTTGTGGTAGTGCCCACGTCTGTTCATGATTATACACATTATTTACCTAAATACTACTGTTATACTAGCTTCACATACAAGTAGATTATCTTCATTTTCGAGCTTAACACCCTAATCTGTAATTATAACAAGAGATTAGCCATATAAAATTCGTCCCTTGTTAATCTGTAATTAAATAAAATAATCTCAGATTTAACCGATAACTTTTCGGTGTCCATCCTAGTTTTATCGATTGTTTTTGCGAAAAGGGAGGAGAAATGCCAAATGTAAAAGTAAACAAAAATGTACGCTAGCAAGTAAAAACGGTTTGTAAAGGTATTTTTAATAAAATGTTAAGTTAAAATATATTTATATTGCTTATTATAGCAGAAAAACGTGATCACGGTGGCACAGAGAAGAAACATAACATTTCCTTGAGATGTGAGAATAACAAGCATAACAAATTTGACTGCTAATAATCTCAGATTTGCCTGTGTAAACGGGGTGATTAAAAAACGAGCTTTGATTGAGATAATATTGATATGTGAACATAGTTGTATACCTATTTTTGTATTATGTATGCAATTGCATTGAATCTGTACGAATGTACAATGAGTTAAATTTCCCTCTCTAAATTTTGAGTTAGCTCACTTTAGATCACACAAACAAACAGGAATGCAATTTTGTAATGTCGCAATATATTAGGGGTATTCTCGCAGTCTTTCAAAGCCCTTGTCCCCAACCGCCGTCCCATAGGAAAAACGGGCTTTACCGTGCAATCCGTGCACCGTGCAATTGGGTTGCAAGACTACGATAATACCATTATTTACTTTGGAATTAACTCGTGAGGATGGACAACGTTGGAGGTTGGTTAGCTGGAGAAATCCCTAGCAGCAGTGGAATTCTGACAATGGCTACGCTCTCTAAATTAAAAGCAGCGGGGCCTAAAAGTTCACAACATGGAAAAGTAACAAATGAAATGTGTAATCAGCCAAATCAGGAAGTTTGGGGGCCATGCAACCAGAGCTACAAACCACTCCAAAAAAATGATGCGGTAAAATTCTAGTAAAAAATGCAAGTTCGGAGTTAGTCAAAAATTGCAGTGACTTTTGAGAATTTTTTTTTGTTGTAGGTGTTTTGCATTTTTTCTATATAAAGTATTTTCGAAAAAAAAATCAAAAATCTGCGTTCTAAAAAATCAGTTTAAAAAGTGGAAAATTTGAATGAAAATTTGCTGAATTTTCGCGAGTTTTTGCACAAAGTTTAGAAATTATATTTTTATGCTTTTTGTTGTAGAATGAACCATGTTCTTATACAAAATTGGGGGAAAAATATTAGAATAAAAGTTGTTGCATATATTATGAAAAATTTGCTGCGCTACTGCTGCTACTTTGTTCCGGCAGTGTAATAACAATTTTGGCTATTTTTGGTGTTGATTTAAAATTTTGTTCATTGATTTGCTTCCAGACATGTATGTTCGAAAAATTTGTTATACATATGAAAAAAATACATAAGACCCTCAACAAAAAAAATTATTTAAAATCAACAACACACTCAGAATTTTGAATTGAAACTCAAAATCTTGGCTTAATGTTGAATCCCTTATTTTCGGTAGGTTGGACCTTACACTAGACCTTAACCTCATACAAGTAAGTATACTTTTTGGTCAAAATAATAGGAGTGCGATATTTGAATATTTTTTTGTTCATTCTTTTTTTTTATAAAAGTATAGCTCGTTATATAAATCCATATTTCAAAATTTGTATAAAAATTAGAAAAAATCTACAAACTTCAAAAAAACTGAAAACCGCTTCAAAAATGGTTTGGTTTTGGCATTTCAAAATAAAAATGGTTCGTTTCGAAGCCCGAAAAAACCACGGTTCGGTTCGGTTCAAAAACCGGTTCGGTTTAAAACCGGTCTGCAGCCCTGCATGTAACTACATGATGCAAATTGTTAGATGTGCCTGTTATTCTGTTGGAGATTTTTGGCGAAGAAAATTAGCGATAGCGAATGTCCGAATCCGGCAGAAGGACCACAAAAAAAAAATCGACGATGATGACCAGACGTATTTGAAGTCCGTTTGTATCCATCACGTGAGGATTCTTTCCAACCTAAAAAATCCCAGCCAACCTTAAGTGACGGCCAAAATTTTATAAATATTGACGAATTTATTTTAGTAATGGTATTGGCAGGTTCTCGGCGTCGCTGATTACGACTATCAAATCAGATTATCAAAATCTAAAATAGCGGTTCCAATATAGTGGTGAAATTTTGTAATTCTTATAAAATTTCGCGCCTTTAAAGGTTTTTGAGATTGCTGATTTCTTCGTACCTTCGTTCTGCAGTTTTCGAAATTATCTGTATTCATCGGGAATATTTCGTGGGCTTTCGAGAGTTTTCCATATTTTTCACATCTCGTCAGGATTTTTCGTAATTTTTTCCGGTAGTTTCATAGTCACTTCTGCAGACCTATTTTGCGTTGGTAACAAAAATGTTGTTACCGGTAAATAATGTTCCTGGTAATTTCTAAACCCTTTTGGCATTCTGCGCTCTGGTAAATTTTGTTACCATCTCATAAGCAGGTGATAAAATATTGCCCCGTGTAGTATGCAACACGAGAATTTATACAAAACTTCATAACTCAATTGTTGAATAGATTAAATTGTTACCAAGGTACTAAGAATTGAGGTTACAAGAAGTGGTGTTATTTTTTGGTAACAAAATTTACCGGTATTCGGTAACAAGCAGAACAGACTGCTAGTGTGTTCTCTAGTTTTATTTTGGACTTTTTGAAATCATATGAAATTTTAAAGGACTTTTCTAGATTTTGCGAGACCATTGGAAATTTCTCGGGATTTAATATTTCTTATTATGAACTTTTAAAAATTCTTTATGAATGATACGTATTCAACAATTTTATTAAGCTTTAGGCCGTTTTTAAATGAATGTGAAACGAATGGCTTTTTAAAGCTCAGCTAGTCTAGACTTAATTTCCGTAACTTAACTTAACTTAATATTTTGGCCAACCCGTTATATGAGAAACTGTATTGGCGGCTAGTTAAAACTTAACTTGCCGTAAAAAACTTAAGAACCTGTAGATTTCAGGTTCTTAAGTGACGGCCTTACGGAAATTGAGAGCGGTGAGAGAATCAGACTCTCGTTTTTGTATTTCTTAAAAATAAATGAAAGGAAACATTTTTGTTTGCATGAATTTCTGTGATATGGCATTTTAGCCAGCGAACTCTTAAACAGCTGAAAGGGAAAATACAAAACCCCTGACCAGCACTGTTCTTAGGCCATTTTCAACTGCAAAAAAGAACAGTCCAGCGCCTTCGTCTTGGTCTGCAGGCTGTATCGGAGATACACCCGCTAAATTTAAACGTAGAATACGTGGTATGGTTAAGAGCATATCCTAGTCAAAAACGAAAGCACAAACTAAGAAAAAAATATCGATAACAAAAGGGATAATAATATCGATAGCTAAATCGATAAAAATATCGACAACAAAATCGATAAATATATCAATAACAATATCGATAGCAAAAACGTAATAACATCGATAGCGAAATCGATAGCAAAATCGTTAACAAGATCGATACAACAACCGATAAAGAAATCGATAAAAAATATCGATAACAAAATCGACAAAAAAATCCATCATTATATCGATAAGTTCCGAAAATATGAATAGCAAAATCAGTAACAATATCGATAACAAAATCGATAAAAATACCGATAACAAAAGCGATAACAATATCGATAAATAATCGATAATAAAATCGATAACAAAATCTATAAAAATATGAAAGTTATATCTGCAAATCATAAATTGCTAGAGCACTTTAAAGGCTAAAAATGTACCCCAAAATAAGGCAATGTTTACCGTCGTTTTTACGACAGAAACCGAATTGGTTACTTACAAAAATGAGTCTGTCGATAGGTTGGGAGTTTTATCTATGAAACGCTACACTTTTCTTTGAAATGGCTTCATTAGTTCTCGTGCAATAAGCGTTTTCGTGAAGCTCTAAAAATTACAACTACAACATTTCAGCATAGCCATATCCATATCGTAAGGTAAGACATATTCTACGTTAAAAAAGAGAAAATTCCAATATGTAGTAGGTTTACCCATCGCCTAGCGAGACGAAAAACGCGATATAACCAGCCAAACGGCACCGCTGTGTCTAGTAATGAGAAAGCCAGTATATCGAACGACTAATCAGAGCTAAGCAAGCAGCCAAATGGCCAACGCCGCTGGTCAGCAACAAGAAAGCTTGCACTCATTTCTTATTTTCCCCAGTTCATCTTTTTGTGTGTTTTAATATTAAATAAATGCTGTCTGTCGCCGCGTCAATATGTTTTGCTATCAGTCTAGCCGGCAGAAGCAGTCAACAAGCAAAACTTGTAAATTTTATGTTAATTATTTCAATTTTTATAAACGTTTTTTTTTATGATATTTCTTGGGGCTTTTGTTAGTACTTTTT
>NW_023458561.1:38045407-38049645 GCF_013731165.1 Rhagoletis pomonella
ATGAGCATGGAAACCATTCATAAATGTATGTATGCGTGTAGTATGTATATGGTATGTATTTATGTATGTATACATACATAAAATATTTTTCAGCAAACAAAGTTACGCCATACGTACGAACATATGAATGTACAATGTACATATGCAAACAAATGGATATTTTTACAGACATATGTACATACATATGTACGCATGTAACTTAAATCTCCTCTGGTTGCATTTGGCTCGGATGACCAATGGTCATTTTCATAACAAAATTACTTCATGCCAGCCAAATGATACTAATTTATCATCCCAAAGAATTATTTGTGGCTACATTGATAGCTTGATAATATCGCCGTCTACATACAAATGCAAATACATACAGATGCAAATACATACCCTGCAGGGAAACCCCGGACTAGTGAATCAAATTTCTAGTTCCGTACTAGATCTTTATCGCTAAAACAAACTAGTCCGATGGTAACTACATAGATCCCCACCTTACCAAAATCGGCGAAAAGTGGTACTTAAAAAAAAAACGAATTTTTTCGCTTCTTTCACTAGAAATCTATATCTAAAGTGACGAATTTAGAACTACATATGTAGTTCGGAACTATCGAAAAAGGGATGCAGCGGGGATTTGTTTACTTTACATAGATAATTTAGTAATATTCCGCACTTCACAGACGATATTCCATGGCTTGGTAATACAAAACCAAAATTTGTGCTACATTTTAACATCTTGGAACCGTCTGGAATCTAACCAATAACAGCGACACTTTCTAGGACATCGCCATGTTAAAAGAGCTTTATCGCGCACCACTACTGGGTCTAAATGTACTAGATGCTCACCAGTTCAGAACTAGAGATTTTCCCCACAGGGTACATGCATACATACTATGTACATAGACAAGCAAATAAATTTAACTCTTAAGTTCATAAAATTTGCACAGCATAGTACATCTGCAGATATGTATGTATGCCCATATGTAGATATGTATGTTCGGGTTTTCCTTCAGCTTTGCTACATTTGATGACATCACTTGACTCACTTAAGTGCATGAATCAAAGCACGAAATGGACAAACACCACATAACTTCTAAGCATTTAGAAGTTTGTATGTATGTAATAATAAAAATATTTATAAGCGAAATGGAAAGCCAAGACAGTGGAGGGTTGCATATATTTACATATGTATGTATGTATGTACTTATGTATTTGATTTAAATTACATCCTTTGTCATTTCAGCGGAAAGGACAAACGGTTGTGGTCCGCCTTAAGTATTTATGTATGTATGTAAGCAAACTGGAAATTGTGGCGGGCACAAAAATAGATATTTTGTATATATAAAGGATAATATCTGCAATATGCTGAAGGTCTGTTGAGGCATCTGGGAAGGATGATGTAGTCTGGAAGTCACTAGTTTGAAAATACTATTAATTTTAGTAACATAATAAAATTCGATATAAACATATCTATATATAGGTATTATTTTCTTATGTGCCACCACATCAACCGTTAGAAGGTTGGAATCAAAACATTCGTCCAAAGCTTCGCAAATAGTTCCAAAGAGAATTGATGCAAAGTATGCTACATCTGCATAGAAGATCCCAGAAGTCAGAAAGGCATCCGGATTTTTTTTTACCATTTTTCGGCAGGCATTACGTTCAAAAATTTCCCCGTGGTAATGTTTAGGAACTACACGCAGCTTTTTTGCCAAACTATTGCGTTGTCTCGTTCAACAAATATAGGCAGTTCAGGAATGACACATTTCTCAATAATGAGCTGGGGAAAATCCTTGGCATACTATTTTACTTTCCACCAAATGCTTTAAATTTCTCCTAATCGCCACTTTTACAATTTGTACAAGTCAGTCATGGTGAAATGAACTGAAGGTGGCGCATTCCCGAAACCGCTACTTTGGTTTTGCCGACTTTGACATTTATGGCAATACGTAAACAAACTTTTTGTTTAGAAACAAGTGCAAACGTATTGCAAACGTATTGTGTACTTTCAAGTGAAAAATCTAAGTAATTTGTGTGGCGTTTTATTTGTAATAAAAACTTTATAAAAATGTCGTGTCGTGTGTTGAATTGCAGCAGCCGTAGGGGTAAAGCCCCCAAATGTAGTTTTTTTTTGTTTCCCCGCGACGACGCCTTGGCCAGAAAGTGGGTAGAGTTCTGCCGGCAGGAGAAGTCATAAAATTTAGACACCAGCGTAATATGCATGAAGCACTTTACGGACCACTTTTAAACACGACATGTTAAGTTGAAAACGTTGAAATACCACAAATTACAAATTAAAATCGGAGGTAAGCAAGCATCGACCACTTTCTGCAGGAAAACATGCGTTGCGACAAGATATTAGGGGTATTCTCTGAGTCTTGCAAAGGCCTTGCTTGGTGCACATATTGCACGGATTGCACGGTAAAAACCGGTTTTCGTATGGGACAGCTTTGCAAACCGTGCAATCCGTGCACCGTGCAAGGGCTTTGCAAGACTCAGAGAATACCCCTATTATCACTTTTTCGGCACCTGCAATACAAACACAAAAATTCTAAATAGTTAATTAATAACACCTATTCTTTTGAACACATTTCAAGAGTGGTTGTATATTTTTTGTTAACGTAGAGCTTAATTTGCTATATTCAAAGATGGCTTGAGAAATTGGTGAATCGAGAAGAAAACTCGTTTTCTCACTGCAAATTCACAACTGTCAACTCATTGTTCTTCGCCATATTCTTTGTTTACCCGTTGCCACAAATGTCATTCTGCGGGAATGCGCAATCTTGTATTCTATCGTTCTTGCAAGTCAGTTAATAATAATATAATAATAGATTACACATATGTTAGTGTTTGGCCGAGCTTCTCCTCCGATTTGTGGCGTGCGCCTTGACGTTGTGCCACAAAGGGCGTCCCTAATGTTTTACGCCGACTCTGAACGGCGATTGTATTTTTTATGAGAAGCTGTTTTTCATGGCAGAAATACGCTCGGAGGTTTCTTAGATCTACACGACAGCGGCTTACATACGGCACCAATATTCAGATGTTCTTTTTTTTTTGGATTTTGGTATCGATATTCGGGAGTCCTCTTATTCCGATAATAATGGGTACCCGATATTTTTACAGCGATACTTTAGATGAGTACCATATCGATACTTTCGGTTCGATATCGTGTCCCTACTTACGACTACACCACAGCGGCCGACAAGTCAGTTAACGTTATGAAAAAGTACGGACAGGGATACGTTTCCGATGCTTTTTGTTGGCCATTAACATGATGTTAAAACCGGAAAAATGCTGTTAAGTTGAATCATATCGGCCTATTAGCTTACTACCCTTGCTTTCTTAAAATCTTTCTTCCACTTATCGAGAAGAAGCTTATTTCAAATCACCAACTTGGATTTATGCAGAAGCGGGCACAGCACGATTGAACAAGTCCATAGGCATATCAAAAGCATTCTATCGCATTTAGCGCTATGGGCTACTTTATAAAATTAAAACTACCCTCCCTACCAACTACTAGATATTTATTCAGTCCTATCTACAAGAGCGCTACTTCTTCGTTAAACAAGGCTTAACAGTCTGAACTATATGAAAGCTTAGCTGGGCTTACCGTAATGGGCCCAATGCTATAACTTCTCTACACGTACGATTTGCCTTTTGCTGATGGCGTCACCATTGGCACTTTTGCTGATAACACTGTTAGAGAAGGTTAACCTGGAGAGCTCACATCTTTACTAAGCGTAAAATACTCGGCCTAAAGCTAAGACTATCAACTGACAACAAACTTCTTCAAACCCATACTAACCCACTCATAGAGGAGCTGTTATCTACCCCAAAAATTTTTACTAGCCTAAAGAGGGAGACAACCAAAGATCTTCTTAGCTGATTATGCGCACTGATCTCATATAACACTGTACAACAAGCAAAAAATTCCGCGAGGTTTCTCAATGGTTTCTAAAGCTTTTGGGTCTGCCTAATACTAATCTGAAGTCAGAATTTTCGAGTCACCCTAGGTTTTCTAGAGAGTACGTGGTTCGTGCAGAGACCGGCATTGGTAGAAAAAATGTTGTGCTTTTTAAAATCATAGAACAAGTGTAACTAAGGTTTTTTTTTGGGATTCAAGGAATCATAATATAATATTTATTTTACATTTTCTACTCATTTTATTTTTAAAAACAAATTTTGTTCAATATAAATTTATTAGAATGCAAAAAACGGAACAATTTGTATTAAGTTGGTAAAAAACAGCA
>NW_023458561.1:38049745-38052894 GCF_013731165.1 Rhagoletis pomonella
TTTTTTGCATTCCAATAAATTTATATTGAATAAAATTTTTTTGTTTAAATAAAATGAGTAGAAAATGTAAAATAAATATTATATTATGATTCCTTGAACCCCAAAAAAAACCTTAGTTACACTTGTTCTATGATTTTAAAAAGCACAAAAATTTTTTTCTACCAATGCCGGTCTCTGGACAAACCTCGTACTCTCTAGAAAACCTAGGGTGACTCGAAAATTCTGACTTCAGATTAGTATTAGGCAGACCCAAAAGCTTTAGAAACCATTGAGAAACCTCGCGGGATTTCTTGCTTGTTGTACAGTGTTATATGAGATCAGCGCGCATAATCAGCTAAGAAGATCTTTTGTTGTCTCCTCTTTAGGCGAGTAAAAATTTTTGGGGTAGATAACAGCTCCTCTATGAGTGGGTTAGTATGGGTTTGAAGAAGTTTGTTGTCAGTTGATAGTTGGAAGTTATGGTTTATATATAAGCCAATGTAAGTTTCTTAGCTTTGGGCCGAGTATTTTACGCTTAGTAAAGATGTGAGCTCTCCAGGTTAACCTTCTCTAACAGTGTTATCAGCAAAAGTGCCAATGGTGACGCCATCAGCAAAAGGCAAATCGTACGTGTAGAGAATTGTATAGTATTGGGCCCATTACGGTAAGGCCAGCTAAGCTTTCATATAGTTCAGACTGTTACGCCTTGTTTAACGAAGAAGTAGCGCTCTTCTAGAGAGGACTGAATAAATATATAGTAGTTGGTAGGGAGGGTAGTTTTAATTTTATAAAGTAGCCCATCGCGCTAAACGCGATAGAAGGCTTTGATATGCCTATGGACTTGTTCAATCGTGCTGTGCCCGCTTCTGCATAAATCCAAATTGGTGATTTGAAATAAGCTTCTTCTCGATAAGTGGAAGAAATATTTTAAGTAAGCAAGGGTAGTAAGCTAGTAGGCCGATATGATTCAACTTAACAGCATTTTTCCGGTTTTAACATCATGCTAATGGCCAACAAAAAGCATCGGCCACGTATCCCTGTTCTTACTTTTTCACAACGTTAACTGACTTGTCGGTCGCTGTGGTGTAGTCGTAAGTAGGGACACGATAATCGAACCGAAAGTATCGATATGGTACTCATCTAAAGTATCGCTGTAGAAATATCGGGTACCCATTATTATCGGAATAAGAGGACTCGATATCCCAAATATCGATACCAAAATCTAAAAAAAAAAAGAACATCTGAATATTGGTGCCGTATGTAAGCCGCTGTGGTGTAGATCTAAGAAACCTCCGAGCGTATTTCTGCCATGAAAAACAGCTTCTCATAAAAAATACAATCGCCGTTCAGAGTCGGCGTAAAACATTAGGGACGCCGTTTGTGGCACAACGTCAAGGCGCACGCATCAAATCGGAGGAGAAGCTCGGCCAAACACTAACATATGTGTAAGCGCCAATCTATTATTATATTATTATTAACTGACTTGTACAAATTGTAAAAGTGACGATTACGAGACATTTAAAGCATTTGGTGGAAAGTTAAAATATGCCAAGGATTTTCCCCAGCTCATTATTGAGAAATGTGTCATTCCTGAACTGCCTATATTTGTTGAACGAGACAACGCAATAGTTTGGCAAAAAAGCTGCGTGTAGTTCCTAAACATTACCACGGGGAAATTTTTGAACGTAATGCCTGCCGAAAAATGGTAAAAAAAATCCGGATGCCTTTCTGACTTCAGGGATCTATGCAGATGTAGCATACTTTGCATCAATTCTCTTTGGAACTATTTGCGAAGCTTTGGACGAATGTTTTGATTCCAACCTTCTAACGGTTGATGTGGTGGCACATAAGAAAATAATACCTACATATATATAGATATGTTTATATCTAATTTTATTATGTTACTAAAATTAATAGTATTTTCAAACTAGTGACTTCCAGACTACATCATCCTTCCCAGATGCCTCAACAGAGACCTTCAGCATATTGCAGATATTATCCTTTATATATACAAAATATCTATGTTTGTGCACGCCACAATTTCCAGTTTGCTTACATACATACATAAATACTTAAGGCGGACCACAACAGTTTGTCCTTTCCGCTGAAATGACAAAGGATGTAATTTCAATCAAATACATAAGTACATACATACATACATATGTAAATATGTGCAACCCTCCACTGTCTTGGCTTTCCATTTCGCTTATAAATATTTTTATACCCGAGCGCACTTGTGCACAAGGGTATTATAACTTTGTTCACATAACGGTTGTTTGTAACAGGCAAAACGAATCGAGATAGATATAGACAAATGTATACATAAATGATCAGAATGAAAAGAGAAATCGATTAAGCGGTGACTGTCTGTCCGTCCGTCCGTCCGTCCGTCCGTCCGTCCGTCCGTCCGTCCGTCCGTCTGTGCACACGATAACTCGAGTAAAAATTGAGATATCTTAACGAAACTTGGTACGTGAACTTCTTTTGGGCGTGGGACGGATGGTATTGAAAATGGGCGAAATCGGATAATAACCACGCCTACCTCCCATATAACGGTAATTTTCAGAAATACGAAAACTGCTATATTTTAGTAACTACTGAAGATAATTCACTCAAAATGGATACTTACAATAAGTTTCAGACGGAAAACATGAATATTATAAATTTTTGGAAAATGGGCGTAGCCACGCCCACTTATGGTTACATGTGTATATCTTGGTAACCGCTGCACCAATTTCTTCCAAACTTGGCACAGTTGTTGGCCTTAGTACAGCATACTAAATGGCTGAAAATTTTAAAAATCGGACAATAACCACGCCTACCTCCCATATAACGGTAATTTTCAGAAAAACGAAAACTGCGATATTTTAGTAACTACTGAAGATAATTCACTCAAAATTGACATTTGCAATGAGTTTTAGACGAAAAATAAGAATATTACAAAATTTTGGCAAATGGGCGTAGCCACGCCCACTTATGGTTACATGTGTATATCTTGGTAACCGCTACACCAATTTCTTCCAAACTTGGCACAGTTGTGGGTCCTGATACAGCATACCAACTGGCCGAAAATTTCTATAATCGGACAATAACCACGCCCACATCCCATATAACGGTATTTTCGAGAAATACAAAATCTTCGATAAATCAGTAAATATTGAAGCTAATTT
>NW_023458561.1:38052994-38054775 GCF_013731165.1 Rhagoletis pomonella
TTTTTAGTTATTTTCTAGTAGATTAATATTTTTATTTTTTATTTCAACAGTAATTTAAACGGCACACGCGACGTTTTTTTCTTCCCTCGAGCGTTTTGCTGCTACGACCCACCTACTTTGCAGCTGCCACTGACTTGTCGCTCCTATATAGTACATAGGTGGGGGTGTGTGCGCGGTAAATGCCACCATCACGCCACCGACAAACGTTTCAACATTAACAACAAGCTAAGAGCAAGCTGTCTACGCTTCCAGACAAAAGACAAGTCAAGACAAGTTGTCATGGAGCTGGAAGAAGACACAACCCGAATTGTGTATCGACTCCGCAATTAACAATTCAACAAGTTAATTTGCATATTCGCATGCAAAATAATGAGCAGAGAAAAAAGGAAAATAAAATCAAGAATAAAAGCTATGAAATAAAAGAAACAAAATTGAAGCATGAGATTGTAAAAAAGTGGATATGTTAAATTAAATGTTATGAAAGGAACAAAACCAACTCCCCGCACTTTCATCGCTCCCCTGTGTGGGGAAAATCTTTAGACGCAGTGGGTCGCGATAAATCACTTTTGCATGCAAACAACTGACGAATTTAAAATGGCGATGTCCAGGAAGTGTCAATTGTCCCCGCTGCATCCCTTTTTCGATGGTTTCGAACTAGTCCTAAATTCTATAGTTCCGAACCAGTTCTAAAATCGACAGACGAATGAAAAAAGTATCATGATTTTTCAATATTTTTGGTTCTTCCGTGTGTGCGATTTTAAGTAATCTTGAAAGTAATGTGTTTTCAATTTGAAATTAAATTTCTTTGAATGATTGTAAGAAATGTACGTTTACATACCTTTGACTGTAGCTGAGTTTGCAGAGGTGCGCGCTGTTATTGGTTACATTCCAGACGGTCCCAAGGTGTTGAAATGTTAGCACAAATTTTGGTTTTGTATTACCCAGCTGTGAAAAAGCATCTGTGAAGTGCAGAATAAAATCGTATTTGAACGAAAAAGCCGCCAAACACATTTCTATGTAAAGTAAACAGGCCCCTCGCCGCATCTCTTTTTCGATAGTTCCGAACCAGTTCTAAATTCGTCACTTTAGATATAGATTTCTAGGGAAAAAAGTGAAGAAATTGGTTTTTTAAAAGTACCACTTTTCGTCGATTTTTAACTGGTGGGAATCTAGTTACTATCGGACTAGTTCGTTTTAAGCGATAAAGATCTAGTACGGAACTAGAAATTTGATTCACTAGTCCGCGGTTTCCCTGCAGGGTCTGCTCGCGATAAAGTGTTACCAGTACTGTACTCAAAGGTACCCGCGACTTTTAATTTTTGCTATAAATTTCTTCTAATCATTTTGTATAAATCCGTTTTTAACCATTAAGCATAATATTTTGTTTTACATAAATATAATATATTAATGAACGATCGTATAAGGTGGCTCACAGTGTAACGAGTCCGGCCAAAAACTAAAAAAAAAAATTAAAGTTCGAAAATCAAACAAACAATTTAGAACTTTAATTTTAAAACTCGCACTTTTCTAAATAAAATAGGTTTTTTTTTATTAAAATTATATCCGCAAGACACTTTCAAAGTTAGAGCTTTGTAGCGTGCAGAGTTTTGAAGAAAATATGATATTTTTTTTATCGCTAGCAAAAATTTCGTATTAATTATAGTTTAGCTTTAATGTAATACAGTTGAGCATATACATATCTTGAAAATCTTAGGTTGTTTTATCTGGCAATGGTTTTTATATGTTTGTTTTAATACCGATAAGGCGCGTACCATTACTCG
>NW_023458561.1:38054875-38056697 GCF_013731165.1 Rhagoletis pomonella
CGAGTAATGGTACGCGCCTTATCGGTATTAAAACAAACATATAAAAAGCATTGCCAGATAAGAACAACCTAAGATTTTCAAGATATGTATATGTTCAACTGTATTACATTAAAGATAAACTATAATTAATACGAAATTTTTCCTAGCGAAAAAAAATATCGTATTTCCTTCAAAACTCTGCACGCTACAAAGCTCTAACTTTGAAAGTGTCTTGCGGATATAGTTTTAATAAAAAAAAATCTATTTTATTTAGAAAAGTGCGAGTTTTAAAATTAAAGTTCTAAATTGTTTGTTTGATTTTCGAACTTTAATTTTTTTTTTAAGTTTTTGGCCGGACTCGTTACACTGTGAGCCACCTTATACGATCGTTCATTAATATACTATACTTATGTAAAACAAAATATTATACTTAATGGTTAAAAATCGGATTTGTACAAAATGATTAGAAGAAATTTATAGCAAAAATTAAAAGTGCATAACTTGATGGCCTGGATAATTGCCAGCGATGTATCAATTTGCTGCGGGTACAGTACTAGTAGCACTTTATCGCGAGCAGATCCAGCAGGGAAACCGCGGACTAGTGAATCAAATTTCTGGTTCCGTACTAGATATTTATCGTTAAAAACGAACTAGTACGATAGTAACTACATAGATCTCCACCAGTCGAAAATCGGCGAAAAGTAGAACTTTTAAAAAACTAACTTTTTCGCTTTTTTCTCTAGAAATCTATATCTAAAGTGACGAATTTAGAACTGGTTCGGAACTATAGAAAAAGGGATGCAGAAAGAACTAGATATTATCTGTCGAATTTAGAGCTAAATATGTAGTTCGGAACTATCGAAAAAGAGATGCGGCGGGGCCTGTTTACTTTACATAGATATGTGTTTGGCGGCTTTTTCGTACAAATACGATCTTATTCTACACTTCGCAGATGCTTTTTCATAGCTGGGTAATACAAAACCAAAATTTGTGCTAACATTTCAACATCTTGGGACCGTCTGGAATGTACCAATAACCAGCTACATTCAAAGGTATGTAAACGTACATTTCTTACAATCATTCAAAGAAATTTAATTTCAAATTGAAGACACATTGCTTTCAAGATTACTTAAAATCGCACACACGGAAGAACCAAAAATATTGAAAAATCATGATACTTTTTTTATTCGTCTGTCGATTTTAGAACTGGTTCGGAACTATAGAATTTAGGACTAGTTCGAAACCATCGAAAAAGGGATGCAGTTGTTTGCATGCAAAAGAGATTTATCGCGACCCACTGCGTCTAAAGATTTTCCCCACACAGGGGAGCGATGAAAGTGCGGGGAGGTGGTTTTGTTCCTTTCATAACATTTAATTTAACATATCCACTTTTTTACAATCTCATGTTTCAATTTTGTTTATTTTTTTTCATAGCTTTTATTCTTGATTTTATTTTCCTTTTTTCTCTGCTCATTATTTTGCATGCGAATATGCAAATTAACTTGTTGAATTGTTAATTGCGGAGTCGATACACAATTCGGGTTGTGTCTTCTTCCAGCTCCATGACAACATATACTTGTCTTTTGTCTGGAAGCGTAGACAGCTTGCTCTTAGCTTGTTGTTAATGTTGAAACGTTTGTCGGTGGCGTGATGGTGGCATTTACCGCGCACACACCCCCACCTATGTATGTATATAGGAGCGACAAGTCAGTGGCAGCTGCAAAGTAAGTGGGTCGTCGTAGCAGCAAAACGCTCGAGGGGAGAAAAAAACGTCGCGTGTGCCGTTTAAATTACTATTGAAATAAAAAATAAAAATATTAATCTACTAGAAAATAACTAAAAA
>NW_023458561.1:38056797-38090959 GCF_013731165.1 Rhagoletis pomonella
TTTTTATATGTTTGTTTTAATACCGATAAGGCGCGTACCATTACTCGAAAAAATGATATCGGTCAAGATAAATGTAAACAAATTAGCAAACTTTGGCAGTGCATATGTATCTAAAAAAAACATAAAATGTCTTCTTATCTCCAATTCTTTTCTCAAATATTTGTAAAATTATGTTTTAACAAAATAAGCCGCACGAACTTGCACATTTTTAATATATTATCATTTTTCGGTAGCAGCTATTGCAAAAATTTGTGATCTTTTCGTTATTTGAAATGCTTGTCGCGCAATGCTATATTGAATGCCTTGATCAAATATTTTGATATATGGGTATACAACGAAATGGTTTTAAAAGGGCTTTAGGATGCTTGCCACTTGTTTAATAAGTCAGATTCAACTTGAATTAAGGTAATTAGGTATATAATTGAAATATGTATATATATTAAGAAAGTTTTAGTTTGAAAATATTTTCATAAGGGTTGCCACCTGCTTGAAAAGTCGAATTAAGATATACATGATATATACGTGTATGAAATATTAAATTATGAGTATCAAACGAATGTGTTTCAAGAACCCTTTACTTTGAAAATATTTTTGATAAAAGTTGCCACCTATTCGAAATGACATATATGTCTAACTATGTATATCTTATTACTTAAACGAGAAAGTCTTGTATATATACATCCATTTCCATAGCTTTCTCGGAAAAGGCTCTAACGGTTTTAATGAAATTTTGTATTCAGATAACGTTTTTCATTCATATTCATATAAGGTTGCCACCTATTCGAAATTAGTTGCGAATTCAATAAAATATCATAATATGGATATCAAATGGAGGGTATTTTAAAAGTTGATGACACCTATTTTTCATCATCTTTTGTTTTTTTTTTTGCTTAGAAAATTAAGATACAATCAATATTAATTTTTATAGGCAGTGAAATAAAGCTCTTAAACATTGCTTTGCTTATATAGTAAGCGTTATCCCCTCAGATATTAGTATAAGGTTGCCACTTATTTTCGATTCTACAAAATTTAGTTAAAATAACTTAATATAATAAATGGTATTTTTAAGCAGATTAAGCGAGAAATGTTTTCGTAGAGAGTTGCCACTTTTTTAAATAAAAATTTTTTTCTTATTAATTTCAATAAGAATTTTTTAACCGACTTCAAAAAAGTAGAAGGTTATCGTTTCGTGGACATATTTTTTTATGTATGTTACCACATAACTTTGAACCTCGTTAACCGATTTCTATTAAGGTGGTACCTCAGAGAGACTCGCCCATCAAAAGCCGAATTTAGAGACAATGGAGATTTTAATACTGATTCAAATGAAAACTGTTTGTTCGCCGTTCCGTCGCCATAATCCATACTTGTTTGAAGCATTTTTTGTTCTAAATGAATCGGACGATGTTATCTTTGTAGGTGTGAAAGGCGTCTTCACCCGTTAAAACATTTTTCTTGAACCTTGGATCTACTAAAGTGAAAACTGCTAAACTGTTGCGATAAGTTCAAGGTTTTAGCCGATATCATATAAAATAGCAATAAAAGACATTTTTTTCCCTAAATTTGAAATATATAATGGCGAAGATTTAATGGAAAGAATCGGTATCGTGTACCGAAAAGAAAGTATTGGGTACCGAAATTTTTTGAAGTATTGGGTACCGATTTTTGGGTTACTACAATTTAACACGTCACTGTTATAGAATTCTGAGAAATTACTTTTGGGTATCAACACTGTATTTATAACCGACTTAAAAGAGGTGAAGGTTATCAATTCGTCGGGATATCCAATTTCTATAATTATTTTTTTACCCGAAAGGTACTAATTTGGTTTAGATCCGATCATTGGATCATGAAGAAATTAACGGTAATACGCGAAGGTATTTTTTTTTTGTGAATGTCATCATATCTGCATGGTGCTTCAAAATCAGATTATATTTAAAAATTGGCTTGTCTCTGGACTAATCTTCACTAAATTTCAAATTTATATTTTACTGTAAAAATCTGATTTCATTGAAGTCGAATAACTTTTGAAATTTATTAAATCCTTACCTTATTTCAAATATCTTTTTTTTATTCCTAAGTGAAAGTAGAGCATGAACTAAATTTCATAGAAACCGCAGCATGTCTATTTTTGCCCGCAGCATATAAAGGAACGTTACGCTATGCGCCTTGCCTTGCAGGGAATCTCGCGCTGATTGGCTTAAATTGTGTTGTGTTGGTTTTTTTCTTGACTTCGTACAAGTGTCCAATTCTGTCACTTTAAAAAAATTATTGTTTTTTTTTTTTTTGCATAAAAAATCTGCAGCGACAGTAGAGAGAAAAAATAAATATCAGCTTTCAGCGGATGAGTCGGTCAATATTTATATTATTAATAAGCTTGTTCACGTCTAAACATACACATGTGCCTGCTATATTTTGCTAATGACTTTGCAATTAATAGGGTCACATGTGGTGAATTAAATTAAAGGTAATTAATCACTCGCACGCGTAATGACGTATGTATGTACCTTCAGTCAGTTGCCAAACTAATTTATTGTTTTCGGTTCCAACCCGTTAGCTTTGTTCAAAGTACCGCTTAATCCATTTTATTCGTATTCACCGCCATATATGGATGGAATCGTTTGACGGTTTTAAGTAAACGATTCGAAGAGGGTGCGCCGCTGTGAGAGTGTAGGCCCTTCAAGGCTGTTAGGACCAGTCAGGCGGCATGCAAAGCGTCAAAAATTTCAAAGCACACGATATACTCACTAAGCTATGGACCGGATTAAGTGAAAGTGCGTTTTTAGTTTTTGTCTCAGACGTCAGAATTTTTTAAAAGGACTTTCAAAGATATGTTTAATCCAAAAAATTATTTAAAAAAATCTGGAATATGCAATAATATGGGTACCAAATGAAGGAGTAAATTCTGCAAATCTTTTGGTTTGCAAGGACGAATAGGTATTTTGAAAATGTCCTTTTACCTAATTTTATTTTTTTTAGCTTATAAATTTGGAGGGGCGAAATTCTAAGATGTGGTCGTATATATATTAGTTCTTAGTACACAATTTTTTCAAAAATACTTATTGCAAATTTACAAGGATATTCAGGGATAAAATTTTAAAAGGCGTTTTCCAGTATGATATATTTTGGAATGAATTTCCGTTATCCCTTGTCAAATTTGGTTTGATTCAGTACCTATTCTACAGTATTTTCTTTTTTATATAATACCCACATTTTGCTTATATAATACCCACATTTTTATTTTACATAAAACAGAGTTTTTTTTTATTTTTTTTTTTAATAAATCAAATTGTTGAAATTTCCTAATCCTTAAAACAAACATCCTGATGTTATAGAGAAAAACTAAAAACAAAGTTTGCCTATTTTCGGCCCCTAGTTTCGCGAATATATTATTTTTTCCTGTCACACGTTGTTACAGTTGAGAAAATTGTTATCACAAGCTAATGAGATTTGTAGAACTGTTTCAATTGAACTAACACATCAATGTCAGATTGAATGAACATGCATTTAGTTCTATGTTTCTTTCTAGTTTTTTTCTGATAGTGTTTTCAATGGTTTCTGATAGTTTTAGAATCTGTTCGCGACGTACGTGTACAACTTCCGCGACCCACCGGTTGGGAACCGAGATGGCCTAGACACAAATCTCAGTCAAAGCATGGGTACTTCTGACGACAGCCTTAATGGTACGTGCTGCATTTATAGTGGTTGTCAAGGTTTGGAAATATCAGAATCTGAGACTTTCTTTGTCCTTTGTATAATGGACGGACTAGTATCATTCGTATAAGCATGTTAACTTAAAGCGGGTCGAAATTTTATTGTATGTATATTCATTTAGTTTTATTTTTTTTTATTTCGCACAATTAACGTTGGCACATAATAACTATTACTCAATTAATTACACCATGGACTACAACAATTTGTGATTTAATGGTAATTACTAATCACCAACATCTTCTCATTATAATCGCTTTTATTTTTCTTACTTGATTTCCATTACATTTATGAGCCAAGCCACTGCCGTAAAAGCATCCATTACTATTCAAACTCGTACATGCCATTCATAATTCAATGCTTGCACACATATCGATTTATGTAAATTTATTTGCATTTTCATTTTATTAACACATTTGTTGGATGAACAAGTTTGCTGTTTTATTTTTAGTTTCGCTTCATTCATTCATTGTAATTGCTTAGCAAAATGCTCGGGGGAAGCTACATATGTACATATGTATGTATGTACTTGCATTCAAATCTATGTAGATGTAGATATATGTATGTATGTAAATAAATGACATTTGCCCATGCTAATAAACTGCATTACATTTATTAAGCACAAATCACAGTTCCGTCACCTCCTAATCGTATGGACTTATGTAATTTGGTGTTGGAAATCCCATAAATTCAATGCTACTAATAAAAAATACTATTAATAAAATTCATGCAGGGGGTCGTACATTTAGTTATGTATTTTCGCACACCCACTTGATTGT
Organism: Rhagoletis pomonella; assembly: GCF_013731165.1. NCBI lineage: Eukaryota > Metazoa > Arthropoda > Insecta > Diptera > Tephritidae > Rhagoletis > Rhagoletis pomonella. The sequence goes on from NW_023458561.1 coordinate 38,061,288, forward strand.
TTGATTGTATAAATTTATGTATGTAGCACCAAACTGCGCATTAGGGTGGTCCAACAGTAAAGTCGGCATTGTAATGCTCTCCCCCCTAGGATTGTTCTATATCGAAAAAAGTGTACCCCTATTTTTTTTTATTTTGAATTAAAAAAATATTTAGAGATGGCTCAAAGCTTTCCATGTATTTTTATATGGCAAAAAAACAATTTTCCGTAGAAATTGTATAGAATTCCTTAAAATCAATATTTTTTGATCGGAAAACCCTGGAGGAGGCTTTTAATAATAATACCAAATTGTTTATTTAACCATTTTTTAATACTAGCGATTTTTTATTTTTCCGGGTTTTTGTGGGTTTTTTTGCGGACATATAAATTTTAGTTGCGATGAAAAAATGGTTAACTAAACAGTATTACTACGAGGACAGATAAACAGAGTTTTCAGATAGATAAATGTTGATTTTTAAGAATTCTATACCATTTCTAAGAAAAAAAAAACCCCCCCCCCCCCCCCATATAAAATACATGGAAGACTTTGGGCGCCTTGAGCGACCTTTAAATATTTTTTGATTTCAAAAAAAAATATTTTTCGGTATAGAATAACCCTAGGGGGTGAGGGCATACAAATTCCGACTTTACTTTTGCGCTTGCATTTTTGAACCACCCTACTGTATTTACAACTAGCAAATATTTGAGTTGCTTCGCGGCGCCGGATTAGAAATTTTGCGTCTACCAGTGCCAATTGCAACGACTGAAGAAATTAAAGTCCTTATAAGAAACCTGAAGAGCAGAGATGTGCTTTCTCATTTACTTCCTGTGCTACCAATAGCGGGTTCCGTTCCGAGTTGAACACAACATGGCCAAGCCCGAGGAAGGGCTGTAGTCCAATTCGCCGCACTATGTCTATATCGTTGTAAAGCTCAGACGACTCTTCGTTTAATCGCGCCTTCGCCAACGCGCATGGGCTAGAAGCTTTCGCTGAATCTTTTTCTTGAAAATTCTAAGAGCCGCTTTATCAAATATTTTTTCACTGTCCATGGCTCCGCGACATACCTCAGCGCGGACATGATGAGTGACTTATAGCATGTGGTTTTGTACGCCAAGAGAGGACTTTATTTCTCAGTTGCCTACTCAGTCCAAAATAGCATTTACTCAAGGCGCTGCGAAGCCTGCGGGGTATTTGCTAGTTGAAGATATTTCCAAATCGAAGATTTCTCAAATACTTGGGTTTGAAACCCATATTGTAATACATATTTAGCTTATCTTATCCATTTACCAGAATACTCGTATTATAATATTTAATTTAATTTATCAGTTTAAATAAGTAAAAGTTTTAAACAGGTGGCAATACCTCCCAAAAATATTTTCTTAAACCTCTTCGATTTGATACCCATATTGCAATATTTAATTTATCTTATCAGTTAAATAAAAAATTTAAAACAAGTGGCAACCTTTTAAAAAAAAATATTTTCGGCTGTAAGCCTTCTTAAACCTCTTCCCTTTGACATCCACACTGCAATATTTATTTTATCTTATCAATTCACTTAAACCAAATTTTCACACGGCTGGCAAATCTCGAATTTTTTCTATATTTTAAGGTTTACCTCTCGAAATGCGTCGGTGGAAACTTAATTTTATTTCAGTCATCCCTTGTCAAATTTGGTTTGGAGACAAACCGGTTTCGGCGTTGTGCCATCTTCAGTGTCATTGTCAGGCACAACGCCGAAACCGGTTTGTCTCCAAACCAAATTTGACAAGGGATGACGGAAATTCGTTCCATAATTCATACACCCACCCTGTCGGAAACAACAACAACCAAAAAAGAAAAATTAATTTTATTTCATTCATTAGTTTTTTTTTTTTGTGATGCGTGGTCAGACGTAAGTACTGACAAACAGACCGGCAGACAAAAATTCTAAACATTGTTTGTTTGGCTCCGGTTGCTTCAATAAAGATCCCACATACTATAGATTTTCCTGTAATATATAAAATGTACAGACATCGGCCTTTTGCAATTTTATGTTACGTATGTATAGGTATTAAAATTTTGTGAATAATTTTAAATAAGCTAATGGGCAACATCAATGTGTATAGTTAGAATCAAGGAAAACTAAATCTTGTTTTACTTGGGCTGCTACAAGCAATCGTTTATGAACAAAGTTTCTTACAATGTAGAAATAATTAAATAAAGTAGTAGAATTTTTATATAATATTAAAATAAAGAATTATATAAAAAATAAAAAAAAAAAATCAGTTTTAGTGTTTTCTTTTTACGCTTCACTTGTAGTTCCTCTGTATTGCCAACCAATGCTTTTATTTATTTGCATTTCCATTTATTAATAAAAATGTCAAGATGGCTGGGTGCGTTAAGCAGGTAAGCTAGTAAAATGTGTTTAGCTACACAGATCGAAAAGTTACAATAAAAAAGTCTGCTGATGGGTTGGCCAACTGACTGAATGCGCCCTCCCCCCCTCATTCGTATACAAAATATACACACACATACGAATGAACATGCTTACGAGCAATTCCTTATATTTCTTTTTTCTATAAACTTAACTAAACTTGTTCTTAACAACTGATTAAATAAAAAAAAAAAAAAAAACTCTTCAGCTAATTCTAAACGTGCTTTGTTAGGCGACGCAACGCTGAGCTGCTTAGATTTTTGATTCCAGCACAGTAGACTGTTTAGACAAAGTGTCTTTCATTTAGAAATTCATTTTGATTTAGCCGCTCGATAAAGACGCATTTCACATTTCACATTTCGCTTAGCGGCGCCCGTACAAAATTTCACACACACACATACACACAGGCAAAAACATATTTCTTCAAAAACTGCTGTTGGTGTTGAAGAAATAGAATTTTATAAAAATTCAGATGGATCTCGGCGAAAATAAAGTGCAAGTGATCAGCGAAATCGTTTTCTAATTTAGATATTTACTTTTTTCTTCAAACGCGGTGTATATATTTGAAAATTGTTTTATGTGCCATTCGAATTTTTATTAAATTTTTGCGAATGCCTGAAAGTCGCCAGCTGCTCATACCCACCACTTAACGGCAATTAAGAGGTCTAATTTCAGCGCCCATATCTATTAAATAAAAATCAAACAAAAGCACTTAATAGCTATTTTACGCTTAGCATTCGCAATTAGAAAAATGTCAACAAAAAGTAATTTTCGTGTTTGTGTGCCCAAATGGCAATGGCAGCAGCGGGTGTCAATCGCCCAACTCTCACTCTCACTGGCAGTGCTGCTGCTGCTGCTGCTGCTACAACAACTGCCTATGGGCGACAGCAGCTACCAGTATTCCTGGTGTGATTCGAGTTTATGCGAGAAAGGTGTGCGGCATTTGGCCTGCCGCAATAATGGCGTAAGTGGCAAAACCAATTGAGACTCGTACAACAAAAAAAAAGTTTAAATAAATCTTTACCACTTTCCATCTGCAGAACTTCGCCAAGCGCTGCGCTGCCGACGCCATTGAGCTAGACATCTCCAACTATAAGGATCAGTTTGTGCACGAACATAATAAGCGTAGAAATTTCTTAGCGCTCGGCCTTTTGCCTGGCTACTTTCCCGCTTCTCGCATGGCTACTATGGTAAGTGTTTGCTGATTTGCTAAAGATGTCATTTGCATAAAGTCAATAGCAATAAAAATAATCGCAATTAAATTGCATTGTGCGTTTTGTGTGTGTTTTTTTTTTTTTTTGTAGTCAAAAAGTGCTAATCACTCAATAATAACCATTAAATCTATAAATGATGCGGTTTAAAACAAAAGACTTAAGCAACAAACTCGTTTCGCTTTCATTTGCATTTTGGTAAGTTAATGTGCGCGTCCAACTCGTTGGCAGAGTGTGTCTTAGTACGAAAAGGCAAAACAGGAAACGGGATACAGCAAACGGGATAAAACAAAATCCAGAATCAGCCACACCTGCTTAGCCGCTTGCCAAGTGATTGCCTCAGGATTTTAGTGGGCGTTTTTTTTATGCAATCGCAAGTTGTAAAAGCTCCAACAATTTTATCGCAAATAAATCTGTCGCTGCAACTCATCAAACAAAGTTTAGAGTTTTTATGAGAATCACATTGATTACTTAATTTTGAAAATGATAGATTTCGATTTTATAAATTGTATGTAGCTTTGTTTATTGAAAGTATTTGTCTGCACATTTTATATTCTTGTACCCAACGCAGATTTGTGTGTAAAAATGTGTATAATACGGAAACCATACCGAGTATACAGCCACTGGCAAAAGTATTTCAGCATTGATTTTTTTGAGATTTTGAAAAGGTTTTCCATAGTCAATTTTTTTTAATAAATATAGAGCTCATTCTACAACAAACATTATGTAAGGCAAAATTTCAAACTTTGTAGAAAATTAATAAATTTTTCCTAAGAAATAAATTGTGTTACAAAGTTCAATAACATTGCTAAAATAGTATACAACTCAACAAAATTTCAAACTTTTAATCAGAACTTTTAAAACAAGTTCGAGTATAAAGTTTTATTACCCATTCAATTTTAGTACAATAAAGTGGAAGTGGTTTGAAGTTGCTAAAAATAACTTTAATTTTTTTTTTTTTTTTTTTTTTTTTGTTGACGATATTGAGCCTTTTTTCCGTAAACGAATTTTTTTATTCAACGTTTAAAATTTTATTTACATGGTCTTTGTTGTAGAATTAGCTTTACATTAAAAAAATTAACAAAATAATTCACCATGAAAATCGTAACTAAATCATCGACAAATTCCGTTTACCGGTGACTGTACGTTTTGTAAATAAAAGTAAGAAATTACATTTGACATTTTTTATTTTTCACAAGAAAATAGAATACTTTTGAATTCAAAAGAAGCAAAACTAAAATTTAAATGTTTCTTCGCTACTGATAGTTCGATGAGATTCGTAATAAAATACGAATGGTCACTCAACATTCGAAAAAAATACCGAAAATCAAAAGAGAGAAAAACCTCGAAAAACTCGGGTAAGCTTTAAAAATTTCGCGAAAAAAATCCCGAGAAAATCTCGAGAAACTTAAAAAATCGCGTTTCACAAAAAGTAAGAAATTTCTAAGAACTTTGAAAACTCCAAGAAATCTTGCAATAAACCTAAAAAAAAATCACGAAAAGTCCCCAAGAAAAAATCGATAATAGTCTCCTTAAACATCCTTAAAAATCTTGTTTCACGAATTTCTTCTAAGGTTCTGAAAAGTTCGAAATAAATGCTAAGAAATGTTCCATAAAAATACCGTACCAATTAAAAAAAAAAAACGAAAAGTTATGAGTAATTCCACAAAAGTCTGAACTGTCCCGAAAAATCTCGAAAAAAATCCAGAAAATTATAATAAAATTATCGGAGAAATCTCTTCGAAAATTGCGGAAAATACCGAAAAGAAGATCCCGAGGACATTTAAAAAAATCTTGAAAAGTTTTCAGAAATCTTGAAAGATGTCGAAAATTATTAAACACCATGTTTCACGAAAAGTAAGGAAAAAAGCTCTACTAAGGTTCAGAACAAATAATCCCGAACAAATGCTTAAAAATGTTTTTGAATGTTTTTGAAAAAAAACCAAAAAATTTCAGAAAATCCAGAAAAGTTACGAGGAATTTCGCAAAAGTATAACTCTCTGCGTGTTTTTTTAATAATCTTTCTAAGCTACTTGTAGTTACCGTTGCAGGATTTTTTTCAGCAAATTTTGCCATTCTGATTTTTGCTGTTAATTAACTGCTAGAAAAGTGGAGAAACAAAGCTACATTTCCACTGAGAGCTGATTTTGTGAACGGCGACAACACCGAAATCAAAAATAAATCTATTCTTGCCAAATTTCGTCAAACGAACTTCGTCATCGCTTTGGTTGTGTGCAATCTCATATACAGCAGTGTGTTTTAATTTTCTTCGGACGAATTTCTCTGAGCTCTTTGATTCCGTTCATAAATTAAAGAAGAATTTTGTATATTTGCTTCTTATACTCAGATTATAATCAGTTACACACTATATTTAGTTACATCAATCCGTTTAGAGTTAAGGGCTTTTCTTTTGGTGAAAAAAAATTTAAAAAATTGTATAGAAAATTAATAAATGTATATAGTAATGAGTTATGCAATACTAATGTTGGTTTAATAAACCCTAAACGTATCAGAGAAAAGTAATACAGAAAAATATGCTTAAGCAGTGTTGCCACCTAGTTTACTAACACTTTTTCTGTGTGTTTTCTTTTTTTTTTTTTTACTTCCATTTTCTGCAGGTTTGGGATGATGAGCTGCAATTTTTGGCATCATTAAATCTACGCACCTGCATACTGGATCATGATTCATGCCATACAACCTACCGTTTTCAGTATTCTGGTCAAAATCTATGCGGTGTTGTACGCGATCGCAATCCGAATGTGAATGTGAGTGGTATTATCGAGGAAGTGATGGGACTGTGGTTCGATGAATATCCACTCATCGACAGCAGTTATATACGGAGATTCCGGGTCACAAAATATTTGTAAGTATTTGTTATTGAACATAATAATATATATTGTTTTTTAAAACGTCACAGTACAACCTCTTGGGTACTTCATAGCAAAGGTGCTTCCGAAAGCAAATATTTTTGGTTCCATAAGAGCGGATTTCACTGAATTCTATTTTGCTTTTTAACGAGATTCAAAAATTTTTATTTTTTTTTTTCATTTTTAGCGAAGACTATGGCCATTTTGCCGAAATTGCTGTCGATCGTAATACCCATCTGGGTTGTGGTATAATACGTTTCACCCGCCCCGATGTACCCTACGTCTATATCTATAATATGGTTTGCAATTATGCATCGATTTATGCATTGGATACGCCGGTGTACACAGTGGGCCAACCCGGTTCGCGTTGCTTGACGGGCAAAAATCCCTATTATCCTGGCTTATGCTCGGTGAATGAACAAATCAATCCGAATTATTAAAATTTAGTGATTTATTGTAATAGTATGTATGTATGTAGCTATGCACATAAATATTTATAATACTTATTTTACTACTAGTAAACCAGATAAAAATGTAAATAAATACTTAAGCAATAAATTTAATAGTAATTTGCCTATAAATGGCAAATAAATGAGATATTAACTAAAGTTCTTTTATTTAAACTTTTTTCTTCAGTCAATTCTTTTGTATGCTGCTAGTTAACGAACCAACATTCGGCCAAATGTACGTCACAAATAATTTTGCATACTTAATTAATGCACACAAACTATTTCAATTTTGATATCTTTTATGGCACCTGCTATCAAAAGAACCAGCTTCCAAGGAAAGTTGTCTCATGGTTAGTCTAATTATGCATACAAAAATAAATTTGTTTCTATTAAAAATATCTAATTTTTCTGCACTAGGTTTCAGTGAACTATATTTAAATACGGAGAAAGAAGACAAAGTGTGAAGGAAAGTGGTGTTAAAGGTTAATGAAATCAAATCAATATATAAATTCAAAGTCAAGGGAAACATAAAAAAAAATAGTTGGTGCTTAATGGGGTGTGCGATTATTCGCCTTTTTCCGAAACCGGTTTTATTTTACAAATTTTCTTTACAGCAACACTTAGTTATAGTCAGAAATCATGACTAAAATTACAATACATATATATATGTTACTGTTAACAAGTAATTTTTAAGCAAAAAACAAAACCGACTTCAATTCTCTATATAAAAAGTTAAGATTATTGTTAATTTCTTCATGAAACAATGATCGGGTTTAAACCAAATTCGTATGGGACCACATGTGAGCTACCACCTTTTTCGTAGGAAAAATAATTATAGAAATCGGTCAACGTGGTAAAAAGTTATGTGGTAACATACATAAAAAAAAAAATGTTTAATAAAAAATATTCCGACGAATTGATAACCTTTTATTTTTTGTGAAGTCGCTTAAAAAATAGGTATAGCTTTTATTTATAAATGAATAAATCAAGTAGAACAGAAAAAATTTAGTGAAAAATTAACATTATCCTTTCTAAAAATTTATTTTCGTAAATAATTTATAAAAAATATAGGTCATACTAAAACATGAAAATAAAATCTGTAAACTTTGTGCAAAACTCAGAAAAATGCAATAAATTTGCGTACTTATTTCCAACTTTCAAAACTAGATTTTTTAGAAAAATTCTAGGTTTGCAGTTTTATAGCCCATACTCTGTATGGAAAATACTGCGTGAAAAAATTGTCAAACTAAAATTGATTGGGTTATAAGACTGTATACTTAGAATTTTTCTACAAAATCTAATTTTAAAATTGCAAATTAATACGCAAATTTGTTGAACTTTCCCGAGCTTCAAACAAAGTTTACAATTTTATTTGTATATCTTTTATTGTTGTATGAATTATATTTTTATAAAAAAATTGCGAAAAGAAATAAGAATAAAATTTTTTGGATATATTGCGAAAAATTCTCCGTGCCAATACTTTTGTCCGGCACTGTAAATATCTATTAATTATATTCCTAATTATAATTACATTAAATAAAGGAAATACAAGAATTTTAGGTAATTAATTACAATTATTTTTCACAAACAAAAACATTAGATAAAAAAATGTTTTGTTTTTTTTTTATCGTAAATCAATCGTTTCCTAGACTCATTTACATTTAAAAATCGGTCGTAAAAGTATTCGCATACGAATACTGTTTCAATCCGTTTACAACTGTTCGTAGGCGCTACACAATTTGAAGCGAAAAAGAACTCGAGAACGAATCGTAAACGACAATCATAAACGACTTTTATTCGGTTTTTTTGTCGAGAAAATATCCAGTCACGAGCTCGTTAACGATGATTTTGCTGGCTGGGCGTGCTCCAGTTCCATTTTAAAACAAATAAATATTTGGAATTTTCAAGATGGCCACTGCCACAAAATGGCGGACTACATATTTTCTTACAACCGCCTCAATAGGTGTATCAAATGAAATGATTAGTAGAATACAGTGTACTATAAACAATTCCAAATGCAAAATTGTGGATTACATGATTTTATTTTAGTGTCATCAATGCTTTAGATTGACGCGGAGGGAAGGTTGATGACTGGCACCTGACCCCTTTTAGCTTTTAGTACATTATCTTCCTTTTTACATTTATCGTCACATCTTCGGCATTTACAGTCGGAACTTGAAGTATGATAAATCGATATTTTTTGTCCCGAGGAGTAAATTTTTTTAACTGACTTAACAAAAAGGAGAAGGTTATCAGTTCGTCGGAATATTTTTTTATATATGTTACCGCATAACTTTGGACCACGTTAACCGATAATTCTTTTTTCATCGGAAAGGTGGTACCTCAAGGTTTGTTTAGATCCGATAATTGGATCGTGAAAAAATTAACGATAATCTTAAATTTTTATATGAGAAATGAAATCGTTTTTTTTTAGCTTAAATATTACTTGTTTGTTCATAAGTTTTTTGGCACTTATCCACCATATTTCAGCTCCTACCACCGTAATATACCACCCTACTGTCGGTAACTTAAAACACTCTAAAAAATCATTAAACTTTTGCTAAGAAAGCTTTTCGATTACTATTAAAAAAAAATGCATTTCCGAATGGAGGTGTCACGGCAAGGTATCACGCATTTAAACTAAAGATTTCTTAACCCTTTTCAAAAATTCAACCAATGATTTAAAAAATTTTAAAATACATAAATATATATAACGGCTAATTTCAATCGTTCCTTTCAAAAATCACATAAAAAAATTTTTAAAGTTTTGAGTTTTACCAGGGTCCTTTAAATTTGTCACTAACATCCTAGGTGTTTAAAAAAGAAAGAGATCTCAGCTATTTTCATTTTTTTTTTTGCGAAATATATTTCAAAACTATGAATAATACGAATCCAAATCTCAATTGCACGAAAAATTGGTTAATATTTTTCAACAGATTACACTACTCACTATCGACTTTTCTGCCACGGTTTACTTTTGTGACAAATACGGTCAACTGCGACTGTAGCTTGCACATTAATTTGATGTATATTTGATGACCGATTTGAAATCGTGGAAATCCTGGAAACTTCTGGATAACCTATGGAGCTTGCACTATACCTCAATTCTTTAGCTATTCCAGATCGCCCTAACTAAGTCGTATGACTGAGCAATTATATGTTTGTAGAGGCATATGCATGCATGCATAAGTAAATATTATAATAAAACTCGAAGTCAACACGTGCTTAACTTAGTAATCGCGCCCACATCATGCCATGCATGTGTCAACCTGTCAAAAGCTTTCCTGCTTTGGTAATATGCTTTTTCATTATACATTTAACTCCAATATTGTAATTACTACGTCATCTCGACTGACTTTTGTTTAAGGAATAATTGTAGCGTCTCGCCATTTTTGGCACCTTAATTTATTGAATTAATATGTATGTAAATTGCAGTTAATAAACATAAGACAAAAGTTTAAGAATTTCACTTCCACTTTCACACGGTAAATACTTTTCGTTTTGGGTATAAATTTCAGGCGAATTTAAGCGAGGCATTTAATCACGTTTTGCACACACAACTCTCTCCATCCATCAGTTTATCACACACAACTTGAATTAATTTACAAGTTCATAGTTTAGAATAAAAAAGTATGCTAGTTTTTTCTGTGAGAAACAGTTTCTTCATCTTCGGTTTCGCTGTGTTGACGGCGGCAAAGGCTTCTAAAAAATTATCTTGGTGTGATCCGCAGCTATGCCCAAATGGAAAGCGGCACATTGCGTGCGGCCACGATGGGGTAAGCAAAAACTCATACCCATACACATATATATATATGAGCATAGTTGTTAGTACCCCTTTGCAAATTAAAAATTGTGCGCTAACCTCCATTTTTGTTTACCTACCATAGAGAGCCACCGCCGCCTGCCCACCCGATGCCGTTATGATCGATATACGCTCACACAAGTGGGAGATTCTACACGAGCATAACAAACGTCGTAATTTTGTAGCGCTCGGTCATTTGCCTGGCTATTATCCTGCCTCGCGTATGGCCACCATGGCGTGGGACGATGAGCTCGCCTTTCTCGCCGAACTTAACTTGAAAATGTGCTATGTGGAGCACGATGACTGCAACAATACGCCACGCTTTAAATCAGTTGGACAAAATCTATCGGGCGTTGCCTACCAAAGGCAGGGTGTTAACATAAGCGAAGTCATAAGCCGCTCGATGGGTTTGTGGTTTGGCGAATATCATTTAATCAATAGCGGTTATATTGCAAGTTTCAGGGTTACACGTCAATTGTAAGTAAAATACCTAAGAAATGCTCAATAACTTAAAACTAAAAATTATATTTCGTATGCTTTTCCTCCTTATTTGCAGTGAGCAGTATGGTCACTTCGCGGAGTTCGTTGTGGATCGTAATACACATGTCGGCTGTGCTGTGATCCGTTATACTAATCCTGCTTTCCCATTACATCACATCTATAACATGGCCTGCAATTATGCAAGCAAATATGCTTTGGGTATTCCGGTTTATCGGGTGGGCACACCAGCTTCAGAGTGTAAGAAAGGCAAAAACCGTTACTATCCGGGCTTATGCTCTCCTAAAGAGATATATAATCCTCACTATGAATAAGGCAGTGTGCAAAACAATACTTATTAAATAAAGACTGAATTACGAGTTATAAATAAAAAACAAACTTGAGGTTTTTTGTAAAGAGTTTTGACCGGTTCAAGGTCTGTGTCTCCAATGGCTGAAGATTGGGATGCAGTCGCGGCATTCCTAGGTCGATAGTTGTGGTAGATTGTGCACCGAATCTTAATTAGTAGTCGGTACGTCGTTGAGTCCAACGGTCTATATAGGTCTGTACAATGCCCATATTTTCGGAAATATGCCTTCTGACGTGCCTGGGCGGAGGCTCTTCTTCAAGCAGAGGTCTATTGGCGTGATCACGTCTGTGGCACCCACCAAAAACTGCTTGCTTAGCATTTTGTTATGCTCCCTTCAAGAATATGCAGATGTGCTCTTAGCATGCAGTGCCCAGTGAGTATGCCTGTAATGATTCAAATTTTTTTTTAGAGAGGTTGATTAGAAGTTCGTATTTTTGTATATTGTCGAAGCCATATTATTTTCTCCCTCTGTTGTTCTCTCCTGCTTATTGCTCCTATCCCAAGATTTTCGCTAAGTGTGTTTGGACCCATTGCATGGAGTGGCTTGGGACCCATTGGAGCCGAGGCCGCCGCTATTCTGGCTAATGCGTCCGCCGTCGTACCTTACTTCGTACATACGCGGTTAATTGGACAGTTTTCAGAGCGACATCCAATGCAACTGGCCCCAAATGGTGTATGTTCTTACCCAAGAAGGCTTCCTTGCAAAAAAACATAGCCGCAGTTTAACTTTTAGAGCACAATGAAGAAATCCTGAATATGTTTTAAGGTATAGGGCCAAAAGAAAGAAAGTTAAAGAAAGAACATCTTAACTCATGTTGGTATTAATATATCGATGAATTGAGGCAACGAACTAGTAAACTGTGGATTTGTCGCTCGGGGAATACCCGAGGCAACTAATTCCCCGCCGAGGAGAAGAATTTGGCGCTTTCAGTCCATTGGATCTAAGTTAGAAGCTATGCATTTAAGCGACATTTGTTCCCACCACGTTGGCCTTTAAGTTGAAGTCGATTATAAGCGAAGAGTAGAAGTCACGAATTCTAGGGCTGAAGCGTCATTTATGGCGACACCAAAAGAAAGAAAATTTCGGTTTTAACTGATCTTGTTAACGCTGACTGTCCTGTAGTCACTAGTGGCTATTCGTTACCAATCCTAAGTAGCTCGAGAGCGTCGTCTATATTAGATGATGTATTTTGTACCCATACCAATGCTTGAGGCGTGTTGGATACATTTTCAAACCTTCGCTGGAGGGCTTTTAGTGTTTTACTTTCGCAGCTATGCACTCAAATGCAAAAAACGGTATTTTATTTAGGTTCTTTGCCGAATAGGCTTTCTGCTTTAGAAACTAACCTCCAGTAACACAAGGCCCAGATAGTTGCAATTTTTTATTTTCAAAGCTTCGGAACTGGGTCCCCTGGGAAATTACGTCCCGTTTTTCGACTTTCCCTCGCAGAGCTTAGACTTGATGACTTTCCTTAAATGAGCATAACGGGTGGCTCCATTCCAAGCCAGCGATATGATTATCGAGTCAACAACCACGGAAACGGTCGACTACGGCAGAGTCCTATGATGTCGCAAGTCCACCATTCTCCTGAGTGAGGACCGATATCCGAGGCGCTTTGTTAGGATACAGTTTGAAAACACACTCTAGAGAGTGAAGCAATATCCGTGTGGTCTAGAATACTTTTGTTGTTCACGCTCTTATTATAATGTGTAGTTAAAACTATGTCACATCCCTTCGTAAGAGCGTGTTACTTACTTCATCGTAGTTGGTTTTTATTACTCGCGCAACTAAATGCTCGCATTGTCGCAGCTACCGGAATTCTAACAATGCCTAATACTTATTTGACATAAAATTAATGAAATACAAACAAAATTACATTATTGCGTATGTGCATATGTAATAAGGTAAATAACTAACACAACACTTAGCATTTTTATCAATTTCCAATAAATCATTTGAAATCACTCCATATAAGCTTTTAAAGTGTGGAATACATTAATTACCAGCAATTAATCGCATTATACAGCTCATAAGCCCACATACATTCAAATGTTTATTTTTTACTGTATTTTCAAGAAGCTTTATTATTTTAATACCAAGAATTTATTGCAAGCAATAAACCCCAGCAATGTCAGTCACATAAGAATTATTACTAATTATCAAGTTTAACGGTTCATGTATCCCAAAAAAACTTGCAACGGCAGGGAAGCTGAGATAGCAAAATACATTTCACTCAAAGAGAAAGTTGTTGAAAACGCCAGTAGGTAAAACATCTGCAATGCAATTTACACTAATAGGGCAATTCATCTAAGCACGTAAATGCCTCGTAACCACGTGAACCTCGTTTTACATAATTTTGTAATTTTGTATGGAAATACGGTTTATTTACGAGGTTACGCGGATACGAGGCATTTACGCGTTTATATGAATACCCTGAATGAACAGACTGCGGAGTTTTATATAGAAACCGAAGCAAAGAAATATTTACCACTTAACTATAAGCAAAATTCATAAATTTGTATAATTTTTTTTTTTTAGTTATGGGGTACATATTTTTAGGCTTCGTTTTCTGCATAAACATCACAAGTTGACTAATGATTGAATTGTTTGTGCGGTTTTTGTGTTGACAAAGTAAGCTTATTTGAATATACAAGGAGTGTCAGTTAATGCCGAAATTTTCATCTTCGTTTTAGTTAATGTCTTCATAAACGTATTAATCTAAAAAATGGCCTTCGCATACACCTTGGTGTTCATTTAAGTGTTTGTCTTCATTTAAGTATTCGCCATCGGAATATATCTGTACTAGAGTTCGTATTAATATTCGTATGCGACTTTGTCTTCGTATTCGAATCCTCTTCATATTCGCATTTTTCTGCGTATTGGTCTTTGCATTCACCTTCATCTTCATTTTAGTCACTGTATTCGCATTCGGATTATTCTTCGGATCGTATTCGCATTCATCTTAGTATTCGTTTCAGTTCTGTCTTTCTTGTTGTCTTCACAATCACCTTCATATTCGTCGTGTTCTTCATATTCCTCTTCGTATTCCTGTTTGTCATCGCATTCGTTCCCGTATGCGGACTCATCTTGATATACATCTTCGTATTCTATGTAACTAATCTCCGAATTCGAATTTCTATTCGTCTTCGGTTGATCTAAATATTCGGGTTCGTTTTCGATTTTGTGTTCATAAAAGCATGCATATTTGTTTTCATATTAGTATTGGCCTTCGTATAACTATTCCTCGAATATACGTCTTCGTACTTGTGTCCGCATTCTGTTCGTAATCGTCTTCCTTGCATTCTTGTTCGTATTCGTGTCCGGCAAGTTTTTCTACTGAACTTGTATTTTACTTAAGGCTGGCCAACGTACTAGGGCATCGTAGGTAAGGCATACAGTTTAGCTTTCAAACCCCAACTAAGCAACCTCCTTAGACTATATTCAAACACGCCAGTTAGCTGAGGCAATTAAGCTTTAAATTACCTCACTTAGTTTGGTGTTCACACACATTCAATTAAGTTGAAACAGTGTTTAGTGTTTGTCAGCTGATATTGTTTTTATTTTGCCTGTCAAAAATTTTGCGAGGCTATTATCTGTTCAATTTGCCTTGGCCTGAACAAACTGGAGAGATTTTCAACTTTAAATAAAATTTTATTGGTGTATAATAGAAATATTGAACTTTTCCAGTCAATACAATAAAGATTTGATTGCAGACTGGCTTTTTTACGAAAAAGGAAGAAGGATAATTTAATTTTTCTGTTATTTCGTTTTCTTATTATTGAACATACCCTCTGCTCTTCTCATTAAACACACTTCACAGGGTTGCATGAGCAATTTTACGACAATTTGCTGCCAATTAGTTACCAATTGCCAGCTATGGAAAGCGAATAAGATCGTCAATTACGAAAAGAAAAGCGAGTTACGTGTCATGTGAATATCCTATAACCCATCTATAAACTGGCAGACATAAAAGTCATCACCGATACTAGATTTTTGACATACGTCAACAAGAACATGGCCCATATTGGGGTATTTTCCTTTGTTCTCTGCGTTTTTTATAGTTACATATTTTTTCGCCGTTATTATGGTTTTTGTGAACCAATCTTACAAAAAAAGCTATTAGATATGAAAGAAGGTACTACAATTTTGAGCCGTGTTTTCATGATTCGTTTTTTGGTATTATATGTATATATATCTATTTAGTCTAAGATCTGACAAGGGCCTTCAGCATTTAACGTGTAAAGAAATATCTCCTAACACGTTCAATTTCAAGCCATGCTTTTGTCGGATCTCCTACTAATTCTTTCGAAACAATTGAAATGAAGCCTCATTGGTATATTTATTTTTAGCAAAAATTTCAAATAATACTAATTTCATTTACTTGTCGCGCGTTGTCGCGTAAACTGTTTTCATAGGAATATACTTTGGATCCTTGGCTACACAACTTCTGTTATAAAGCTGTGCCCCTGCGTAGCCCTTCTTCCGCTATTTTAACATCCTTATTATCCGAAATTCGCAAACAATCTAAAAGTACGAAGATCATATCCGGACTTGTCCATCTAGAGTTTTTGTGGACCAATATTAACGGGTTATTATGATAAGCTTCCATTTATCATTTTATTACTGAGTAGAAAAACACATAAAATAATTTTGACCGGTTTTACTATGCAAATACTCCATTGTGCGGCGGCTAAGCATTAACACAGAGCATAGCCTAGTTTTATGCATTAAACCCTGTAATGGATGCTTCTATTTTACACCAAAACCGCTCCACACCTATTTACTCAGCGAGTAATAGTATTTTGTTTTATTAATTTATTTTATTTCTATCCAAATTTCTTTCTAATTTCATTGGCAGAAATTTCCTGCAGAGATGATTCACACTCTAATGCGCGCGGGCGTATGAGTGATATTTAATGTGCGATATGCAAATGCAAATAAATTAATTAGATATGTAATGCAGTTCGGCTTGCGAACTGATGAGCACAGCGGAAACAACAATTAGCGCGAACGTTGTAATGCGACATATGTATGTACATATGTGTATATGTATTATATTAATTAATATAATTATTTCCATTTTTACGCGTTCGTTTCCTCGTAGCTTTTGATTATATATTTTTTTTTCGTTCATTTTAAATGCGCTTTACGAGCGATCACCTTTTGTTTATTTACGGAAATCTTAGCACTTCATGACTAAACAGCCGGTCAGACACTAAAGAAGAAGAACACAGTACACAAGCAATTGATCAATGTGTGGTTAATAATTTCAATTCGGCATTTGTCTTTGTCTTTGTTTTATTTATTTTTATTTTTGGGATGCTTACTGTAAATAGTAATTAATTATAATTTGGATTGAATTTCTCTTTCGCCGAACAGAGGCCGGGATATTTTGGATTGGGGCCGGTTGTACATTCCGAAGCGGATGCGCCCACCCGATAAACCGGCGTTTCCAATGCATATTTACTTGCATAATTGCAGGCTGTATTGTAGATGTACAGGAAAGGGTAGGCGGGGTGTGTGTAGCGTGACATGGCGCAGCCGACATGAGTATTGCGATCGATCATCATTTCCGCGAAGTGGCCGTACTTTTCGCTGTAGGAAGATGGTGGGTTTTACATAATTATTAAATTTTTCAAATATTTCACCTTCTTTCACTTACAAATTCGATGAAACACGAAATGAGCGTATGTAACTGCTATCGATTAGTGGATATTCGCCAAACCATAAACCCATCGACATGGCTATGATGTCCGTCACATTGGCTTCCAAGTCGTGGCGACGATCAACGCCCGAAAGATTTTGTCCCACACTCGGAAAACGATAGGAATTATTGCAATCATCGTGCTCCACATAACACATTTTCAAATTCAGTGATGCCAAAAAGGCGAGTTCTTCATCCCACACCATGGTGGCCATGCGCGCGGCTGGATAGTAGCCGGGTAGCTCGCCGAGCGCTACAAAGTTGCGACGTTTATTGTGTTCGTGCAGAATGTGCTGACGATATTGCCGCAAGTCAAAGAGTGTGGCATCTTCTGGACAGTTTTCAGCGAACCGCTGCGATAAGGAAGCAGATGAGAAAAAGCAAAGCATTAATAAAATTATAGGCAAATAAATAAAATTGTTTGATACACTCTATTTATTTGTATGCTTTTGGAAATAAAGCACTTTGTAGGCCAGGGCTGGCGAACATTTATACATACACGTGCCATTATTTGCAAAGAATTATTCAGTGTAGCCATGACGTGCCAAAAAGAATTCCTAACTTATCACCGTTCTTGAAGACATTGGTAGACACTTAAATCGTGAAAAAATTAAATGTCTCTGTGTACCTCGTGTCCATACGCAAGCTTCGGCAGACATCTAATATGTCTGGAATTAAATTCCAAGTTTCTAAAATTTTAGTATTAACAAATTTATACATGTTCAGTTTATCAAGTGAAGGCACATAAGAATATATAATAAATTTGAGTGTTTCCGATAACTCCTTGAGTTTTAAGAAACCTCAATGTGGGTGCCGCGGAACCCTGGGTGAACGAACTTATAAAAAATATTGAAAACTTTGAATTTGTATGGCGATTTCGTTCCTACAAAAAATTTTGCCTTCTCATCGCCCTCTGCTTAGTAGTTTGCAGCTTTGACGAAAGTACCGACATAGTGAGACTTGCTGTTGTTCTGGTGTTTGTGAGGTACTCATTCTCAATACAAATCTATCGACAAATTTGTAAAGAAAAATTATTTGAAATGGGGCAAGTGTGTTGATATTTGCAGTGATGCAGTGGCTGCAATGGTTGGAAACACGAAAGGAGCGGTGTCTAGTACGCAGCAACAAGTGGCAGAAAACGCCACCAGCAGCCACTGTGTGATCCATCAGTATTCCCTGACGACTACAAAGATGCCACCACAAGGTTTAAACCCCGCATTGGATGACGCTGCGAAGATAAATAATTATGCTAAGGGTCGCCCGCTTCAACCCTTTTCAAACTTGCCGCTGGCTTTAAAGGGGAAAGATTTTAGCCAGATTGTTTGAGAAAAAATATGCACTGGTGGCCACATTTACAAAGCAGTCTTTGGTTCAAAATTTAACTGATGTCGTTTAGCTGATTGGGGTAACTAATTTGTAACGCATGTATTGAAAGCGCAAACATCTCCAACTTTTGTCGGTTGCAATATCTACATACATATGTGAGTCTGCATTTTGACAAATGCTTACATAAAAAACAAATACAGAAGCAAGCTTTTAGCGTCAAATGCTTTAAAGGCGCTGGCCCAATGCAGGCTTGCTTTGCGCGCCTTGCTGACTTCAATTTGCTTTGACTAACTTTGAAAACTTGCTTGGCCGTGGCCGTGGTGGCTTGGAACGCTGTCAAAGTAACCAGCTGTCTGGTTGAAAAGTCAATGTCTGTTCCCTTAACGTTGATAATTATTTCCTAGAAAACTCTAAAAAATGTATGAATAACTTTCAGATTTATTTTTAAATAAATGCGAAATAATGTTTGTATTTAATAGAAATGAGAATAATGATACATACATATCTATATCTACATTTACTAAAAAAAAACTATAACTTAAAAAAGCGATTTACTTGAAGAAGAAGTTTTTTCCTCTCGTGTAAATTTGGAAAAGTGCGCTTCGCAACTTTTTACTATAAGATAACGATATGTTAAATATATATATATATGTGGAAGCAATGAATCATTTTTATTTCATTTCGAATTATCTGCATTTTCTGTTACTTTTTTAAATTAAGTAAGCAACTTTTTGTTTGAATTTATGTATTTTGAAAGGAACATACCTCTTTGTCAAAAGCCTACAAAACGCTTTCAAATAAAACATTTGCCTAATTCAAACTTTGAGGCGCTTAAAGCAAGTGAAGAAAAGCTGCCATTTGGCCAGTCTTTATACGTTTTAGTATATTTCAAATAATTCTTTACACTTCTCGCAGCGAAGCAAGCAAAGCAAGCCTGCATTGGGTCAGCACCTTAAGGGTAAAATTGACAAAGCTTCCAATAAACTTAAAGGAAATAATGAAATCATCAAAACAATTTCATTCCTTACATTAAAGCTTAATGAGCATAAAATTTGCACTGTGTTTTCTTATTTTCGTAAATAGTCAAACCATTTTAAGAGTTGGTGTGCCGGGAAATTTTTTTTAGCACCAAAAGGGTGCCACGGTGAAAAAAGTTTGGGAACGCCTGCTTTAGTGAATCAATTGCGTTTTCAAACGCTCACTCTAAATTTCTGCAACACTGTATTGGATACCAGGCCACTGGAGGTGGGAAGATGGCCGACGATTTGGCACTAGAAGGATCCTCAACTGTCTTTATGGTGCCGGAATCATTGTGTTGGATACATAGACGCCTGGTCTCTTAAGCTATCCCTCTAATAGGAAGGATATCAATCTTTTAAAAAGAGCAGACATCAGATTGCTTTGCTGAATACGTAACTGAATTCGTTACCATTTGCACAGAATAAGCTAGCCTACAAAGTCAGAATGCTGGCTCTGCCTTTAAGATGTTGAATCTTCAGAGCACATTCTTTGTGATATTATGACTTTGGCCAGAAAAATAAGTACATATCTAAAACATGTATAACACTGTGCGACAGTAAATTTTACCCACAAACAAATCTATATATTCGCCAAACCATGGGCCAAATATAGTAAAACTGCGTTTATATTTTACTCTCTGATGGCATGCTCTTTTTTAAAAGACTTTGAAATTTAATAGATATTATTACTTTAAAAAATTGTTAAAAAATCTCTGTGCAATGTAGAAAAACAATTTGGACATAAAATTAAAGAGAAAATTTCGTTGAATTAAAGCCGATTAAATTTTTTGACGTACGACGATGATTTGGTATAGAAAATGTTCTTTAAAAATTTTGTCCTTCAATATCCTTGTAATTTTGCAATAATTATTTTTGAAAAATCATATGTTAAGGACTAATATACACTCGACCACATTCTCGAATTTCATCTTCCTAACTTTATAGATTTAAAAAACCAAATTTATTAAACTCGCATTTGATCATATCTTTGAAACTACAAAGTCCTTAAGAAAAATCCTGACGTCAGAGCGAAAACCTAAAATCGTAGTTTTACTAAATTTGGCCCGCAGTCAGTATATTGATTGATTCGTGTGTTTCGATTTTTTGTTTATGTCGCACGGTGTAATAAGTATAACCAGCCGAATAACTATTTTGTTTGCAGTTTTTAGTTTTTAATTTTAATTTATTTAATTAAAGTAAGGATAAGAAATATTGTTTTTGTCTCTAAATACACTGTACATACGACAATGAAAAGTGACTTATTTCCGAACTACCTTTGGCTAGTCAAGAAAACTTGTGATCGCTTTGTGTCATTAAGAAAAGATAGCATGGACAAAATTAAAAAAAAAAAATTCTTCTTATTTCCTCAATATACTAGATAAACATCACTCCAACAGCGTTCTCCAAAAGCTCTGTGTGGTTATTTGTTGCTGCTATAACAACAACAACGTTACCCGTTTATACGCTTTTATTTATGTTATTGCACTATTTTTATTTTATTTGAATCTTTCACTTTATACTTACACCATCGCTTCTGCAAGCGACATGCCATTTGCCGTTAGGACAAAGTGATGGATCGCACCAATCTAATTTTTCCCACGCATTGGCAAAAACAAAAGATATGAAAACAGCTTGTACACCGAAGAAAAGTAACCATGCAGATTGTGTATGTTTGAAAGGCATTTTTTTGTTTGTTTGTTTGTTTGTTTCAACTTCAACTGCTTAAACCACGATGTATTTATATTTATATAATTTGTTTATTTAGTTATTTAATGCAACTCCTTTTTGTTTGAAGAAAGTGTCTAATTGAAAGTGCAAGTGCAATTATGAAGGTAACTGCTGACTTATTAAACGCAACTCGTCCTCTGCTTTGACATTTATACTCAGGTTAATCGAAATCGTAAAGTACGAGTGCAGTGCGTTTGAACCGTTAACGACACTTATGACTTATGGCTTAAGCTGTAAATTTTTTTTTTGTTTTTTTTTTGCACATGGTCTTAGTTGTTGTAGCGGTGTTGCATGACACACGCTCAATCAATCGTCCAATTGCTGTTCTCATCCTGTCACATTGTTTAGTAACAGCAAGAAATTTTCGAAGTCGAACTCATCAAGATAAACTTTTTGATCTGATTTTTAATGTCAAATTTTTTATTCCCAATTTTAATTGCAATTTTATTTGATAAACTTGTTAAATATAAATATATTTCCTTAATACGAGTACGTGTGTGTATGGCCGTTAAAAAATTATTGACCAGGTTATCAAAATTAGCACAGCTGGTCGTGTATTGCACCCATACCATGTCTAGTTGTATGTATGTATGTGTTGAATTCTGTACTGAGGAAAGTGATATTTTGTCAATGTAATTGTGGCTTATTAATATTTAATTTTATTATTTTTATTGAGCTTTCTTATTAAGACTTTGCAAAACGATTTTGATTTGGACCTAAATCTATAAGTTTCTTGATTTGCCGCTTTCTAGAGTTTTGCCAGTTATTTATACGAGTACACTGAGAGAAATAATGCGTAGTAAAAATGAATACTTTATATTTGATTATCGTTTAAAAATGTTCGTATTTAAAAATAATATTTTCATACAAAATTTATTACGCACGTATTTGACTGTTCACATCAGAGCGCCGCTCTGAGAGCACACCCATACATACATAGTACATACATGCCCCTGCAAAAAAAACGACTAATCCGGCATGACTCCGGGAGCAATCGCAGAGGAACATGCGACTAATACCACTTTTGATCTCTTTATATGGAATAAACTGTTCGCTTTTGTTCGAGCATGTCCTATGAAGAGACTAATTGTTCACCTGTATACTCGAACGGGTATAAAATGCGACTAGTCACTTTTAAAAAATAAAAATAAAAATTTGCGCCAGCTGAGATTCGAACCGGGGTGCTCAGTTTTGTTAGGCGAATACTCTCCCTGCGTGCCAACGCCGCACATGAAATTTCATTGACTAAGTGCGTACATATCATTAAGTCGTTAATAGTACCCGTTAAAAATGAGTTTGGGACTAATTGATCTCCAATTATACCCATAAGGGATGAGTCGAGACCAATTGATCTCCATTAGTACCCGTATGAGACTAGTTGCGACTAATTAATGCCCAATTGTACCCGATTGAGAGTAATCTCGGAATACTCTCTTTAGAGATTAGTCGCACAATTTTTTGCAGGGTGTTTATCCGCACAAATCGCGTGCTGTGGTGTTGATAGATATTCAACATTTGAAAGCAAATTTATATGCCTGGGGGTAGCTGAGTGCGCAAAGATGCTTGCCACAAGTTGTTGATATCTGGAGATGGTCGGGTTCGAATTCCACCGAAGGCAACTTGCAAATTTTTATTTTTTTTTTAGTTTTTGTCTTGATTATTCACTTCACGGATGCTTTTTCAGTACGAACGCGGTCATTTTAATATACGCGTAATTGAATTGAATATTTACCAATATACAATACTTTCGTTAACGTTTATAGTCAATTACGTTTCTATTTGATTTTAATATTTTTTTCCCTCAAAGTACTAATTGAATACAGATGATTCATACATTGAACAAAAAAAATAGACGTTCTGGACGTAAATAAATAATAACACAGCCAGACAAAAGAAAGTGTCGTGTACTTTTCACAGGAATACCCTACCCTCATGTATTTTGATACGCTGAGCACAATTTTTTTCTGTCACATAATAGTTGTGTTTGTTTCCTCATTTCCAGTAAAATCCAGTGAAAGTTTTTACGAATTTTCATGTTTTGTCGTTTTCGTACGCAAAAACTTGCAAAGTAGGGGAAATTTAGAGAGCGAAAATGACAGCTTAAGTTACAAGTTTTTATTAGATAAATTTTTACTTGTAAGAATTTGCCAGTATAAAAAACAGCTGATCGCATGTTGATGGATACAATTTAAACTAATAAGGAAACTGTTTATGGGATTTTATTGTTGAAATTTACAAAATAAACCAATATAAATATAAAATATATTGTTTTATTGGGAATTTGCTGCTAAGAAAAAAATATATATATCA
The DNA here is from genome assembly GCF_013731165.1 of Rhagoletis pomonella. Taxonomy (NCBI): domain Eukaryota; kingdom Metazoa; phylum Arthropoda; class Insecta; order Diptera; family Tephritidae; genus Rhagoletis; species Rhagoletis pomonella. Next base: position 38,084,944 of record NW_023458561.1, read on the forward strand.
GCTACTCATGAAACTTGCAAATTATTACTGGATTTGCGTTCGCGTCCTTTTTTGGATTGTTTTTCTATGAGAGCGAATTCTCGGAAATTAAGTAACTGAAGAGTTACTGGCAAGTTGCTGGATAATTTGTAACCAAACATAAATAATATGTTTTACCAAATTTCTAAAAATATACAAAAAAAATACATTTATGTAAATATCACAAACAATTCGTCGATGTTTTTGCAAAACCGGCCATCGACCAGTTGCCTCGATCGGCATCGAGATTTATACATAAAAATCATAAAATCGTTATTAAAACAATAGATTTGCAAAATAATAGCTAGAGAAAATACCACCAATCAAGGCAATGCTTTCAAGGAAACCCCCGCTTTTTCGCTCTCCTGTAAAATTTGAGTGCCGTAAGATAAGCGGTTTTGCAATTGTTCGATTGGCGGTTTTGCAAAACCATCGACGAAATGCTGTCAAAGAGCTTCACCACCACTGAATCACCCGATAGTTAAATTTTTTTTAAAGAAGCTTATCTTTTCTTACTTTAAGTTATTGTTGTGTATTTATTGGGTTTATAGTAGTCCAAATGCTACTCTTTACAGCATTATTTGTCCTTCAGTCCATCAATTCGGTCACACCTTCTAAAGCACACATCAGAATAGAACTCTAATAAAATACCGCTGTCCTATTTTCATTTACCTTTTTATCCTTCTTTAAATTTAAAATGTTAAGTTCAGGACTATGTCGTCTCATCTTCTTTATATTAAATATTCTCCCAATTCCGGATTATCGAGCAAGGAATGCCTGGTCTGAGCCATTTTTAACGAAAAATCAGATATCTCATGTCAAGGTGGGCTACCTGTGACCTGTTAGCTTAGAGTAAAGTTTCATTGTTTAACTAGTTTGAAAGTAGTTTTAGGGATAGGCAGCTGGATTGTCACCACAGACACTTAAACTCTTACCTCGTACCTATCAGCGTATTTTCCACCATGAAGTCCATGGCCTTGAGGATTACAAATACATCGACTGTAAATACCTAGGCATATGCCACAAGAAGTGAAGTGAAGATTGACCCCGTTACCTTCCATATACATAGATTCCAGATCATCACCCCGTGTCATTGAGGGAGCCAATCAGTGAAGATCGTACAATGCAAGTGGTGACGTATTATCATGTGGCATTGAAAAGACTTTTCCGCTTCACTTCACACTTTTCATATATTTCACAGGATAGTTCCTGTGGTCTGTTTTCATTTACTTTCCTTAAAAATTTTCAGATGATACCCAAAGTAAAAACCATAAATTATGGCTACAAGTATAATTTTACAGTGCTTGCAATGAGAGGGGCTGTCCGCTGATTTATACTCAACTTAGCTATCACTATAGACGTGAAATTATACTAGGTTACCACGTGTTATTGACACCGTATGCCATGGTCTAAAAATTGCGTTTACCTCCTATAGAAATACGGAGGAATATTCGATGGCATCGTTGAAGATTCTAAAATGTTTGTGACCAAGTCTCTAAAGCAATATTTTTTTAAGTGTAAAATTATACGTATTTGTAAATCCAAACCATAATTACGAGTACAGCGAAATACTGGTATGAAATTTTAAAGTTCAATGAACGCACTGATATATTGGAAGTAAAAGCGATGCACTAATTGACCCACAGTAACGTGCATCAATCAAAATAGATTGGACTAAAATGAAAATCACAATTTTTTCAGAAGATTACCTGCAGCTGCTAAAAAAAAAAGCTTCAAGTATCAGTTTCATTAATAAAATTCAATGAGTTTACATAAATATAATTCTATATGGAAATAATATAATAAATACGCTTACTATATTTATTTAGTTTAATATTTTGAATTAAGGCTTGAAAATATTTATAAATCAATGCACATAAGCACACGTTTTTTACAGTTATTATACTTATTTTAAAGCAGACACAAATACTTGTTCAACAGATTAGCAATTAGGCAAGGGTTACATGTTTAAGCCACATACATATACATATGTACATACATACATAGATGGCGCAATAAAAATGTCTGTACATATTTAAAGTATCTCGGCTTTGTTGTTTTTGATTTTCTTTATTATTTTATTTTTTAATATATTATACCATCCGTCTTGAATTATACGGGACAGTCCTCTTTTTTTACCCATTGTCCTGGTAATTTATTTATGTATTTTATACGGGACGCCAAATGTTCTGTATCTCTTTTAATGTCCTGTATTTGTCCCGTATTCGGTGTTTCGTCTAGAGTCCAACCGATTAATCGGCCGATACTGAGGCTAGTATCAGCCATAAGTGTCGGCATCGGCCGTTTTTGGCCGGTTCTTGAATGAGGTAATGTTATTTATAAAAGCATTTGTGCTTGAAATGAATTTATATTCCGATTGTCGATTCTTCGCCAATTAAATGCTGAATATAAATTCATTTCAAGAACAAATGGTTTTATAAAAATTTTTATAATAACAAAATAAAAACATAAATAACATTACCTCATTCAAGAATCGGCCAAAAACGGCAGATGCCAATTCTTTTGCCCGATACTAGCCTCGGCATCGGTCAAGTAATCGGTAGGACTCTAGTTTCGACGCTTTAACAGCTTTTAAGTTTTAAGTGATTTTGGTATATGATCGTAATTTTCTCCATAAACAGTTATTATTTTCTAATCTGAATGCCTGTGATTCGAATCGAGGAATATATACAGTGACCAAAATAGAAATTTAGACTCGTTATTTTAGTAAGTTTTGGATATTGTTCCTCAGTTTATTTAATGTTTTTTTATTTATTTTATGAAAGTAAAGCTATTTTCCTAACAAAAACCATATAACACCAACTTTCCGACTTTGTTCAAAAAACTATAAAAATTAATTCTGCAATGTTTCATTAAAATTACAAACTTTTTAATTAGCATCTTTAAAAAAAATTTGGTTTGCAGTTTTGTAACTCACTAAAACTGAGTATAATAAAAGGCGAGTGGAAAGTGCTGCTCATTTGCTTCTCTTTGAAAAAAATTTTCAAACATATTTACATTGTATGTAAAAATTGCGTAACACCGTAAACAAAAAAATTTCCAAAAATTAATGGCATGCCTTAGCGACTTAAAATTGACATTATTATACTAAAATTTAACGAACTTTTTAAACAAATTTTACGGGGTAAAAATCTCGAGAAATTTATCCTACAAATTTGTGATCTTACTATAAGGATACTGTTTCAGGGCTATTACATCTAGGATCATTGAAGAAGGCTTTAAGATCTGTAAGCTGCTGTGAAAAAAATTTGCAAAAATATTTTTTTACCCGTATTCGGCTCTCATAAATGTGGTCACCGTAATTATAGGCCATGCTTAAATGTAAACCACCTTGGATTTGATAGCGAGCTTAAGAATTTTCCAAAATGCGTGGCAAACTGTACGAATGATAGCCTCATCTGTTGAGTTCCTTTCCCTTGCCAAAGAGTTTTTCAGCACATCCAGTGTTCAGCGTTTCTTGCCACACGCTTTGATCTGTATGTAGAATGATCCAAATTCCCAAACCACTCAAATCCGGCGATGATGACGGCCCCTGTTCGGGTCTAATAAACGAAGGAACATTTTCTGCAAGCAAATTTTGAGTACGCTGCACAGCTGTTGGAGAGAGTAGAGTTACAATAGATTTTCACAACTGCTGTCCAGCCTCATGAAACCGTTTGCTGGTACGTTGAACTAATTTCCCGCTTAATTGATATTTTGCCAGGCCTTGACGTATTTGAATACTGGTTTTTACTTATAAGGGAAGGCCTCTAAAGCCAAGTTTATTTTAAACCTGTAAGATATTTTATTTTTTTTTAAATACCTATGCGTCCAGAAAATCTTTGTAAAATTTGAGCATTTCCAGATCGGCAATTTCTGCCAAATGGTAGTACTTTTTAAACGGACACTTCAATTGCGCCACTCGCCAAATACACATTTACATCTGTACATATTTGTAAAAATACGAGTATTTACATGTGTACATACATAGCTAAATACAATGCAAGAGAGGTGTGAAAATAATAATTTGAAAATGAAATTAAAATGCAAATATGTGAGAAAGTATTCATTGTGATTTTATACAAAGAAGATCGTTAACATTAAGAAATTTAGGCGAAATTATTGAGTTTAGCTGCCGTAAGCGACTTGACAAGTTATGTCATTGATTCTACAATATAAACATATATATGTACATACATATATGTACTTAGGTACATTTAGAAAAAAAAAAAAGCAAATTATTTTAAACTACATAACTCGTTCTCTCAGCTGGCTAATATATACATATATATAAGACCGTCTCAAGAATATGTGAAAATAAATTTATTTGCAAATTTTGATATGCATACCCTCTACTTTTGTGCTTCTTAGCCTAAATAACATATACAGATATGAAGTTTTATGGCTGTAGAATAACTATAACACCCGTGCCGACTTTTAGTTGAAGCTTTAGTTAATAACTTGAATTAATCGTCCATGCAAACTTTGGAAATGCGAAAAATTTTATTTGTTTCCCATACTTTAGCGCATTTCAGGTAAATCTGCATCAATAAATTTTTAATAGGACGGCAGGATTCCTCCCGAGGACATCGAAAAAATTAATTAAACTAAAATATCTTTTACAATTTGTATCCTTCCATATCCTTACAAAAATTAAACCAAGATTCTCCAAAATGCATTCAAAATCAAATAGATATGTATCTTGAAGGATAGTATTTTTAAAGGACATTTTAGACATGTCGGCCGCTGTGGTGTAGTGGTAAGCAGTGCGCGCTTCCACTCCACAATGCCTGGGTTCAAACCCTGGTCAAAGCAACATCGCAAAAATATAGAAAGGTTTTTTCTTAACAGCGGTCGTCCCTCGGCAGGCAATGGCAAACCTCCGAGTGTATTTCTGCCATGAAAAACAGCTTCTCATAAAAATACAATCGCCGTTCGGAGTCGGCGTAAAACTGTAGGTCCCTCCGCTTTGTGTGACAACATCAAGGCGCACGCCACAAATCGGAGGAGAAGCTTGGCCAAACACTAACATATGTGTAAGCGCCAATCTATTATTATTATTATTTTAGACATGTTCCAAAATCTTGTTTTGAATTTTTCTTTTAATTGATACCCATAAATATTTCCATATTTTGTGTATGCTTTTAGAAATATGAATAATATAATTTAATGGTCCTTTGGAAAAAATCCTGACTATTAAGCCCTAATACTGTAAGGCGTATAGTAATACCGCGTTATAAAGAAGTAAAATGAGTAGGTTAACAAAACACGCGAATTGCACAAAAATTATTTTGGTAACTTAGACTGCAAGTCTTCAGGGGTTGCCGTGGTCCGAATTGCATAAAATTTTATTTGGATAGTTTTTAAGACAAAACCAATAAATATATATACAAATGTATATCTTTCTGCATTCTGTGGAAATTGGTAACCAAATCAACTTCAACCTCTACCACCAAATACCCAAATCACTGAATAGCTCTTCCGACGTGGGTAAGTCGTAATTTTCATTCACCCATTCAGAATTCTCGCCCGTCTTATTCTGTTGACTGCCATACTCTTTTCTATAGCCAACTTTGCGCAAATCATCTTCATCACACTCTTCCTCATCGTCGTCTTCCACCGCCTCCAATGCGCTGCGTCTGACCAAACGTGATTTGGCAAAGTTGGATCGCTGTTCGCTGGGCATTACTTCAAGCAGTTCACTAAGTCCACTTATATCAACTTCTCTTTCTTTCTCAAGTTTTGGTTCATCCGCCTTGGCTGCAGTTAATTCTTCAGCTGTTAGCTCTGTTGTAGCCGCCACCCGTTGTATGCGTTCGAATATGGAGAGCATATGACGTCTAAATCGACTGTAGTCAAAATTTGCGTGCGTCACATTTGTTTCAATCGCATTTATGCCTTCATTGTTCTTCACGCGATTTAAGGGACCATAATGGTAGAGCATATCAATGCCCGGCGACATTGATTCCTCCCAACTCTGTGTAAGACAAAAAAAAAA
>NW_023458561.1:38091059-38093790 GCF_013731165.1 Rhagoletis pomonella
TCGATAAACGTGCAGCAGAGGATGTGCGCATACAATTTACTATCAAAGCTGAGACTAGTGATGATGCCGATGTGCTGCTATTGGATGTACCCGCACATGTGGCCGTGAAAGAATTACCCTCCTGCACGGGCATATTGAAGTTGAGATGTAAGCAGGAGTTGGCTGAGTTGCAAGTGGTTTTCAACTTGGCCGAAGGCTTACGCTGTAGTCAAGATACACTCGCCTATGTGGATATGAGAGCAGGGCAGGTCGAGACGTTGGAGTTGGACTTTTATGTGGATGATCTGCTGCATTTGTATACGGCACGCGTCGATGTTATTGTTTCCTTTATCAGCAATAAAGTGAGTGAAATGTGTGGAATAATGAGCGAAAAGGAATTGTATTTGTCGTTCGCTTTATTTGCTACTAGGGTATACCGCGCGTCTTGCAACAATCCGCATACTTACCGCTAAGCATGTTCTTCAAACAAAAGCATCCACAAAAGTCGGCTGAGATCAAACTTACATACAATATTATGTCGAAAACGCTAACACCCAAGCTATCTACGTTCTTTCCCGAATTTGTAGCGATGGAAAGTGAATCGCAAGCGCTGGGACTCCTACTACTTTGCCCGGGCGATGAGAAACGTGAAGAGGTTGTGACTATTGTGCTGGCAAAGAACTCCAATCGTCTGCGGTTGGTATTACAGTATTAAAGCTGCTGATTGAATTGCCAATATCTTTTTGTTTTTTGAAATTCTTTAGAATACAATCAGATACATTAGAGACACTTCCAATGATATTAGAACGTATAACGAAAGTGGGATTGGAAAATGCGCAAGAGTCGCATGCTTCAAAGGATAAACGTGTGAAAAATGTGATAAATCCCAGAGTAAAAACGATTATGGCCAATCCAGCGCTACCAATCCACTCCATTTTGCTTAAGATCGATCTGCATCGCGAGACACAAGAGAATATACACAAGCAAATGGTAAAACTGTTGAAACTCTCTGGCGATCTAGATCTACATAGTACATAACATATTTTTTTTCGTTTTACAGTTGGAATTGGATTTGTTATTGCAACAATTTAAAACACTACAGCGCAGATTACAGGATCACTCTGAGGATGAGTCCAAGGAAACATTGGTCATGCAGATTGAGGAAAATTATGATCAACTCATAGCTGAGGGTGATAAATTAATGGAAATACGCAAACAGGAAAAAGCGTAAGTATAAATGCAAATATACTATACCAGATTTTACGCGCGGCTCTGCCCGCCTGACATACCGTTTAATGTTATGCTGTCAAATGTTATAGCTGCAACTCAAACTATTCTACCGAATGCTATACATAGAGTGTAAATTAACGAATTAACTAAGTAAAATTTTAGTTTTGAAACGGTTAAGTACCCTCCTTAAAGACTAGTATTTTGCAGACACACTTTCTTTATCTTGTTTCATTAGGCGCCCGCATTTAAATGTTTCATTAATTTCTGCAACCCTTAAAAATATTTAACAAAGGATTATTTTAGGAATAAAGCTTACTTAAACCTTTTTCATCTGACAGCCATATTAAAAATGTCCTTCAACTTAATAAAATTTACTTTGAACCTTCAAAAACATGTTTGAAATAAACGTTTCCTTACCTTGTTAATTAATGGGATTTTGAATTAAAACCCAGGTGGCAATCTTTCTAAAAAAGATTTCCGAAATAAACCTTTCTCTTTTGATGGCCATATAAAAATATTTAATAAAACTTGCTAATTAAACTCATTTTGAATTTCCAAACAGGTGGCAGCCTTCAAAAATATTTTCGAAATGAAGTCTTCTATAGGAAGATAGGTCTACTTCGACTTGATTACCAAATAAAATATTTCTTTTAACTTTTTAGTGAAATTGATTTCGCACTCAAAAACAGGTGTCAGTCCCCTCAACAATCATTTTCGAGCTTTCTTAAATCCCTATCGTTTGATATCCATAGAACAATATTTTTCATTTAACTTGTTAACTAAATCGATTTCAACATTTTGCACAGGTTGGCTTGCTTTTCGAGGCATTGATTCATCCTTTGTAAGGCCCCGTAACCAGCGGTTGTGCTACTGAGTTGGGCAAGCATTCCAACAGCTGCTATTCTATCGCTTGTTTTGTATAGAAAAAGATTTCACATGCAAATAGATTTTAAGAATTGCAATTTTTGAGAGAAGAAATTAAAAGTATTTCAAATTTCGAGACCAAATAATTTGAAAAAATAAAAATAAAAATCCAATCAGCTGTTGTACTAATACTACCTGTTCAATGTGCCTTGACTTCACCTGACAAACAACAAAACAAAAATTCAACAATTGTATTGAGATTGAGGCCGGGTCTTTTTTACAGAAAATTTTGTGGAAAAAGAACTCTAATTTACATTTTGGTAGAAGTTATAGCCGGGCCATTCCACTGTGACTGGTGGGACATTTTACTCCAGAATGTGATCAATTGTGAATTTTAGCTATGTCGTTGGAACCTTTACAACATCGAAACACATTTTTTAACATAGTACGATAACTAATATTTAAAATTGCTCTAACAAAAATACCAAATGATTTCTTAGTTTTATGTAACTATCATTTGAATGAACAGTTTTTTGAGATAGGGCGTTTTCGAACTGGCTGCCGAGAGTGGTCGATCTTCCACTCAGCGATGTTACATTAAAAATAGGAATTTGAATAGCAGCTTTTGGAACGTTCGCCCAACTCGGCAGCACGACCG
>NW_023458561.1:38093890-38096570 GCF_013731165.1 Rhagoletis pomonella
AACTCTGTGTAAGACAAAAAAAAAATAGTGAATGAGTGGGACAATTGGGATTGAAAACGATGTTTGTGTTGTGAGTGCATCTTACTAGTTCTGTCCAATCCTCAATCGGTGTGCAAAGCACTGCGCAAATGACATTCACCAGCTTTTCCTCCATGCGTAGCGCGCCGATAAGTGAAGTGGCTACGGAAATTGCGCAATTAAGGCCACAACGTTGCCTGAAAGAAATGAAAATAAGCTGGTGATTACGAAAGAAAAGTTGCCTCCAAATAGCTGAACAGTTGCTGCATACTGAATGTCAAATATGAGTAAATACATTTTTCAAATTCCTATCTTTAATGTAACACTGCTGAGTGGAAGTTGGACCTCTCCCGGCAGCCAGTTCGAAAACGCCCTATCTCAAAAAACTTTTCATTCAAATGATAGTTACATACAACTAAGAAATCATTTGGTATTTTTGTTAGAGCAATTTTAAACATTAGTTATCGTACTATGTTAAAAAATGTGTTTCGATGTTGTAAAAGTTCCAACGACATAGCTAATATTCACAATTGATCACATTCTGGAGTAAAATGTCACACTACTCACAGTGGAATGGCCCGGCTATAACTTCTACCAAAATGTAAATTAGTGTTGTTTTTCCACACAATTTTCTGTAAAAAAGACCCGGCCTCAAGCTCAATACAATTGTTGAATTTTTGTTTATTGTAATGGATAAGTGGATAACAAATTTGGTTGTTATTTTTCATGGCTCAATGAACAGGTGAAGTCAAGGCACATTGAACAGGTAGTAACACAGTATAGCAGCTGATTTGATTTTTTTTTTTTTTCAAATTATTTGGTCTCGAAATTTGCCACATTTTTAATTTCTTCTCACAAAAATTCCAAAAGGTTAAAATCTATTTGCATGTGAAACCTTTTTCCATACAAAACAAGCGATAGAACAGCAGCTGGTCGAAAAGCAAGCAAATTTACTAAGATAGAAAGTTGTTGTTGAAGAGGGCCGCCACCTGCTCAAAATTTCAACATTTCATTTACAAGTTAAATGAAAAATATTGTTCTATGGATGTCAAACGATAGGTGTTCAAGAAAGCTTGAAAACGATTTTTGAGAGGACTGCCACCTGTTTTTGATCGCGAAATCCATTTCAACAAAAAGTTAAAAGAAATATTTTATTTGGCCATCAAGTCAACAAGAAGTCTAAGAAGACTTCATTTCGAAAATATTTTTGAGGGCTGCCACCTGTTTGGAAATTCAAGAAGAGTTTAATTAGCAAGTTTTATTAAATATTTTTATATGGGCGTCATAAAATTTTACTTAGTTAATTAATTAATAACATCTTACATATTTACACTCTATAGCATTCGGTAGAACAGTTTGAGTTGCAGCTATAACATTTGAAAGCATAACATTAAACGTTATGTCGGCGGGCAGAGCCGCGCGTAAAATCTGGTATAGTATATTTGCATTTATACTTACGTTTTTTCCTGTTTGCGTATTTCCATTAATTTATCACCCTCAGCTATGAGTTGATCATAATTTTCCTCAATCTGCATGACCAATGTTTCCTTGGACTCATCCTCAGAGTGATCCTGTAATCTGCGCTGTAATGTTTTAAATTGTTGCAATAACAAATCCAATTCCAACTGTAAAACGAAAAAAAATATGTTATGTGTGTAGATCTAGTCGCCAGAGAGTTTCAACAGTTTTACCATTTGCTTGTGTATATTCTCTTGTGTCTCGCGATGCAGATCGATCTTAAGCAAAATGGAGTGGATTGGTAGCGCTGGATTGGCCATAATCGTTTTCACTCTGGGATTTATCACATTTTTCACACGTTTATCCTTTGAAGCATGCGACTCTTGCGCATTTTCCAAAGCCACTTTCGTTATACGTTCTAATATCATTGGAAGTGTCTCTAATGTATCTGATTGTATTCTAAAAAGAGTTTCAAAAAACAAAAAGATATTGGCAATTTAGTCAGCAGCTTTAATACTGTAATACCAACCGCAGACGATTGGAGTTCTTTGCCAGCACAATAGTCACAACCTCTTCACGTTTCTCATCGCCCGGGCAAAGTAATAGGAGTCCCAGCGCTTGCGATTCACTTTCCATCGCTACAAATTCGGGAAAGAACGTAGATAGCTTGGGTGTTAGCGTTTTCGACATAATATTGTATGTAAGTTTGATCTCAGCCGACTTTTGTGGATGCTTTTGTTTGAAGAACATGGTTAGCGGTAAGTATGCGGATTGTTGCAAGACGCGCGGTATACCCTAGTAGCAAATAAAGCGAACGACAAATACAATTCCATTTCGCTCATTATTCCACAAACTTCACTCACCTTATTGCTGATAAAGGAAACAATAACATCGACGCGTGCCGTATGCAAATGCAGCAGATCATCCACATAAAAGTCCAATTCCAACGTCTCGACCTGCCCTGCTCTCATATCCACATAGGCGAGTGTATCTTGACTACAGCGTAAGCCTTCGGCCAAGTTGAAAACCACTTGCAACTCAGCCAACTCCTGCTTACATCTCAACTTCAATATGCCCGTGCAGGAGGGTAATTCTTTCACGGCCACATGTGCGGGTACATCCAATAGCAGCACATCGGCATCATCACTAGTCTCAGTTTTGATAGTAAATTGTATGCGCACATCCTCTGCTGCACGTTTATCGA
>NW_023458561.1:38096670-38102885 GCF_013731165.1 Rhagoletis pomonella
TATACTACGAAATATCGATACAAGAGTATAGATGAACATACATACATACATTAGTGCATAAGCAGTCCCATTAGATGATATGCGCCAAAGCTGGCATTTCTATGTCACATCGGTATACCACGAGAACTCCAACGCCAGAACTACACGCGCTCCTTCTATTTGTTTTATTTCGTGTTTCTATTTTTTATTAAAGTAGAGCGCACGGTTGTTGATAATTTCTTAAAGCAGTCATAGCATTATATTCGTACATAAACACATTTGCATTTAAGTACGAACACTTGCGGTTGCATACCCACCCAGTAAGCAAAATGTTTCAGAGTTGCTTTAAATCGAGACGACACAGTGAAATTTATCATCACATCACAGTGAAATTTAAAGAAATACTTAACCATTTTCGATATTTTAATATTTATTTATTTATTCATTGCAAGCAAATTAACAGAATGACTTAAAATTAATACCATTTCTAACAAATGGCAACCTTCCTAAGTAAAGGTCAGGAATAAATCCCATTCCAAACCCATTTCGATTTATACCCATCTTTTAGTAATTCATCCAACTTACTGAATAATTTGAATGTATCTTTTTATACACGTTCGAAATGTTCAAACTAAAGATTTCTTACCATTCTTTCGTTTTACTACGGTATTTTTATATTTCATATACTTTTTGAATTAGTTAATTGAGTTAGACCTTTCAAACAGGTGGCAGCCTTCTTCAAAAGTATTTTCAAGCTTAATCATTATTAATTCTCCTTGGCCGGACACTTCGATACATATTTTAATTAGCTGATGAATTAAGTAAAATTTTAATTTTCAAACATGTGGCAACCCCGCTAAATAGTCAGAAATAAAAAATTTTCAAACCTCCTTCGATTGAAACCCATATTTTAATAATTCGTTTAACTTATAAAATAATTTGAATTTAACTTTTTAAAAAGGTGGCAACTCTCTTCCAACACCATATTTTGATATTTCTATAGCTTCAGTATAAGTTAACTAAATTCGTAATTTCAAGCAGGTTGCGACCCTCTTCAAAATATTTTTAAACTACTACTTTCTAAAAGCCCTTTCGTTTGGCACCCATATGTCGATACATATTTCTCTTACCTAATATGATTTTTTAAAACATTTGGCAACCGTCTTATAGTTCAGCTAGGAAACAAAGCTTTTCAAAAGCATTTCGATTGATGCCCATTTTGTAATATGTAATTGATTTATTTTTTAAATAATTTTAATCTAATTTTTTAAAAGGCGGCAACTGTTTTCAAAAAAGTAAAATCTTATTGAATATCTACAGTCTAAGGCTTTTAGTTTGACGCCTCATTTTGAAAAGTCGAACGAACGGTGCGGGTTTGATGGCATTGATTATTAAATAATTTGAATTTAATTTTTCAACAGGTGGCAACTCTTTTCGAAAAACTAAAACCAGTTTGCATATCTACAGACCAATCGCTTTAATTTGACACCTCACTTTTGAAAATCGGGCGAACGGTACAGATCTTTTAACAAAAAATCCCTTCGCGTATTATATATCGTCCTTTAAAGTACAAAGCCGCGTATCGTCATTCTGCAAAACCGCGTAACTGACATTTGCTGCCAAAAATTGGATTTGCTCACACAAGCTCTTGGCTCAATCCGTATCCATCCGTGGTAATGGGTCGAAATACATGTCGGAAGGTGTGTCTGGTTAAAAGCACACACCACTTTTTTGTGTGTGCTATATATATATTCTGATCTTTTTATTTACTGGATATCTTATTCTAAGTATAAAAACGAGAAAAAATATATGTATTTAATGCTTTCAAACGCCGTCTTGATTAAAAGAAATGGGAGGAAAGAATCCATTTTGGTAGGTTTTTGAACCCGCTCTTGGTAGGAAAGAAAGTTTTTCAGTGGCAACCCTGTACCAGAGTCCAGCAAAAAAAAAACTTGATTGCAGATGTCCTCTAAAGCTGCTACGTCCGGTGAGGATGCTGTAATGGTTCTAAGCTTGTGTTTGGGGGTGGTTAATTAGAAGTTTATATCACTTAACATTATAGCACTCCTGAGCGCTTCTCGTAGAAACTCCGAAAGGAGCAATAACAACTTACCGCTTCACTGAACAAATTTTAAATGAAAGAAGCTCTCCTAAATGTTTCCATATTAATTTTAAAAGAAACTTTGTGAAAGGATACCGCATTAATTTTATGAGGTACTAGCTTGGTGGAAGGTTTCTCTAGAGTCTAGACTTTCTACAATCAGCGAGGAGGAATAAATACTTGCTCCCAATGACATCGCATTGAAAGTTACAATAGGGGTATTCTCTGAGTCTTGCAAAGCCCTTGCACGGTGCACAGATTGCACGGATTGCACGGTAAAAACCGGTTTTCGTATGGGACAGCTTTGCAAACCGTGCAATCCGTGCACCTTGCAAGGGCTTTGCAAGACTCAGAGAATACCCCTAATGTATTTCTGGAGGAAATGGCTGAACTTTGCCTCAAACAAATAAATATATATCCAAATAAGTTTGGAAAGGTCTTGGATCTCGTTTACGTTGATGATATTCCGAAGGCCTCTATTAATCGGTGTGATCCCCTAGTTTTGCCGGAAGATGCATACCATCCTGCTGTTGAGTTAAGCTACGAAATCATAAATGAAATACATAATAATAAGTCAAGTTCAAGTACTAGATATGTTTTTGCGAAAGCAAATTTCAGGAAAATTAACAAAGAACTTTCAAAGTTATCTTGGCCAATATATAGAGATGACGTGGAGCGTAGCGTTGAGCACTTGTGATACTGATACTGTTTTAAATTTGCTTCGAAAGTATGTGCCAATACGTAATATTGTTCATGAAGAACCAATACAATTATGGTTCACTAAAGAGCTTAAAAAATTTAAAAATAAAAAGTCGCACTCTTTTAAACTGTATAAAAGAACGGGCTTACACAGTGATTACCTAAGGTACTCAGTTTTGCGGCATAGCTGCTTTGCATTAAATAAGAAATGTTATAATTCATATTTATGTAAAATTAAGAAGAATTTAATTAACAATCCTAAATCATTTTATGGTTTCGTAAATTCAAAGCGTAAGGCACATGGTTTTCCGTCCGCTATGCATTATCGCAACACTGTATCTAGCGACAGCCAACTCATTGCCAACATGTTTGCTCGGTTCTTTAGGTCCAATTATTCTGTAGACTTCCCTATAAGTGGAGACTATCCGTACGAGCTTTGTCCAATCAACTCTGCTTATATTCCAGTAATATCTTCCGATGAAGTTTTACACTATTTAAAAACCTTAAAAGCGTCATTTAGGCCTGGACCTGATCATATTCCGACCTGTTTTCTTAAAAACTGCGCTGAGAACATCTGCGAGCCTTTAACAACTCTATTCAATTTGTCACTTAAACATGGCGTTTTTCCGTCAGCCTGGAAGGAGTCTTTCATAATACCACTTCACATAAACGGCAGCAGGTCCTCTATAGAAAACTATCGAGGCATAGCGAAACTCTCCGCTATCCCCAAATTATTCGAAGCAATTATTGTTAACCAGCTGACATATTCTATATCTTCTTCAATTACACAATCTCAACACGGGTTTTCTAAAGGAAAATCTACTATGACTACTTATTGGAGTTTACAAATCATGTCCCAAACGGTTTTAGAGAAAATGCTCATACCGACGTAATATACACCGACTTCAGTAAAGGTTTTGACAAAGTATGTCACTCGTTACTCATCCGTAAACTCGACCTAATGGGATTTCAGCCCAGTCTTCTTCAATGGATCTCATCTTACCTCTCTGATAGAGGTACAAAACTATCGATGGCACTATCGATAGTATCGATGTTTTTTATTTTTCCCTACTATCGATTGTTTTTTGGTCCTATCGATAGTCCGACAGACATGTGATTCGGTATTTATTTTAGTTTTATTTCTTCTTTTCGTTTCTCTT
Source organism: Rhagoletis pomonella (assembly GCF_013731165.1). NCBI lineage: Eukaryota > Metazoa > Arthropoda > Insecta > Diptera > Tephritidae > Rhagoletis > Rhagoletis pomonella. The sequence goes on from NW_023458561.1 coordinate 38,100,610, forward strand.
AAACATCCAAGTTGAACTAAAAATTTGGTTGCTACTTTTTTAAAAGAGTAATGTCAAATTTCGAAAATGACGCAAAACCTTGCATCTTTTAAAATACCGCTAAAAAACTGATACAAATTAATTTATACCAAAACTTTCCATATTATCTACCACCACTATTTATTATTTATGAAAAGGTAAATAAAAACCATTACTTCTCAGATAAAAAATGGTTTCTTCTTCTAAAATTGAAATTTACTTGATAAATACCTTATATATGACGGAGGAAATCTAAAACCACAAATATAAAATTTCAGTATGCCCAATTTTTTTCCATTTCAATTCATTTCAAATTTTCAATAAATTTACTTCTAACTTAAGGGTTAAACAATTAAAAAAGTGTACAGTAGTTTACAAGAATATCCAAACGTAGTTTCGAAATATATTTTTAAGGAAATCTTCATACGAATTGAGCCAAAACCATATAAATACGATACTATCGACGATATATCGATAGTTTTGAAAATAATCTCGAAAACTATCGATGGTCTGACTATCGATAGTTTTGCACCTCTACTCTCTGATAGAACACAAAGAGTTATTGTTAATAATTGTTCTTCCAACATCATTAAAGTTTCTTCAGGAGTTCCCCACGGAAGCCACATTGGTCCGATTCTGTTCCTGATATTCATTAATGATATTTCTTCTATAATAAAACATTCAAAAATTTTAATGTATGCCGATGATGTGAAACTTTTTAAAACATTGTCCTCTATCGAAGAAAGGTCTTTGTTACAAGCAGATCTGAACAACGTGGTTAGTTGATGTAATACAAACTATATGCCACTAAACCTTCAAAAATTTAAAGTTATGTGTTTCTCTCGGAGGGCTGTTCAACCAGCTGTTTATTCAATATCAAATTATAATCTGGAGCAGGTGTCCAATTTTGTCGATCTTGGTATCACAATGGATTCCAAACTCAATTTCAACCATCATATTAATGTTACAGTCAATAAAGCCAAAGGCGTTTTTGCATTTGTAAGGCAATGGTCAAAAGAGTTCAAAGATCCTTCTGTTACAAAAGCTCTTTTTACCAGTTTAGTTAGACCTATACTAGAATACGGATCTATTGTTTGGAATCCCCGCTACCAAGTTCATTCAGAAAGGATTGAATCAATTCAAAAACAATTCTTGCTATTTGCATTGCGTAATTTTAACTGGGATTCAGATTACAATCTGCCCCCTTACACAAGTCGTCTAAAGCTCATAAATTTGCCTACACTCGCAAGTCGTAGAGAAATGCTGGGTATAATATTTATCGTAAAATTAATGACAGGCTTGATTAATAGCCCGGCCCTCCTGGCTGAGGTAAATTTTAATGTTCCTTCTCGAGTGTCAAGATACTTTCGACCTCTATTTTTAAAGCCATGCAAAACTAATTTTGAACTAAACGAATCATTCCGTGGTTTATGTCAAGATTTTAACTGTCATTCCAGCACGTTTGACGTATCGGACTCGATTTTTACTATAAAAAAAACTATTATTTCCACTCTCAATAATTGAAATACTATCTTTAGCATATCCAATCAGCTGATGAATTTGATTCTGTAGCTGAATAGTTTTAGATCTCGACACTTAACAAATTCCTGTTTCCACTACTCGGCACCAAAAAACTAAAAAAAAAAAAAAAGGTTCCGTACGTCATGCGGACTGCGCCCCTCGTGTCGGTTGGGCGGGAATGGAGGGTAAAAAGCCGTTGGGATTAATTGATTAATTAATTTTTGCACCCGAAAATTTTAAACTTTTTATTCAGAACTTTTAGAAAAGTTTTGGGTATGCAGTTTTCTAGCTCAATAAATTTTAGTGTGTTTAAGAGCAAATTTCAAGTCGCTAGAAAATCGCGTTGGTTTTTAATAATTTTTTTGGCTGACGGTGTTGTGTATTTTCTTCCATATAAAATATGCTCGACAATATGGGTGTAAGACGAAGAAGGTTTCAAAAGATTTAAGTTTAAAAATATTATTAAACAATTTATATAGAGCTCGAGGCCATTTTTTAAATGAAAATTTATTGTGGAAAAGTAACAATAATTTGAAAAAATGGTAGAAGTGATAGCTATTTCGGAAATCACCACGTTTCCTCATCAGACTTCTTTCAGTAGGATTCGAACCGACGATCCCACTGACTCAGCCAGTTGCCTATGCACCGTGCTAAGTACGCCTTGTAAATTATCGTTTGCTTTTTCCACTATTTTCATTTTTGTTATGCCAACACAATCAAGCGCAGCTATTCCGCTG
>NW_023458561.1:38102985-38107444 GCF_013731165.1 Rhagoletis pomonella
AAAACATCGATACTATCGATAGTGCCATCGATAGTTTTGCACCTCTACTTCTCTTGCATCAGAATGAACGCTTGCTCTCTCAATTTTTATGTGTTGGATATTTTTTTGTCGTTATCGAACGCCATCCAGTAAAAATTTGGAAAAACTATTACAAATTTTTGACTTATCGAACGCAACTATTATCACGATATTTGGATCGCGATCCATATTGATGAATTGATGGATCGCGCACGAATGCTACATGCTCAATATTTATCGCGTCAGTATTTGCACATTTTTTGTGCTGAGCGCTTAATATGACGCTAGAAAATATTTTTATTTTGCACGAATAATTTAGGATTCCACAATGCTAATTAAAATTTTTTCAATTTGTTTTGAAAGGTTTTAAGCAACGAAAGCGAAGGCATAGCCAATATGTTTTCGATGTTCGCATTATGAGAGTATAAGATGTACTGACGAAATGTATGGATCGCGGTTTGAAAATGCTACACGTTCAATATTTATTGACGGTATTGCGATCCAGATTTCAAAATTTTTAGAAATCTTGCGATATGTGTCACGATCCATCAATACTGCATGCTACACCGTCAATAAATATCGCGATACTTGGATCACGTCAATAAATACTGACGTGTGACAGGGCCCATACAAATATTTCTTCACACTAAACACCGATTATTATGAGCATAAAAATCGATTTATCGGAACAAACGCCGTTTCGAAACACGGATTTCCACCTTCAGCTGTTTACCGCCCAAAAACCAAATGGTTACTTTTTATTTTCTAGTAGATTTAAAAGTTTGGACAATTGTTGAAATTCCTTTACCTAATGGCCGATTTAGGACAATTTGATGGGCTTGGTTTGTCGACATATTTACTGAAAAAGCTGCAGCGTAGATGTATAACGTCGAGATACGAGCTGCTCATCACAACTAATGCAGAATTAATGGAAATTACGGGTCTGTCGGAAATTGCTCTTTTGGAAATTAAACAAAAGTTGGGAGAAGACTATTTCCCGCGCCAGCAATGTATTTTATTTAAGAAAAAAACAATTGCTAAAGTATACAAAACTGGCATCGAAAAGTAAGTACATATTTTAAAAAGGATATGATCAACAATTTCATCAAGCACTTTGTTTTTCTGCCAGCAGCTTCGATATACTAACCGCTAAAATACCACTCCAAACTGGTAGTATATGGGAAATTTGCGGCAAATCAAGTGCTGGCAAAACTCAATTGTGTCACACAATTGCCCTTAATTTCGTGGCGCAATCACATGGGACTGTTTTATACATCGACACCAAAGGTGACTTTTCAGGTACACGCGTCATGGAAATGTTGCGCACTCGAAATGTACCCAATAAGGACTGTGGGCGTATAATGCAAGAAGTACTGGTGGAGCGTACAAGCTCTGCTGAAGGCACATGTGATATATTAGAAAAACTGCTAACACAGTTGACGGCTGGAACCAACTCAGATTTGAGTAATTTAAAATTAGTCGTAATTGATGCATTGCCGGCAGTGTTTTTTACACATCGCACGGAAACGGAGCATTTAAGAGGTTCGTTTATTAATGGTCATTAGAAAGGATAAAACGAAGCTTTTATTACTATTTTAGGAAAATATTTGTTGACGACATTGAACAACTTAGTGTATAAGTTATCCAAAGAGCATCATATCGCTTTTATTTATGTAAATTTGCTAGTGAATATTGAAGAAGAAACACTAGCAGCCGAAGATGAAGGTAAACAATAAGGCCTTGCTAGCCATGTGAATAATATTTCTAATATTACAAATTTTACAATAATAGAATATGAAGAACATATTGAAGAAGTTACAGCATCACCAAGCCATGGTAGTGGCAAAGGTATGCGTCCAGCTTTAGGTGAATATTGGAGCCGAGCACCTCGTTTGCGTTTATCCATTGGAATACCCCCAGATTCTTCTGCTATGACAAATGAACGCACACTAAGGATAATCAAAAGCTGCTATACTGCTGCTGGTGGCATGTGCAGCTTACGCATAACATCTGCTGGTGTTCTCTGATTTGATAATGTATAATACTCGAAAGTATATCAGCGAATAACAATTTGAAAGTAAGTCATAGTTTTGAAAAAATGCAAAACTTTCAATAAAAAATATACATAGTTATTAACAGATAATAGGCGACATAAATACATCATTTTAATTTCTTCTAGAGTCAGAGCTCATTTACTTTAAATCCTACTTCAGTTTGCGAGTTTTACTACACGTAAAAATAACAATAATTCAATTCAAAATGCGTATGGAAATAATTTATTAATTTACCAACACATTTTAGAGCGTGTCCTATCACCATTCAAAATCAAAAAATATTGGGCATTGACATTGCTATAATGATAATAATAACATTAATATACTATATAATAATATCATTATTTTGGCGCTTACACTTTTGCTGCTGCTCCTATTTGTGGTGTGCTTATTGATGTTGTTACATTAATGGAGGGACCTACAGTTTTATGCTGAAATGGCAAATGGATGTTATGAGAAGCTTTTTCATGGCAGAAATACACTCAAGAAGTTTTGTCATTGCCTGCTGAGGGGCGAGAAAATGCACATAAACAAGATTGAGTGCAAACCCACCAGAATTCCCGATATCTTAACGAAATCTTTAGAAAGTATCTCATTTATCTAACAATTTTTTTACGAATCTTCAATGAAAGTTATATGAAGTGGTTGACACGAACTCACAAAGAAATTTCTGTATGAAAAATAAAGAAAATTCTGCAAGAAATCCTTCACATAGCAGCATTATTTTCATTGCTTTACCGATTTTCTTCAAAAATTTCGTAAAAGAATCGAAGTGTGCACAGTTTGTTTCATTTTAGAAAATTCTGCAAAAAATCGGATGAGGTCTTTACGAGTTCATTAAAATTTCTTTACAATTTAGAATACTCTGTACAAGTGGTTTGCAGGAAGCTACTTCAGTTTTCGAGCAACGTGGCATTACAACTTCTGTTTGTAAAAAGTAGCGCATTAAACGAATATTCAAGCACAAAATCGTTACTAAAAGCAAAAGTAAATCATTAGTAAGGCTTCCCTCTATGAAATGAGGTTGCTATTCGGTTAGTAGCCATTTTATATTTACTTTGTCTTAGACGAGCTGTTGCAAACATCAACATTTTATTAGATACATTATTTCAAACTACAAAAGGGTTTATTGTGCATATTTGCTAAGTGCGTATATCATTTAATATATGGCCGCATTTTTTTTTTTCAAATATGTATACTAGTGAACACGTTTATTCGCAGTACTTACAAATACATATGTGCATATGCACGCCTGTATGCGATACTATTACTATATGCTTAATCTCAATGAAGTTTAAATATGCATTTAGACTTATCGCTGCGTTTGTTGATCATATTCCTTCATTGTGACTACATCTACCGAAGCGATAAGTCAAGTGCTACATAATCAGATTCTCGGCCAGCATCAGCGTGTCAGCAGCATACCGAAAATATAAGTTATTTGATTGCGAGAATTTTACTAAAGCAAAGGCAAAAACTTTTTTTGAGTGCAACCGTAATAAATATGTCGCATACAATACCATTGTCGTCGGGAAATGGGTATGGTTTCAATTCTCGTGCACCACTGAAGATTGCAATTATAGGCGGAGGTTTGGTGAGTGCGAAAAACCCTAAAACTATTCGAGACAATATGACAAGTGCCATACCTATGGAGAGCATGTATACTGTTTCTAAGTTGTTAGGACGTGATTTTCATTTTAATTTGTGGTGGTCGTTCTGGTTGGACCTGTAGTTTTACGTCGCCTGGGAACAGTAAAAAATTTCTGTGAGCATTTTTTGTGGCCTGCGAAGGTCGATGCCACCTCCCAACTTGAACAGTCTTGTGATATATTACACACTTTCTAAAATTTATATAAAGTAAAATAAAAAATAAAACAATTTAGGTTTGAAGCGCCTTATCAATATAAAATTATGCTACTTATGTATATGTATAGGTAATAGGTTATGTCATAGCTAATTAATAGCACATACCGAGAAATAAGTAAAAAAATTAAATTTCTACTCTAACGTTTCAAATGAAATCCCGCATTTGGAGATTAAGCCCTTGCAATAATGATTGAATTATAATCGAATTACACATTGGGCCCTATGCTGAATATCGTCATCGTCGACGATCGTCAGCGCATCAGTAACACGGCTGGCGGGGGCCGTACCGATGACCGGGCGGATTGTTTTTTGATAAAGTATATCTTCTGCGACACAAGAAGAAAATAATCGAAAAATACCTGCTTCTCACAGTCAAACATCCGTTTTTGGGATACCTCTATACAACGTTTAACCGTTGCAAAGTATTCGAACAACTTTTACTATACTAAAAATTAAATTTCAATTCATGTAATAAATACCCAATACTCAAAAATACCATCATTAATTGAATTTCATCAAAA
>NW_023458561.1:38107544-38112688 GCF_013731165.1 Rhagoletis pomonella
AATACCCAATACTCAAAAATACCATCATTAATTGAATTTCATCAAAAAACTAATGGCAAAGCATATAAATCTATCACTAATTTTTTAAAAGACATTGAAATTAATTTATAATTTTATAAATTAATCTAAAATTGGAATATGGCGTTTTAAGCTTAATTAATTTAAGAATTATTTTTTTTTGTAGCCAATCACTAAAGTCTTATGTTTTGGGACTTAATTTATAAGTCAAAAGTTCGCTAGTTAAAAAGTTCGCTAGATCTATGATCAATAATATCTAATTGCACGAAAACTCCGTAAATACTCCTTTTCCCAACTCCATCAAGTTTAAATCGGAGCTGAATGTAATTTATTATAATTTGCGCCTAGAATTCTTTAATTCGCTGACAACTTTTTTTTGGAAAGTACTAGTTTTCCCCAGAGGCATTATAAAAGTGTTCTTACACGATATGTATGTATTTCCATCTGTAAATGTAACCGTTTCCATACATACGTAATTGCATCTGTCTGTCAAAATCACAGTATTTATTTAACCCTTCAAAATAAAACAAACACAGATAATTATTTCTGTATGTCAGATGAAAATAGATACATTTCTATTTCGTATGTACGTGTATCTGCTTTGTACAGAAACAAATCTAATTTGCCTTTACACGATATGTTGGCATTTCCATATGTAAAAAGTGCCATCTACTTACACTTTAAGTCTCTATGTATGTATACTTGCCTAGAATATATATATTATTTACATACGTATATACATTGTAATTATTAAGCCTGAAAAAAACACGAATTTAAATCCCAACACTCTGCTTACTGACTGTTTAATATGCGCATACAATTGTAATAATTGATTAAATAGTTGGAAAGTGATTGAAACGGGGTTAAAACACGAGAGATACAACATTCAGTGTCAGCAAGTAAAACGCTATATGGCTATGTAAAAAATCTAAAGTGATAAGGGGAGAGAAAATGATAAGACACACGCTGTGGCAATGATTTAAGCCGACAAAGGACTGCAATACTTACGATTCCTACGTTTTATTAAAGTTATTCATATTTTTCTTTATTAATAATAAAAAATAAAATAAAATAATAAATAAAAACAAAATACACTTCCTTTATTTCCAGGTCGGTTCATTAGCCGCCCTCAGCTTTGCTCGTCGAGGACATGAAGTACATTTGTATGAATATCGTGAAGATATACGCAATGCGGAGTTGGTGCAAGGTCGTAGCATCAATTTGGCTTTGTCGCAACGTGGCCGCAAAGCGCTTGCCGAAGTGGATTTGGAGCAGGAAGTACTCGCAACAGCCATTCCCATGCGTGGTCGTATGTTACACGATATTAAAGGCAATCGCACCGTTGTACTGTACGATCCCTGCACGCATCAATGCCTCTACTCGGTGGGCAGAAAATATTTAAATGAAGTGCTGTTGAATGGTAAGCTTAGTTTGGACTTTAGTTAGGCATTTCCTAAAACTTTTCAATTGTTTCGCTTTAGCGGGTGAAAAATATGCCAACATTCATCGACATTTCGAACATAAATTGAATTATGTAAATCTGAGTGAGGGTCGTATGGAATTCAAGCGGTGAGTTGATAAATTAAATTTATGCAAAATAAAATAAAATTATTTAGAAAATATAATCACTTATTCTACCGCTAGTGGTTGTGATAACAACAACATGGCATTTATTTCGTTCTCACGACAGTCTGTGTTACCGGAACTTCCAGTTTAGTATCTTGTAAAAAATTGTCACCAGCATTCCCCACAACTTTTACTTAACTTTACTTTTCTTTTTAAAACACAACTATTTTTCTTCTCATTTTGCAGCATGCAAACTAAGGAAGTTGTCGAAGATTTTGCAGATTTGGTTGTAGGTTGTGATGGCGCTTTCAGCTCAGTGCGTCAGCAATTGGTCAAGAAGCCAGGCTTCAATTATTCACAGGAGTACATTGAACATGGTTATTTGGAACTTTGTATACCAGCAAAAAATGGCGAGGTATGGTATTTTTGCAGTTAATGTCCTTTCTTGTGTTGCCCTTAAGAACTAAACAAATTTATATAACAGTTTCAAATGCCTGAGAATTATTTACACATTTGGCCACGTGATGATTTCATGATGATAGCGCTGCCCAATCAAGATAAGTCGTTTACTGTCACACTTTCAATGCCGTTCAAAGTTTTTGCAACCATACAAATTACCGCCGATTTATTAAAATTTTTCCACAAATACTACGCTGATGCAGTGCCACTGATCGGCGAGGAAAGGCTGATTAAAGATTTCTTCAAAACACGACCACAACATTTAGTTTCGATTAAGGTAAATGGTGGACTATTATATTTTCTAAAATTTATTTAAGCTAAAGACTTTATTCTATTTTCAATATAACGCAAATAAGTAATTATATTATATAAATTTTTACCGAAGCTCCAGTTTGTAACAAAATGTTTCCTAACTTCCAGTGCTATCCATACCACTACGGCTCGAAGGCGCTAGTTCTAGGTGATGCTGCACACGCTATGGTACCCTACTATGGGCAAGGCTTAAATGCAGGCATGGAAGATTGTACGCAGCTAATGTCGCTATTTAATCAAACAAGTTTAAGTACCGCTGAAGTATTGCAGCAATTTACTGAGTTGCGTTGGCGTGATGCGCATGCCATTTGCGACTTGGCGATGTATAATTATGTTGAGGTAAATATATGTACTAAAATTTATATTTTATATTTTTATTAAAAATATTACATCATTTAAAAACAGATGCGTGATCTCACCAAACGGGCAAGTTTTCGCTGTCGTAAATGGCTTGACACGTTACTATTCCGTTGGTTTCCAAGCGCTTGGGTGCCATTATATAATAGTGTTTCCTTCTCCAGCATGCCGTACAGCAAGTGCATAGCTAATCGCAAGTGGCAAGATAAGGTGAGTGATTATGGTATAATTAAATTTAATACCACTTAAAACTACTAAACCGGTTGCTTTCTACTTTTCAGCTGCTAAATAATGTACTAATTTCTACTGTGCTGGCGGTCATTGCTATCATCATTGCCATATATTTGGGAGTTTTTTAAGATGTTACTTTTAAGTAATGAAGTTACTAGTATTTAAAGAGAAAGAACAAGCTGTTTAACGTCCGTAGGTATTAATTGTTGAAGATTTGTAATTTTACGTAGAATTTGAAATTGAATGCATGCATAAATTGTAGTCTTGGGGGGTCGTAGATAATTATTATACATATATTAATTCATACATATGTACCATATATAGGAATTGAATGAATAAAAAATTGCATATCGATGCTTTAGTGCGTAAAGATGCCAATTGATTTGGAGACAGTTTTAAATAACTTATTTGTGTGATTCGACACAAGAATATGCCCCAGTTACATATATCGCTTTCATTTGCACAAAGTGTTTACTCTCTAGTATCTAACTGGAGCTGTGCAGTTATCTGCCTAGTCAAAAGATATATTTGGATATTAAAGAGTAACTTCTGCTTATCCATTTACCCAGTATTACTGCTAATATTAATAGTTAAGCTGAAACACCCTTAACAGTCATCAATGATATTAATATTAAACTTATATTTTGCATAAATATACTATCAGATTTCAGCGCTATAGTCAGTATCAGGGATGACTGTTAGATCAAGTACCAGACATTTTTACATTGGCAAAGATTTAGTTTTTTGTTTTACACTTTTACAAAACAACTAAGATTAATCAAGGATTTTTAATAAATATTGATCATTATTCATTGACCTTGAATTAAAGAACAGTCTATTGAAGAAAACGGAAATTTAATTGTGATAAGAGAATTTATGCATATTTTCCTCGTGGTTCCACAAATTCTGCGATCAGCTAATACCAAGAAGAATTTCCAAAAGTGTTGCCTACTTTTCGGCAATGTAGAATATTCAAAGCACATGTATGGTAATTTCTTCAATCCATACGTGACATATATGTATACATACTATATGTTTTATACGTTGTCACACCATTTTAATCACAAAAATTTATGCATTTATTAAATTAAGTGATATTCAATAATATTTCATCACTCACTGTGTTTTCGGTTGTTCGGCCTCGTTAAGAAATTCGCCACTGCTTTCTGCTATTAAATTTAAATGCTTTGCACACTGCGCACATCTTTCGCCTGCTTCGCTCTGCGTCCAAATGGTTTCAAGTATGTAGATGGGGTAATTCTCGTGCCCACCAGCTGCTAAAGACCGACCATGTGCTTTGCTAATTTCTTTAATATTATTTTTTTGTTTTTGGAATTGGCGCCTGAAATGCTCTGAGTTTCATAGAGGCAAAGTGAAAATAAAGAGAGAAAAATTATTGAAAAATATATATGTACGTTTGTATGTACCTATGTATGTATACATATATAGATTGGTATAACAGATATGGACATGTGTATGTATGTAAGAGTAAAACCGCTTTTAGACGGGTCGATTTCTGTCGACTGGAAAATCGACTGAAAAACCGACCAGCCAAAACACTTAAATTTTGCGGTTGAATTGTCATTTACACTGGTTGAATTTGGTTGAACGACAAAAATCGACTAGAAAATCGACCCGTGTAAAGGCAGCTTAAGAGCTATAACACATATTCACATTCTTTGGCTCTGCAACTGTTGACTATTGGAAATTTACCAGAATATTCTATTTTTGTTGAACTTCTGTTTTGTTGACGTATTCTTTACAAACTATGCCGGCTGAGGCTGAGCATGACATTAAGCATGTAATCTGTTGGCTTTATATGTACATATCTATGTATATATATATTTTAGTATATTTACATACATGTGTTTGGTTTTTTTAAGAGAGCGAGTGATGTATGTATACCTTAATAATTTTTAGTTTAGTTTTGGATATAAGTTCCGCCGCTCTGCCACGTTGATGTTTTACGTTCTTCATAAAGCTGACGAACAATATGATTAGTCAATATGCACATACATATGTATGTATGTACATACTTTGGTTTTCGGTTTAGTAAATTGTTGCAATTTAAATTTCATTCGAAAAATATGAGCATTGCTCGCTGAGCAAATAAAAAATGAAGGAAAACATAAATAAAAACCACGTGGTAGTAAATAAGGTTGGTCAATATACATATACGCATATGTATGTATGTATGTATG
>NW_023458561.1:38112788-38113399 GCF_013731165.1 Rhagoletis pomonella
ACAATTATATATCATTAGAAAGGTATTTTGATGCTGATGTGCAGGCAATTTTTAAAATTTCAAATCAGTTTAAAATAGAGCGAAAAAATCAATTCAAAAGTCACACCAATACCAATGCACACATGTACATGGTTGGGGCGGAAATGCCCCCTAAATGTATGCTTTAATATTGATACCGAATTAAAGAAACGTGCTAAGCAGCAGTTCAGGAATAAAATGTATGTATGTATGTACATGAATAGATCAGACTCAAACAAGGAAGAAGGTAAAGTTGAGTATGGAGAAGAAGAAAGTGATAAATACAGAAATTAAAATAAAAGTAAAGAAACCTAGATATAAAGACAAAGAGGAAGGAAAATTTAAATACCTAACCTAATAACAATGGTGGGGGTGAATATGTAAATGAAGAAAAGAATGGACATATTTAGATCAGGATAAAGGAAAAGATAAAGATGAAGACCAAGACGACGAAGATGAAGATGAAGATGAAGATGATGATGAAGATGAAGATGAAGACGAAGATGAAGATGCAGATGAAGATGAAGATGAAGATGAAGATGAAGCTGAAGATGAAGATGAAGATGAAGATGAAGATGAAGATGAAGATGAAG
>NW_023458561.1:38113409-38126556 GCF_013731165.1 Rhagoletis pomonella
AAGATGAAGATGAAGATGAAGATGAAGATGAAGATGAAGATGAAGATAAGGATAAAGATCATAACCCCTTAACTTTAACTCATCTTAACTTAAAAACTTACTCCACCTGAGCTCACCACACATTAATTCACCACACTTTAACTCCCCACACCTAAGTTCACCACACCTCAACTCGCCACACCTTAACCCCCTCACCTAAATCCACCACACCTAAATCCACCACACCTAAATCCACCACCCTTAATTCACCACACCTCAAATTTCTCACCACACCTTAACTCACCTCAACTCACCGCACCAAAATTCACCACACCTTTATTCACCACACCTCAACTTTCTCACCATAACTTAACTCACCACACCTGAATCCACCACACCTAAATTCACCACACCGTAACTCCCACACCCAATTCCACCACACCGCAGCTCACCACACCCAATTTCACCACATGACATGATATCACTTGATGTGGCATCAAAGGCAACATCATTTGGCATAAAATGAACCAAAATAAATAAGATTTAGATAGAGGTGAAAAAAATGGATAAAAAGGAAATACAACTGAAGAGTGTGCGGTGTTATATTGTGGTGTGTTATGCTTCATATATTATGTTATTTATTCTTATGTTATGGTTATGTTATGTTATGCCAAGTACTAAGCTAAACTCCCCTCCACTTAACCCATTCCAACTAATGTTATTTTAGCTCATTCAACTTACATAAACTATCCTTAATTTTATCGGTTGAATTTCAACCGCTGGGCGAACACTAGTATATATTATTTACATACGTATATACATTGTAATTATTAAGTCTGAAAAAAACACGAATTTAAATCCCAACACTTTGCTTACTGACTGTTTAATATGCGCATACAATTGTTATAATTGATTAAATAGTTGGAAAGTGATTGAAACGGGTTAAAACACGAGAGATACAACATTCAGTGTCAGCAAGTAAAACGCTATATGGCTATGTAAAAAATCTAAAGTGATAAGGGGAGAGAAAATGATAAGACACACGCTGTGGCAATGATTTAAGCCGACAAAGGACTGCAATACTGACGATTCTTACGTTTTATTAAAGTTATTCATATATTTCTTTATTAATAATAAAAAATAAAATAAAATAATAAATAAAAACAAAATACACTTCCTTTATTTCCAGGTCGGTTCATTAGCCGCCCTCAGCTTTGCTCGTCGAGGACATGAAGTACATTTGTATGAATATCGTGAAGATATACGCAATGCGGAGTTGGTGCAAGGTCGTAGCATCAATTTGGCTTTGTCGCAACGTGGCCGCAAAGCGCTTGCCGAAGTGGATTTGGAGCAGGAAGTACTCGCAACAGCCATTCCCATGCGTGGTCGTATGTTACACGATATTAAAGGCAATCGCACCGTTGTACTGTACGATCCCTGCACGCATCAATGCCTCTACTCGGTGGGCAGAAAATATTTAAATGAAGTGCTGTTGAATGGTAAGCTTTGTTTGGACTATAGTTTGGCATTTGCCTAAAAGTTTTCAATTGTTTCGCTTTAGCGGGTGAAAAATATGCCAATATTCATCGACATTTCGAACATAAATTGAATTATGTAAATCTGAGTGAGGGTCGTATGGAATTCAAGCGGTGAGTTGATAAATTAAATTTATACAATATAAAGAACCATGCTAATAAAATTATTTAGAAAATATATTCACTTATTCTACCGCTAGTGGTTGTGATATCAACAACATGGCATTTATTTCGTTCTCACGACAGTAGGGTCTGTGTTACCGGAACTTTCCAGTTTAGTATCTTGGAAAAAATTGTCACCAGCATTCCCCACAACTTTTGTGGAATACTTTTTTTTTTTTACAAACACAACTATCTTTCTTCTCCTTTTGCAGCATGCAAACTAAGGAAGTTGTCGAAGATTTTGCAGATTTGGTTGTAGGTTGTGATGGCGCTTTCAGCTCGGTGCGTCAGCAATTGGTCAAGAAGCCAGGCTTCAATTATTCACAGGAGTACATTGAACATGGTTATTTGGAACTTTGTATACCAGCAAAAAATGGCGAGGTATGGCATTTTTGCAGTTAATGGCCGTTCTTGTGTTGCCCTTAAGAACTAAATAAATTTATATAACAGTTTCAAATGCCTGAGAATTATTTACACATTTGGCCACGTGATGAATTCATGATGATAGCGCTGCCCAATCAAGATAAGTCGTTTACTGTCACACTTTCAATGCCGTTCAAAGTTTTTGCAACCATACATACTACCGCCGATTTATTAAACTTTTTCCACAAATACTACGCTGATGCAGTGCCACTGATCGGCGAGGAAAGGCTGATTAAAGATTTCTTCAAAACACGACCACAACATTTAGTTTCGATTAAGGTAAATGGTGGACTATTATATTTTCTATAATTTATTTAATCTAATGACTTTATTCTATTTTCAATATAACGCAAATAAGTAATTATATTATATAAATTTTCACCGAAGCTCCAGTTTATAATAAAATATTTCCTAATTTCCAGTGCTATCCATACCACTACGGCTCGAAGGCGCTAGTTCTAGGTGATGCTGCACACGCTATGGTACCCTATTATGGGCAAGGCTTAAATGCAGGCATGGAAGATTGTACGCAGCTAATGTCGCTATTTAATCAAACAAGTTTAAGTACCGCTGAAGTATTGCAGCAATTTACTGAGTTGCGTTGGCGTGATGCGCATGCCATTTGCGACTTGGCGATGTATAATTATGTTGAGGTAAATATATGTACTAAAATTTATATTTTATATTTTTAATAAAAATATTACATCATTTAAAAACAGATGCGTGATCTCACCAAACGGGCAAGTTTTCGCTGTCGTAAATGGCTTGACACGTTACTATTCCGTTGGTTTCCAAGCGCTTGGGTGCCATTATATAATAGTGTTTCCTTCTCCAGCATGCCGTACAGCAAGTGCATAGCTAATCGCAAGTGGCAAGATAAGGTGAGTGATTATGGTATAATTAAATTTAATACCACTTAAAACTTCTAAACCCGTTGCTTTCTACTTTTCAGCTGCTAAATAATGTACTAATTTCTACTGTGCTGGCGGTCATTGCTATCATCATTGCCATATATTTGGGAGTTTTTTAAGATGTTACTTTTAAGTAATGAAGTTACTAGTATTTAAAGAGAAAGAACGAGCTATTTAACGTCCGTAGGTATTAATTGTTGAAGATTTATAATTTTACGTAGAGTTTGAAATTGAATGCATGCATAAATTGTAGTCTTGGGGGGGTCGTAGATAATTATTATACATATATTAATTCATACATATGTACCATATATAGGAATTGAATGAATAAAAAATTGCATATCGATGCTTTAGTGCGTAAAGATGCCAATTGATTTGGATATAGTTTTAAATATTTTAATTGTGTGATTCGAACCAAGAATACGCCCCAGTTACATATATCGCTATTATTTGCACAAAGTGTTTACTCTCTAGTATCTAACTGGAGCAGTGCAGTTATCTGCCTAGTGAAAAGATATATTTGGATATTAAAGAGTAACTTCTGCTTATCCATTTACCCAGTATTACTCCTAATATTCATAGTTAAGCTGAAACACCCTTAACAGTCATCAATGATATTAATATTAACCTTATATTTTGCATGAATATACTATTAGATTTCAGCGCTATAGTCAGTATCAGCGATGACTGTTAGATCAAGTACCAGACATTTTTACATTGGCAAAGATTTTGTTTTTTGTTTTACACTTTTACAAAACAGCTAAGATTAATCAAGGATTTTTAATAAATATTGATCATTATTCATTGACCTTGAATTAAAGAACAGTCTATTGAAGAAAACGGAAATTTAATTGTGATAAGAGAATTTATGCATATTTTCCTCGTGGTTCCACAAATTCTGCGATCAGCTAAAGCAAGAAGAATTTCCAAAAGTGTTGCCTACTTTTCGGCAATGTAGAATATTCAAAGCACATGTATGGTAATTTCTTCAATCCATACGTGACATATATGTATACATACTATATGTTTTATACATTGTCACACCATTTTAATCATAAAATTTATGCATTTATTAAATTAAGTGATATTCAATAATATTTCATCACTCACTGTGTTTTCGGTTGGTCGGCCTCGTTAAGAAATTCGCCACTGCTTTCTGCTATTAAATTTAAATGCTTTGCACACTGCGCACATCTTTCGCCTGCTTCGCTCTGCGTCCAAATGGTTTCAAGTATGTAGATGGGGTAATTCTCGTGCCCACCAGCTGCTAAAGACCGACCATGTGCTTTGCTAATTTCTTTAATATTATTTTTTTGTTTTTGGAATTGGCGCCTGAAATGCTCTGAGTTTCATAGAGGCAAAGTGAAAATAAAGAGAGAAAAATTATTGTAAAATATATATGTACGTTTGTATGTACCTATGTATGTATACATATATAGATTGGTATAACAGATATGGACATGTGTATGTATGTAAGAGTAAAACCGCTTTTAGACGGGTCGATTTCTGTCGACTGGAAAATTGACTGAAAAACCGACCAGCCAAAACACTTAAATTTTGCGGTTGAATTGTCATTTACACTGGTTGAATTTGGTTGAACGACATAAATCGACCCGTGTAAAGGCAACTTAAGAGCTATAACACATAGTCACATTCTTTGGCTCTGCAACTGTTGACTATTGGAAATTTACCAGAATATTCTATTTTTGTTGAACTTCTGTTTTGTTGACGTATTCTTTACAAACTATGCCGGCTGAGTCTGAGCATGACATTAAGCATGTAATCTGTTGGCTTTATATGTACATATCTTTTTATATATATATTTTAGTATATTTACATACATGTGTTTGGTTTTTTTAAGAGAGCGAGTGATGTATGTATACCTTAACAATTTCTAGTTTAGTTTTGGATATAAGTTCCGCCGCTCTGCCACGTTGATGTTTTACGTTCTTCATATCGCTGACGAACAATATGATTAGTCAATATGCACATACATATGTATGTACATACTTTGGTTTTCGGTTTAGTAAATTGTTGCAATTTAAATTTCATTCGAAAAATATGAGCATTGCTCGCTGAGCAAATAAAAAATGAAGGAAAACATAAATAAAAACCACGTGGTAGTAAATAAGGTTGGTCAATATACATATACGCATATGTATGTATGTATGTATGTATGGCCTATCGCACTGGGAAAATACATAGGTAAGCACCTTACGAGGTAAGCCATGTTTAGTTTCAGTTTGTCATCATTGCCAATGTCATCTACTAGTAAAGCACAAAATGAACACCTCCGACGACACATGACGTTGTCAGTTGCAAAATAATGTGCAGCCGAAGTTATTTCCAAGAGCCGAACTACTCCGAGCGACTGCTCTGTATTATGCGTAACTTACTTTGTAAAATGGCTCAGAGGTATGTTTGATACGTAATGTACAGACCAAATTCCTACTTACTTACAACTTTGTTAAAGTAAGGGAAATTCGGCAGGGAAGCGGTAAGGACCGCCGGGTGAAGGGCACTACCTTACCAGCAACTTATGCCTTACTTTAGCAAAATAGTAAGTAAGTAGGAATTTGGACTGTATATTTCGTATCAGACATACCTCTGAGCCACTCCTTATGTAATTCGGAATTTAGAGTATAAATTTGGTATCAGACAAACTTCTGAGACGCTTTACAAAGTAAGTTACGTGTAATGCAGAACAGTCGCTCGGAGTAGTTCGGCGCTTGGAAATAACTTCGGCGGCACGTTATTCTGCAACTGACAACGTAATGTGCCGTCGGAGGTGTTCATTTTGTGCTTTACTACTAGATGACATTGGCCATGATGACAATTTATGTACTAAAAACTGAAAGAAAACATGGTGTTTTCGTAAGGTGTTTACCCATTTTCTCAGTGGGATGCTTTATAAAGCATACATATCCATCCACATACACATCCGCATACATTTTCCTTTAAGGTCATCGCCCTCCCGCCATTGGCCACTAATGTTTTTGTTTATGCAAAAAAAAAACATGTTTTGTATGTGGGTCGTAAACAATTTTTTTTTTGCCAAACGGAAAAAACTTATGTTTCGGTATTGCTGCTATATTTTTCTTGTGGTTAAATTAAAGAGTGGGAAATCCAAAAGTACAAACCAAAATTCCAACTATTCTCATAAAACGGCTTAACATTTGCTACATGATTCCTCCAACTATGAAAACTATTAAGAATTCGGAAAAACCGACAAGCGGTTGAAGTGCCAAATAAGAAGAAGTCAGGAGGAGAGGAGTTAAGGCCCGTTTACATACAACTTTGGCGTTGCGTTGGCGTTGGCGTCGCTTCGACAGCTGACTATGAATATATGTATTTATATGAAAGTCTCCATATAACCAAAGTTGGGCAACGCCAACCCAACGCAGAAAGATGGCCAACTCTCAACTTTTCGCGCGCGTCGTTCGTCAGCTGTTCTAAATAATCAAAATTATGTGATTTAATTTTAATTTTTAATCAAATGCGGGCAAGAAATATAGTTTTTAATGCAATTATTGATGTAAAAATTTTGATTTATCAGCCGCTAGTATGTTAATTTAGTGACCAAAGTATTCTGTGCTAAGCGTTCATTGTAGCAAGCACGGGCCTTACTCGCGCTGCTGTCAAAGCGACGCCAGCGCCAACGCAACGCCAAAGTTGTATGTGGATGGGCCTTTACACTTTTTAATCTTTTAAAGTCCACTCCAAAGGACTTAGGTTCGAGCTACATTTAAACCCATATAAGTTCTCTTTAAACCTACCAAGTGTATTTCTGCATTGAAAAAGCTTCTCATACAGGGTAGCGTGATTTTGAATTAGTCAAATCACAAATGCAAAAATCAAATTGATATCTGAATTCAAAATCCTAAATAACATAAATTTATTATGTATTTGTTTTCAAAAAAATATATATATACATATATAAATGTATATATGCATATTATTTGTTTGTGACTTGGTTCGTCGGACCAATAATCAAATAAATTTTATTTTTGATTTGATTTGTCGTGCAAATCAATTTGATTCGTGATTTTCCACCTAAAAAAATACTTTTTTATATTACGCAAGTACGATTTTCTATTTTTTTGCAATGCAAATCAAATCACGAATAAAATTTATTTTTTGTTTGGTTGATGAATCAAATCACAAAAAAAAAAAAATAATTTTTTATTTGTCCGACGAATCAAATCACAAAAAAAAATAGTTTTTTTATCTGTCCAACGAATCAAATCCAAAATAAACTGAATTTCTCATTTGGTCGACGAATGAAATCACAATAAAATTAATTTCTTATGTTGCTGATGAATTAAATCACAAAGAAAAATTTATTTTTTTTTGTCTAACGAATCAAATCACGAATAAATTGTATTACTTATTTGGTCGACGAATCAAATCGCAAACCAAATAGGTATCTTAATTAAAATCGGATTCAAAATCAAAAAGGATTCTAAATCACGCAGCCTTGTTCTTATCAAACTATTTGCTATTCGGAGGCGGTTTTAAATTGTGTCCCACTTTTTGTAAAAACACACACCACAAATTGAAGAAGTAACATTTAGTAAAAGTGTAACCGCAAAAAATATTCTGTCTTATCCTGAGTTTCGCCCGAAAAAAAAATTCACCCGAAAATGTTTCATCCGCCCATAGTAAATACATGGAAACGAAAAATGAAAAGTGAACTGATTCGCTTGTCGTACTTGATTCTTTATTCCTATTTGTTTGAATGCAAGTGAAAGAGTTTCAAGACTCTCGTGAGTCCGCTTTTTTTACAAGAGAAAAATTCGACCGAAATAATGATGAAGCCGTACAGTGCAATAGCAAAAAGTACTAATTATGCTCCGATGTTCCTGTAATTTACTATCTGTATTTAGTATTATTGCTTAAGAATGAAGAAATCTGACAAATCGCATAGTTTGGCAAACGGCCTCGCCCACTACACAACTTTGGTAGCTTAGTTTTAACCAGAAATATTTAAATTTGAAAGATAATCAAAATTGGCCCACGCCCACCATTCATACAAAAACAATAAAATGATATTATTATTTTTTTTTTTAAACCGGATAATATTTAGCATATCTGCATCCTAATGTAGCGATCGTAAAAGTTCACCAATCTACATCCTTTTGTATGCTTCTTCATTCCTGGACAAAAGTATTGAATATCAAATTTCAGTAAAATCGGATCACGGTTACTTTTTTGGCAGCTTATATGGGAATCTGTTATACATTCATGTTTAGAATCTTATAAAAAACCTTGGTTGCGCATTTAGAGTCTTGGACTTTCTGCTACTCTCAGACCATTGTGCGCCGTACAAATTTTGCGCTGACACGCCCACTTCGATAGTTTTGTTAATTTGACTTTCGATGCTTCAGAAATAAACCGCAGCTGTACGAATGTCACTGATGTTCTAAGGTCCTCTAGTACAGCTTCCAAAGAGGCAGTCGTTTTGAAAAAGCCCCGACTGGATCCACTTGTTGAATGGCAATCATGGTAACTTCGTCAGATGTTATTTCAACTAAATTTCGGGTGGTCTGTCATCTTTGTGTCAGCTATAAAATACTAAATATTAATTTTTTGCTCATTTTTGGGTATGGTTCGTGGGACTTCCGCCAAACTATTTCGAAAAAATATAAAAAGTTTGTCCTCCGGGAATTTGTTTCTCCCGAAAAAGAAATCCCCCATTAATTAACTAGTAGCATTTTCCCCTAAAATTTGGGAGGAACTTCGAAAGAGCTGTTTGAAACCTTTTTGATAGCTCAACTCCGTCATTTAAAATAAAAAAATCCTCA
Source organism: Rhagoletis pomonella (assembly GCF_013731165.1). Taxonomy (NCBI): domain Eukaryota; kingdom Metazoa; phylum Arthropoda; class Insecta; order Diptera; family Tephritidae; genus Rhagoletis; species Rhagoletis pomonella. Next base: position 38,122,224 of record NW_023458561.1, read on the forward strand.
AGGAATTTTTGTTCATGATAGGAGGAAAGGGAAAAGAGAAAAACTCCCAGTGAGTTTCTGTTCAGAATCGTCCTGAAAGATGTACGTGAGCTGGACCGATTTGAAAAAAAAGTTCAAAATTTGTATTGTTTTGATTTCGTTTTATACAATTTTTCAACATTTTTTAACTTGTATCAGCTGGGATGGTTCTTTGGAAAAAATATTTTTGAAAACAATTTTTATTCATAAAAATCCGATTTTTTAGATATTTTCAAATCGGTGCAGCGCACGTTAATTTTAATATTTGTCCGAAATACTTTATGGGAAGTCTTAAAAACTAATAAATGAACTGTACTGATTTTTTTTTTTTTGTATGAGGAGTGATGCACCCCAATCTACATACATACATAAGTAAACAAGAATGTAGGTTGGAAAAAGTTGAAAAGCTTTTAATTCGCAACAACAGAACGGAACTAATTTCGTACAAACAAATAAATGTGTACCTACTGTATAAATATTTATAAGTACTAGTATGCATGTGCATATACATACATACATATGGGACATATAGTATGAACATAGTTCACGGAAAGTCGCACATTTTTATTTTGAAAACAGTTCACGGAAAGTCGTACATTTTTTAAAAACAGCAGATTCCTATATACATATGTACATCCACTGAAACCAATTCTATGTATGTAGGTACATATGTACATATATGTAGATGTACATATCCGTACATATCGTCGTTCAAAGTACAATACAGCGTATCGTGGTTCTGCAAAACCCCGTAACTGACATTTGTACCAATAATGAGATTTGCTCGCCGGAAGCTCCTCAAGCCATCAAGCCTTATCCATTTATAGCCAAATATGTATCGATATTTAAATATAAATGGTAGAGATAATTAAGGATAAAAGAGAGAACCCTGCTGAAATAAGACAGGTTTTACTCTCTCTTGTAAAATGTTGGCAACCTCACATACAAGGTTTTGCATTCTCTTGATACGCGGTTTTGTACTTTAAACGACGATATGTATAAATTTGATGTGTGATCATGATTTAATACCCAGACTTGTACCATATCTCTTTATATACAATAGAATGAATCTGTGTGAGAAAAAAACCAAAATTTTTACGCCCACTCTTAACGAATTTATATTGTTGGTGATCTGCGCACTTGAACCGCACGGCGAATTTTTCAAGGTGCTACCTAAATACATACACATATTTTATTATACTTGCTTGCATGTTGACTTTAGTATTTCCCGGCACCTTTTTTTCTTCTCTCTTTCTCTTCTTAATTTCCTGGTAATCATACTCTAACTCTCTTTACTACCTGTTCTTTTACTTGAGTATTTAGTATGGATAGCGTATGAGAAGTGCACAATTTAACCAATTTGCCACGTGTTTAAAATTGAATTGAAAATCGAATTGGCGTATAATAGCGGTATTCTAATTCCTTCTTCGTTTCTTTCTTTACAGAAAAGCACACCCTGTTAATTAAATTCCCTGCAGGATGCACTTGATGAACGCCAGCTGTTATTAGCCAATTGTCATCGTCTAAAGATCCCTCACTTCGCATTGAATGCGCTACAAATAATGTTTTCGTGCATTGAACCCATTAAATTCCCATTCAAGTCAAGTAATTGCGCGATTGCTAGTAAAATGCCTGCTGATCTAATGGCTAGCGGAATCCAGCGCAACTATTTGATCTCCCGCTCCAAAGGCAGAGCCCTATCTAAACATCGAGATCGCAACCAAACGTCAAAAAGCATCCCCCAATGGCAACGGAGGGACGCGTCTTCATCGGGTTGCTGGACTTTCAGGCTTATTCCGAGTATCGAAGCCCGGCTAAACAGATCACATGGCGAAGTAGATTTTTATATGACCCATCTTGTGAATGGACATTGTTGTTTCCGACCGTACTTGTGCAAGTATAGCCATGATGATACAATGGAATGTCGTATTCAACAATTTTATTGTGCTTGAGGCCGTTTTTAATGAAAATTTTTCTAGTAAAAAACAACAATTTGCATTTTGGTAGAAGTTATAGCTGCTATTTCGGAGATCTCCACATCTGCTCATTAGACTTCTAATGGTTAATACGGAAGTGTACCGAAAACTGCCGATCATAATCTGAGCGCTGAAAATTTGATCTCATACATATTAAATGACAACAAGGTCTGGGGTGTAGTGAAATCTATCTGGTTATAATCAGTAAACAGCAAAAATGAATTAGGAATTGTACAAGAAATCTTTACGGAAAGCACAGTCGGCAAACGCTCCCGAATCCCTTATCACAAAAGTGGATGGGGGAATGTGGAAATGGCATTATGGAGTGGGGCATACTATAAAACACCGCCTTTCTCTGACAGAATGCGAAAGCTTTGTCGTGGTTTCATAAGGGCCACTTGATGGATAGTCCACTACCCCAAGGTACGTATAAAAAGAAAACCAAAGCAGAAAGCATTTGAGCTTGACTAAAAGTTTTTTAAACAGAGATGTATTTTGAGAAATTAGGGCAACTGTTGGGACAGAGTATTGCCAAGCAAGAATCATCGTCTTTTTAAAGCCGAGGAATGGCATACACGGTATTTTACATTTCCTTCTATGTATGAATGTATCTCTAGGCAAACCTTCGAGTGTGGTTCTGCCAAGAAAAAGATTCTCAAACCATTTCGACTTTGGTGTAGGTGGCGCAAAACTGTACGCACACCACAAGTCGGAGAAAAAGCTCGGACAGGGACTTACCAAACCAGGCTCCAAACTAGAAAATATGGTAGGAGGAGGCGTTTACTCGGAGAAATTGGGAATAAAAAGATCATTCCGACTACCTGACCACTGTAGTGTCTTTCAAGCCAAATTGGCAGCCATAAAAGAAGCCGTTGACAGACTAAAACTAGCTGTTATCGCCACTACGGAAATATATATATACTCAGACAGTCAGGCGTCCATTATGGCGCTTGACTCTGTCACTATAAATTCGGGAACAGTTGCCAACTGCCGCAAATCACTTAATGTCAGAGCAGTTCGCTTTGCATCTGGTATGGGTACCGGGGCACAGTGACATACCAGGAAATGAGAAGGCAGACGAGCTTGCAAGGGCGGGTACTTCCTCTCCACTTTCACCAGCCTGGAAGAGGATGGGTATGCCACTCGCTTCCTGCAAGCTCTTACTAAGGGAGAACTTCCTTGAAGAAGCGGCCTCCACATGGGAGCGCACTGAAAACTGAAATACAACGAAGCTTACATGGCCAAAATGGGATGTACGGAGATCGAGGGAAATTCTCACTCTCAATAAAGTCGATATGTCACTGGCCATTGGTCTGCTCACAGGACATATCCTGATAGGAAGGCATGCAGAACGCCTCGGGGCTAGTCACAACGACTACTGCAGGAGCTGCCACGACGAAGAAGAGCCTGAATCAATAAGGCACTTACACTGCGATTGCCTAGCACTAGGCAGGAAAAGACAGAAATTCCTAGGTATAGGTCTTCTAGACGATCTAAGCGCGACTGCTAAGTATGGAATACGGCAGTTGCTAAGGATCGCAGACTCCACGAACTGGTTTAAGGAGTAGGGTTTTCTTTTTATCCATGTGGTATCGCAATGGGCCCTGATCGGGCCTAAGGGCGCTGGCGGCCTCTGGGCCTAGAAGCCACTTCAACCTAACCTAACTTACCAAAAATCTTTATAACTTTTTTAGTAGCTTCATTCGTAGCGCTGTAAATGTAATCAGTAGTCTTGATACCTATGAGAAAGAATAGTTTGTCTGACAGCGCTGACTTAGTACAAAGTGGGAATAGTTTGTCGGCTATCGACCAGTTCAGATGAAGTAACCCGGGAACATCGAACTATTAACATTACCTGGCAACTTTTTTTTTCTATATCTCTTCTTTTCGCAACTAACGTGCTTCCGTTCTCAATTGTCTTCAACCGCTGGAAAAATAGTATTTGTGACAATTTCGATCTCACTTTTATTCCCGTACTCTTTCGCATAATAAATACATATGGCCATACATTTGTAAATGTGGTAGACATATGACTAACGCACTGCGTTTTTAGTGCGCACGATCTTTTAATATAATCTGCAAATGTAATCTACGCTCTCTTACAATCGTGCCTACTCCCACTCTGTCGAATTTTGTCACTTTTCTTTTAACTATCAGTTTTATTAACAATGCTCTTCAGATATTTGCTTCGCAACGGTTATGCCTGTGTTAGCTCTTTCATTTCTTTATACATTAGATTTCGCTATTCTTGTACTCTTCTGGCTCTCTATCGCTCTCTCCCTCTTTGTTTTCTCCTTTCGCTACCTACATAGCTGGTTGCTGTCTTCTCTCGTCAGCTG
>NW_023458561.1:38126656-38133768 GCF_013731165.1 Rhagoletis pomonella
CAGCTGACGAGAGAAGACAGCAACCAGCTATGTAGGTAGCGAAAGGAAAACAAAGAGGGAGAGAGCGATAGAGAGCCAGAAGAGTACAAGCATAGCGAAATCTAATGTATACAGAAATGAAAGAGCTAACACAGGCATAACCGTTGCGAAGCAAATATCTGAAGAGCATTGTTAATAAAACTGATAATTAAAAGAAAAGTGACAAAATTCGACAGAGTGGGAGTAGGCACGATTGTAAGAGAGCGTAGATTACATTTGCAGTTTATATTAAAAGATCGTGCGCACTAAAAACACAGTGCGTTAGTCATATGTCTACCACATTTACAAATGTATGCCCACATGTATTTATTATGCGAAAGAGTACGGGAATAAAATTGAGATCGAAATTGTCACAAATACTATTTTTCCAGCGGTTGAAGACAATTGAGAACGGAAGCACGTTAGTTGCGAAAAGAAGAGATATAGAAAAAAAAAAGTTGTCAGGTAATGTTAATAGTTCGATGTTCCCGGGCTACTTCATCTGAAGTGGTCGATAGCCGTCAAACTATTCTAACTTTTGTACTAACTCAGCGCTGTCAGACAAACTATTCTTTCTCATAGGTATCAAGACTACTGATTACATTTACAGCGCTACGAATGAAGCTACTAAAAAAGTTATAAAGATTTTTGGTAAGTTAGGTTGGGTTGAAGCCAGCACATTTGGCCCATTGTGATACCACATGGATCCAAAAAAAAAAACCCTACTCCTTAAACCAGTTCGTGGAGTCTGCGAACCTTAGCAACTGCCGTATTCCAAACTTAGCAGTCGCGCTTAGATCGTCTAGAAGACCTATACCTAGGAATTTCAGTCTTTTCCTGCCTAGTGCTGAGCAATCGCAGTGTTAGTGCCGTATTGATTCAGGCTCTTCTTCGTCGTGGCAGCTCCTGCAGTCGTCGTTGTGACTAACCCCGAGGCGTTCTGCGTGCCTTCCTATCAGGATATGTCCTGTGAGCAGACCAATGGCCAGTGACATATCGCCTTTATTGAGATTGAGAATTTCCCTCGATCTCCGTACAGCCCATTTTGGCCATGTAAGCTTCGTTGTATTACAGTTTTTAGTGCGCTGCCATGTAGAGGCCGCTTCTTCAAGGAAGTTCTCCCTTAGTAAGAGCTTGCAGGAAGCGAGTGGCATACCCATCCCCTTCCAGGCTGGTGAAAGTGGAGAGGAAGTACCCGCCCTTGCAAGCTCGTCTGCCTTCTCATTTCCTGGTATGTCACTGTGCCCCGGTACCCATACCAGGTGCAAAGCGAACTGCTCCGACATTAAGTGATTTGCGGCAGTTGGCAACTGTTCCCGAATTTATAGTGACAGAGTCAAGCGCCATAAGGGCCGCCTGACTCTCTGAGTATATATATATTTCCGTAGTGGCGATAACAGCTAGTTTTAGGCTGTCAACGGCTTCTTTTATGGCTGCCAATTTGGCTTGAAAGACACTACAGTGGTCAGGTAGTCGGAATGATCTTTTTATTCCCAATTTCTCCGAGTAAACGCCTCCCCCTACCATATTTTCTAGTTTGGAGCCTGGTTTGGTAAGTTCCTGTCCGAGCTTTTTCTCCGACTTGTGGTGTGCGTACAGTTTTGCGCCACCTCCACCAAAGTCGAAATGGTTTGAGAATCTTTTTCATGGCAGAACCACACTCGAAGGTTTGCCTAGAGATACATTCATACATAGAAGGAAATGTAAAATACCGTGTATGCCATTCCTCGGCTTTAAAAAGACGATGATTCATGCTTGGCAATACTCTGTCCCAACAGTTGCCTTATTTCTCAAAATACATCTCTGTTTAAAAAACCTTTAGTCAAGCTCAAATACTTTCTGCTTTGGTTTTCTTTTTATACGTACCTTGGGGTAGTGGACTATCCATCAAGTGGCCCTTATGAAACCACGACAAAGCTTTCGCATTCTGTCAGAGAAGGGCGGTGGTATATAGTATGCCCCACTCCATAATGCCATTTCCACATTCCCCCATCCACTTTTGTGATAAGGGATTCGGGAGCGTTTGCCGACTGTGCTTTCCGTAAAGATTTCCTAATTCATTTTTGCTGTTTACTGATTATAACCAGATAGAATTCACTACACCCCAGACCTTGTTGTCATTTAATATGTATGAGATCAAATTTTCAGCGCTCAGATTATGATCGGCAGTTTTCCCCATGTGCCATGTGATCTGTTTAGCCGGGCTTCGATACTCGCAATGAGCCTGAAGGTCCAGCGACCCGACGAAGACGCGTCCCTCCGTTGCCATTGGGGGAGGCTTTTTGGTGTTTGATCGCGATCTCGAGCCCTATCTAAGCTCTGCCTTTGGAGCGGGAGATCAAATAGTTGCGCTGGAGTCCGCTAGCCATTAGATCAGCAGGCATTTTACTAGCAATCGCGCAATTACTTGACTTGAATGGGAATTCAATGGGTTCAATGCACGAAAACATTAATTGTAGCGCATTCAATGCGAAGTGAGGGACCTTTAGACGATGACAATTGGCTAATAACAGCTGGCGTTCATCAAGTGCATCCTGCAGGGAATTTAATTAACAGGGTGTGCTTTTCTGTAAAGAAAGAAACGAAGAAGGAATTAGAATACCGCCAATTTGATTTTCAATTCAATTTTAAACACGTGGCAAATTGGTTAAACTGTGCACTTCTCATACGCTATCCATGCTAAATACTCAAGTAAAAGAACAGGTAGTAAAGAGAGTTGGAGTATGATTACCAGGAAATTAAGAAGAGAAAGAGAGAAGAAAAAAAGGTGCCCGGAAATACTAAAGTCAACATGCAAGCAAGTATAATAAAATATGTGTATGTATTTAGGTAGCACCTTGAAAAATTCGCCGTGCGGTTCAAGTGCGCAGATCACCAACAATATAAATTCGTTAAGAGTGGGCGTAAAAATTTTGGTTTTTTTCTCACACAGATTCATTCTATCATATATAAACAGATATGGTACAAGTCTGGGTATTAAATCATGATCACACATCAAATTTATACATATCGTCGTTTAAAGTACAAAACCGCGTATCAAGAGAATGCAAAACCTTGTAGGTAAGGTTGCCAAAATTTTACAGGAGAGAGTAAAACCTGTCTTATTTCAGCAGGGTTCTCTCTTTTATATCTCTAAATATCTCAACCATTTATATTTAAATATCGATACATATTTGGCTTTAAATGGATAAGGCTTGATGGCTTGAGGAGCTCCCGGCGAGCAAATCTCATTTTTGGTACAAATGTCAGTTACGAGGTTTTGCAGAACCACGATACGCTGTATTGTACTTTGAACGACGATATGTATGGATATGTACATCTACATATATGTATGTATGTACATAGAATTGGTTTCAGTGGATGTACATATATAGGAATCTGCTGTTTTTAAAAAATGTACGACTTTCCGTGAACTGTTTTCAAAATAAAAATGTGCGACTTTCCGTGAACTATGTTCATACTATATGTCCCATATGTATGTATATGCACATGCATACTAGTACTTATAAATATTTATACAGTAGGTACACATTTATTTGTTTGTACGAAATTAGTTCCGTTCTGTTGTTGCGAATTAAAAGCTTTTCAACTTTTTCCAACCTACATTCTTGTTTACTTATGTTTGTATGTAGATTGGGGTGCATCACTCCTCATACAAAAAAAAAAATCAGTACAGTTCATTTATTAGTTTTTAAGACTTCCCATAAAGTATTTCGGACAAATATTAAAATTAACTGCGCTGCACTGATTTGAAAATATCTCAAAAAATCGGATTTTTATGAATAAAAATTGTTTTCAAAGAACCATCCCAGATGATACAAGTTAAAAAATTTTGAAAAATCGTCTAAAACGAAATCAAAACAATACAAATTTTGAACTTTTTTTTCAAATCGGTCCAGCTCACGTAAATCTTTCAGGACGATTCTGAACAGAACTCACTGGGAGTTTTTCTCTTTTCCCTTTCCTCCTATCATGAACAAAAATTCCCTGAGAATTTTTTTTTATTCTAAATGACGGAGTTGAGCTATCAAAAAAGTTTCAAACAGCTCTTTCGAAGTTCCTCCCAAATTTTAGGGGAAAATGCTACTAGTTAATTAATGGGGGACTTCTTTTTCGGGAGAAACAAATTCCCGGAAGACAAACTTTTTATATTCTTTCGAAATAGTTTGGCGGAAGTCCCACGAACTATACCCAAAAATGAGCAAAAAATTTAAGATTTAGTATTTTATAGCTGACGCAAAGATGACAGACCACCCGAAATTTAGTTGAAATAACATCTGACGAAGTTACCATGATTGCCATTCAGCAAGTGGATCCGGTCGGGGCTTTTTCAAAACGACTGCCTCTTTGGAAGCTGTACTAGAGGACCTTAGAACATCAGTGACATTCGTACAGCTGCGGTTTATTTCTGAAGCATCGAAAGTCAAATTAACAAAACTATCGAAGTGGGCGTGTCAGCGCAAAATTTGTACGGCGCACAATGGTCTGAGAGTAGCAGAAAGTCCAAGACTCTAAATGCGCAACCAAGGTTTTTTATAAGATTCTAAACGTGAATGTATAACAGATTCCCATATAAGCTGCCAAAAAAGTGACCGTTATCCGATTTTACTGGCATTTGATATTCAATACTTTTGTCCAGGAATGAAGAAGCATACAAAAGGATGTAGATTGGTGAACTTTTACGATCGCTACATTAGGATGCAGATATGCTAAATATTATCCGGTTTAAAAAAAAAAATAATAATATCATTTTATTGTTTTTTGTATGAATGGTGGGCGTGGGCCAATTTTGATTATCTTTCAGATTTAAATATTTCTGGTTAAAACTAAGCTACCAAAGTTGTGTGGTGGGCGAGGCCGTTTGCCAAACTATGCGATTTGTCAGATTTCTTCATTCTTAAGCAATAATACTACAGATAGTAAATTACAGGAACATCGGAGCATAATTAGTACCTTTTGCTATTGCACTGTACGGGTTCATCATTATTTCGTTCGAATTTTTCTGTTGTAAAAAAAGCGGACTCACGAGAGCCTTGAAACTCTTTCACTTGCATGACTTTAAAATAAATACATAAATAATAATCAGCCTTATCATGAGTTCCATTTTCCGAGAATCAGTTTACTTTTCATTTTTCGTTTCCATTTATTTACTATGGGCGGATGAAACATTTTCGGGTGAATTTTTTTTTTTTTTTGTGATTTGATTCGTCGGACAAATAAAAAATTATTCTCATTTTCGTTGTTGGTGTTTCCGACAGGGTAGGAGTGTGATGTAATGTGGAGCGATTTTCCGTCATCCCTTGTCAAATTTGGTTTGGAGACAAACCGGGATGACGGAAAATCGTTCCACATTTCATCAAAAAATTATTACAAAAAAGAAATTATATTCGTGATTTGATTTGCATTGTAAAAAAAATAGAAAATCGTACTTGCGTCATATAAATAAGTATTTTTTTTTTAGGTGGAAAATCACGAATCAAATTGATTTGCACGACAAATCAGATCAAAAATAAAATTTATTTTTTATTTGGGTGACGAATCAAATCACAAATAAATTTTATTTGATTATTGGTCCGACGAACCAAGTCACAAATAAATAATATGTATACATATATACATATTTGCATTTTGTTGATACGCGGTTTTGCACTTTAAACGACGATATATATATTTTTTTTTTGAAAAACAAATGCATAATAAATGTATGTTATTTAGGATTTTGAATTGAGATATCAATTTGATTTTTGCATTTGTGATTTGACTAATGCAAAATCACGCAACCATGTATGAGAAGCATTTTCAATGCAGAAGTACACTTGAGAGGTTTAAAGAAAACTTGTATGGTTTTAAATGTAACTCGAACCTAAGTCCTATGGAGTGGACTTTAAAAGATTAAAAAGTGTAACTCCTATCCTCCTGACTTCTTCTTCTTCTTCTTCTTCTTATTTGGCACTTCAACCGTTTGTCGGTTTTCCCGAATTCTTAATAGTTTTCATAGTTGGAGGAATCATGTAGCAAATATTAAGCCGTTTTATGAGAATTGTTGGAATTTTGGCTTTTACTTTTGGATTTCCCACTCTTTGGTTAAGGAAATAAAAAGAGTCTCTCAAAATATTTAGTCACAAGAAAAATATAGCAGCAATACCGGAACATAAGTTTTTTCCGTTTGGCAAAAAAAAAAAATTGTTTACGACCCACATACAAAATATGTTTTTTTTTTGCATAAACAAAAACATTAGTGGCCAATGGCGGGAGGGCGATGACCTTAAAGGAAAATGTATGCGGATGTGTATGTGGATGGATATGTATGCTTTATAAAGCATCCCACTGAGAAAATGGGTAAACACCTTACGAAAACACCCTGTTTTCTTTCAGTTTTTAGTACATAAATTGTCATCATTGCCAATGTCATCTAGTAGTAAAGCACAAAATGAACACCTCCGACGAAACATTACGTTGTCAGTTGCAAAATAATATGCAGCCGAAATTATTTCCAAGCGCCGAACTACTCCGAGCGACTGCTCTGCATTACACGTAACTTACCTTGTAAAGCGGCTCAGAAGTTTGTCTGATACCAAATTTATATTCTAAATTCCGACTTACATAAGGCGTGGCTCAGAGGTATGTCTGATACGAAATGTACAGTCCAAATTCCTACTTACTTACTACTTTGCTAAAGTAAGGCATAAGTTGCTGGTAAGGTATTGCCCTTCACCCGGCGGTACTTACCACTTCCCTGCCGAATTTCCCTTACTTTAACAAAGTTGTAAGTAAGTAGGAATTTGGTCGGTACATTACGTATCAAACATACCTCTGAGCCATTTTACAAAGTAAGTTACGCATAATGCAGAGCAGTCGCTCGGAGTAGTTCGGCTCTTGGAAATAACTTCGGTTGCACATTATTTTGCAACTGACAACGTCATGTGTCGTCGTAGGTGTTCATTTTGTGCTTTACTAGTAGATGACATTGGCAATGATGACAAACTGAAACTAAACATGACTTACCTCGTAAGGTGCTTACCTATGTATTTTCCCAGTGCGATAGGCCATACATACATACATACATATGCGTATATGTATATTGACCAACCTTA
>NW_023458561.1:38133868-38141856 GCF_013731165.1 Rhagoletis pomonella
TCCTTTCGCTACCTACATAGCTGGTTGCTGTCTTCTCTCGTCAGCTGTTGTGTTGATATTTGTGTGCCTCTTTAGCTGGCATTAGCGGTTATGGCATGGATTTTTGTTCATTCCTTTACTCACAAAATTTTTACCGCTGATTTTCTTGTTGCTGCTATTCTTTCTATGCCTGCCCCTTTCGCTCTACATGAGTACACATTTATATGGTGACATTTTGCTTTTATTGTAAATATTCTTTGCGCTAATATAATTTGTTTGGTAGCTTGCTGCTGCTGTCGCTGTTGATGATGATTTGTGGCGTTTGTGGAACGCATCGGGGGTTGGCAGCGTGCGTGCGGTGGTTGGCAGTGGCGAACGGTTTGTGTTTCGGCAAACTAGCTGGTTTCGTACAGTAAACGTCTTCGTACATATGTAAGTAAATCAGTTGTTCGTCACATGTTCGACGTGAATGTTCGCCAGACGTCGTTTGTTATAAAATTTTCCAAATTAGCTAATCAAAAGGCGATTTTTCTGTGTATTGTGAAGCATTTTTACTTGTGGCAAAACCTTATTTTCCAATAGATGAAAGTCGAAAAATTGTGCTAAATTATCAAGTGCAAATTCTAAAAGCAAAACTAAACCTGAGTGCAAGAAATAAAGTGCATTTTTGTTGTTCGATTCATATGAGTGCGTATTCTTGATGTGTTTGTGATTAAGAAAAAAAAAAACAAAAACAAAAACATAAAAATAAAATCTAAAACAGATAAAACCGCTTATGAATACATTTTAAAGGTCCACGTTGCGCTAATTTTTGCATTGAAAACTAAAAAACGTGCGCGCGTGCTACAACAATAAGTTGGAAATCGGTAGAAAAAATCTCAACGGCACAAATAAAACTTTCGTAGTTCAGTTCGGCGCGAATCGAAAACAATAACAACAGCAACAATAAAACGTTTCGGCTGCAACATAAACAGTGTGCTCGCACTTGCTAGATAACCTTCACGAAAAAACAGTGTGCAATTAATTTTTGTGCGAAAAATTTTAATATACTTAATTAAATAAATAATACGGGAAATATTAACTAAGAAGTAAGTTCCACTATATTTTTGGATTATATAAATTTGATTGCGGTGTTTTTTTTTTTATTGTTTCCGTTATTTTGCACATGTATGTACATACAATGTGCGCTATTCATATGGTATCAGCAATGTTGTTGATTTTTTCATCATGCAAAAGTTTGGTAAATGCCGACTTTCTTTATAAATAACTTGCTCTGGTGGTTTTTGGTTTGTCAATATTTTTCAACGGCTCAGCTATGTACATATGTATGTATGTATGCAGCCATGCTTCCGGCATATGTATATGTACATAAGCATGCACCCTGCACACCATGCTTTCAGAGCAATTTGAAAAATAGAGAAATCTTAAAGAATTCGTAAAGAAGTCATTATTTCCCTTTCCGTTTTTTGCCGATTTTTTTTATAAAAAATCAACTGTACACACCTAAATTTTTTTTACGGAACTTCGAAAGAAAATCGGTAAAGAACTGAATAATTTCTCGAATTCTTGCTGAATTTTTTTAAGTAATCGTGAAAAAATGTATTTACGAGTCCATGTCAAATACTTATTCTGATTTCTTTTTTAGAAATCGCAACGCACTTCCGACACTCTTCAAAGATTTCGTTAAGATGTTGGCAACACTGGTTTGCCGGGTATTTGAACTCACCATAGTGAAGTATTTCTTTTTGTTGACCTGTGTAATTTATTGTGAACAATTTCTTCTTGTTCTTGATTGGCGCTGAACCGCCGAGTCCAACCAATCACGCTAGCTGATGGCAAGTGAAGCTAAGTCCTTCTCCACCTGGTCTTGCCAACAAAGAGGAGGTCTTTCAAAGCCGGAGCGTTTCTTTCGTCTTTCGTACCACATGACCAAGCCGCACTATGTCTATATCGTTGTAAAGCTCATACAGCTCATAGCTATCACCAGCGCGCAAAGGCTCGTAGATCTTCCGAAGAATCTCTCTACATACATACATACATCAGCACGGGCATGATAAGTTACTGATAGACTGGGGATTTTGTACGACGACAGAGGACTACTTATAAATTGCCTACTCAGTGACATTATTGGTGTTAATGCCAGTTCCTAAATAAACGATATCGTCTATGTTTTCAAACTTATAACTATCAACAGTGACGTGTGAGTGTCGAGACGCTTATTCTCCGATTGTTTTTTTGATAACGGAATGGGGCGTGGGCTCCCGAACCTCGCGTAAAGTAAAGAGGATGGTCCGCACTTTATGAAAAGTCACCCCTCACCCCTCAAGGACCCCTTTGGCGCTGTTTGAAAATAGGGGAAATTTGGATTTGTAAAGGGATTATAAAGTAGAATTCTCCTTTCTGTGTTGCCGAAGAAGAGGGGCTGAACATCTTTTGCAGAGCACACCACTCTGTGTACAGGAGATACTCGTTCACCACCAGACCCACACGCTTTGCTTCTGTACCTAATTCCGAGAAGGCAGAACAGACATAGCCATTTTTGTTACCGAAGACGTCGATGTCGGCATAAGACGGCAATTGTATGCTCTTGTAAAGTATGGTGCCTTACCGGTTCAGCTCTGCAGCTCTTACTATCTTCTCCAACACCAGTTTAAAGAAGTCACCGAAACCTTTTCTAAACCTCTTTTGGTATCAAACGGCTCGAACGGAGCTGGGGGTATTGCTCAACGCCATTTCACGCAGGTGTATTAGTTTGGCGGGAATACCAAATTCAGATATCGCGACATACAGACAACTTTTTTTCGTGCTCTAGAAAGCGACTTCCCATCGACAAATAGATCCTGATCTCACGACTCTTCCAATATGTGGCCTTTTGTGAATATTGGTCTATGATGGATTTGCCATGGTCTAAAACCACACTAAGGTGCAATCAGTTCGTTGACTGTGGGCTTCAGTCTTTCACACAATATACCCGATAAAACTTTCTAAACTATGCTTAGAAGGCTGGGGGCTACTCTGTAATGCGATGCGAAGGAGAAATGCGATGCGATAGGCAAATACATCGTAAGTAATACCCTGTGGCGATTGCGTATCGCATCGAATTTCTCTTTCTCATCGCATTACAGAGTAGCCCCCTGGTTCCGGTGTAGTGGATGCGAATAGCGGGGTCGCCTTTTTTGTGGATTGGCCAGAGCAGACTTAAATTGCATGCGTCGTACTTGAATACATCATCATCGACTAGGAGTTCGGGTTCGTATTCTCCACTAACTTCAGTGCTGCAGGCATTCAATATAGTGCAAAAGTGTTTCCTCCATAATCTAAGTACGTTCTTGAAATCCATTACTAGGCCGCCATGGGTATCCTTGTAGTAGTTCGCCCTGCTCTTGGAACCTCCGTAGGTCGTCTAACTCTCTGGTACAATTTTCGGTCGTTGCGACCGATCGCGCCGCGTGGCCCTGAGACGGCATATTTTTTTCTGTAGTTTCGTGAAATTCTTCGTCGTATCAGTAATGAGCGGGAATTGTGTGATGCATTGAGGCGGGTGCGTTCCTTTTCTGCATAAATATAGTGGGTGCTGATGAGCGGTGATATTAAAGAATCTGGCTGTGATGCGGATTGTGGTTATACGATCGTCCGCCGGAAGGAACGACAGTACTCTATCCTTCTTGAAATATACAATGATCCCAGTGGGAAAATGGAAATGCATTACCTTTTTAACCGAGTTCACAAACAGGACGAAAGCTATCAATTTGTCGGAATATATTATTTATTTTTTATTTTTTATTTATTTTATTTTATGTATGTTACCGATTACCGTATAACTTTGGACCACCTTAACTGATTTCTATAATTCTTTTTTTAAGCAAAGGTTTTACCTCACAGGTGGTCCCATACTAATTTGGGTTGAATCCGGGCATTGTATCACGAAGAAATTAACGATAATCTTAAATTTTTATATGAGAATTGAAGTCGGTTTTGTTTTTTGCTTAAAAATTACTTGTTTTATTTTTGATTTATTTATTTATTTTTTTTTAATTCTATTTATAGTTTCGTAAAGCAATATGCGACACATTACTTTCGTCCGACATCGCTGTGGAGAAATTCTTGTATTTTTTCGTGCGTAGGTTATAGGGGCTATCCAGACATTACCTTTTTCCACTGGGGTGGTTTTTATTCAAGTACCTTTTGCTATAACTTTTTCTCTATACAATCTATGTATGTATATGTTAGCCTCGTTTGTCAATCGCTCGGATGGATTTCCTTTGTGTTTTAGTAATTTCTTAAAATAATTTAGAGGAAATAAGTGGTAAATCAACTGCACTGCCGAATAATTGCGACGAATTCCCCCAAAAAAAAAACAATTGCAAAAAAAGAAAAAAAGAAAATATTTGTGATAAGCTCTGCCAAGCATTCTTGATAGGAGCTGGCGCGTCGATAAAACTAAGTGCGTTCTTAAAATACGATTTTGCGTGCAAATTTGCAGTACACAAGTACGTAAACGGTACAGTTGCGGTCAAAATATTGGTAGTGCTACTGATGTATTAGTTCAATGTATTTAACATTTTCCATTACTTTCCTTATGCGTTCTGTCTAAGATATTGTTGTATAGAAGTAAAGGAGGCAGTAGGCCAGTGAAATCCAACAAACAACTATCAACTTTGAGAAACATTGGAGCGGACATGGTAAACAATTCATCTAGGGAACGATGTGAAACACTCTTTTAAACTCGATGCATCGCCGATGTGCTGCAGTTATATTTAATAAAGAGTACGCTAAAAATTCTCTAAAATCAAAGATAATTTTTAGCCATTTGAAACTTGTTTTTCAGTAGGCTACAAAAGTGCATACTCTGCAAAATCTTTCTAAGAAATCCTATTAAAAAGCTTTAAATTTGTACGAGTTTGTTGATTTTTTTTTAAATATTGCACAAAGCTTGAAACTTGGACTTACATGGGTTTTGTTAAAAAATTAACTACATACATTTTAATAAAAAAAAAACTAAAATTAAATAACAAAAAAAAAGTTATCTCAAAACTTATCAATATGTGGTGCGGCTATACATTTTTCTACAAAAAGACAATTACAATTTTAAAATAATATCAGGCAAGTTAGTCCTAAGCAAATGCTAAACAAAAAAAAAAATGGAATGTCAATTAACCATTTAAAACATTTTGCACAATTTATGGAAAATTTTTTAATGAGATGTACATAAATATCAAATCGTAGAGAATACATATATATGTACATATATAATAGTAACAAAAGCGAAAAAATATGTAAAAATTCGCAATTGTCATGGTGCTGCGAGCAAAATCCGCGCGTAAACTCGCAAATAAAATTGTTTTCCGCCTATACTATGTGCAACATTCAAACCCACATAGGTGCATACTTACATTCCATACCTACGTATGTACATGCATTATCGCAAACTTACGCATTTGTACTACATTAGCAATTTATTTGTATATTTTTTTTTTCCATTTTTCCGTCTCTTTGCCACATTTATTTACTTATTGTGACCACTTCTACGCTTGTCTTTCTTTGCACAATTTTCTTGAGCATGTATGTATGTATGTACTTTAGTTTGTTTTCTTCCTTTTCCACATCCCAATCTATCTCTATGTACGTAGGTATTTTGCCGCCTTAAGTTGTTTTGAGACATCATCATACTTTCAGCTCAATCGCTGTAGCTCCTATGTTTCTTTTAGTCTTCCTCTTTACATTTCTTCTTGCACGACAAGCTGAACGAATACAGTGATCGTAGAAATTGTTCATGAAATTTACCTTAATTTAAACAACTTACGCTGTGATTGGCCTTCGAACAATGTGCTTAGCTTAGCAAGTGCTTTAGCCCAATTAATCAAACGTATGTCTTCCATAACTCGGCACAGTAAAGAAAAAAAATCCGAACGTCATGCGGACTATGGCCTCGTATTGGTTGGGCGGAAGGTGAGCAACCGTTGAGATTAATAATAATAACACAGCCACACAAAAAAGTTTCAGGATCTGGGAACAGATGATTCGGATGTTATATGATAAACACGTTTTTTGAGGTTAGGGCTGAATCCAGGCTCGTTGGGCCGATTCTGATGCCGGATTCAGATCCGGTCCGTCAAAATACATATATATGTCTCATTCCCAGTAGCTCGTTTCTGTAAATATTCTCCACTAAGGCCTTGTTCTCTACTGCTAATTAGTAGTAGAGAATGACGTACATTCTCTGCCAGTAGAGAAATAATCGGTAGAGAAGAGTTACAGAAACGAGCTACAGATTTCGCTACTTTTTTTGTTGGGCGCTGTTTTGGATGAATCTGTGTGTCGTCCTTTTATACAATTCGCTTCACTTTCATTATAGACCACTTCTTCTGAAAAAGTCAACCTTAAAGTTCTCCGTCGAGCATTAGGACACTTACAGCCTCTGTCTGAAAACCATATAAAAGTAATTGTGAGTAGGATTTTATTTCTTATTCCGCCGCTTTGTATACTTTTCCACCACGATGCATCCCACAAATTTCACAAGCTCGTCCATCCACTTATATAGGCAAAATGTGTAAAGATTCTGTATAGATCCGGGCAGAAAAAGCACTATTTCTGATCGTTATTAATTTGACGCGGAGTGAGGGAACCGGGGGTGAAGTTTTCAGGCTTCCTGTACAGTTTGTAGGGACGTGTACAGAAAAAATAATCTATTGCTGATATCAAACGATTCTCATATCTTGTAGATTGTATACTAAACAAAGTCTTGGATCTCACGAATAATCTTTCAGTTTTCATACCAAAAAGTATACATAGATTGATAAATGCACGGGTTTGTCACTATAAGAGATGCTGCGACCGGAAAGGTCTTTTGCATCTCTAAAGAGAGCTCCTAACTCAATATGCCCAATAAATCCTCGGCTTCCCTAATGAATGCTTAAATGGCCTTTGTAATCGAATTCTCATGGTTTGACCAATGGAGCTTTAACTTATATCTGTCTATACAAAGCTCCACAATCACAAAGAATGTATTCGGAAGTTTTCTTGTCCTCAAGGCAGAGCCGGCATTCCTACCCTCCGTCAAGGAGCTTTGCCTGTCTGTGATCAACAAAGAAAACTTATTCTTGGAATATAAATTTAAGTTGCTTGAATTCCCAAAGAACACTTTTGGAAGTCACTGTCTTAAGTACATAGGTACATATGCTTACCTTTTATGCTCTCTTTCTCTTCCGCCTTTACACCTGGACGTTGCGCGGCGTGTCTCGTGCAAACGTTCAAAAGTGGCAGATGTGTCTGAAAGAAAACAGTTCCCACACATGCATATGCATTTGTAAACGCGCCATGTTCAGTACACTTCCATAGGTAGACTTATTGCGTGACTGCAAGCCAAGCCGGGCGACTGGCCGGTCGACCTACTCAACGTGCAACGACATGTCACAGTTGGTCTGCTTGCTTAGCCAAGTACCAGCGATGAATGAGTGCACCAACCGGCAAACGATAGAAAATCATTAACAATACCAATGTTGTTCACATTGTTTATAGCGCGTTATTTTAAGTAGAAGCGCGAAATAATATGAACGTGTTGTTTTTTGGAGGTTATGCAAGTAGTAAGCGTCATTAGCGTGAAATAGCTGTGCATGTGAAAGTTTTAAGTCGGAAAGTAGTTGAGATAGGAGCGTATTGGTTAAGGCACGCGTGGGATAGGGAAGACATTTTTAGGTAATAAGAAAGTTACTTAAATGAAGTTGAAGTTTGTTTTTCAAACAAGGATTATGAGAGTTTGGTCACATTTTTCAAAATCGCTGTACTTACATTTGCGATCTAGGCCTACCCTGTTTTAATATATCACCATTTTTATCTGTTTTAAAACTTGTGAATTAGTGGGGCGGGCGTAGTAGATGTCTCCCTTCAGACAAATTCCAAAACACTATTAGATTCGATTAAACTCAAAATAGAGGTGAACTTGAAATAGTAACTTGAATAGTAATAATTTAACTACCGGGTGCGTTTTACATACACAAAAAATTTTGAAT
>NW_023458561.1:38141956-38143324 GCF_013731165.1 Rhagoletis pomonella
ATAATTTAACTACCGGGTGCGTTTTACATACACAAAAAATTTTGAATGTTCAGGTCAGCTAATCAATACAATAAGTACTAGTTGAAGAAGTGATGTTATAATGTTCGTTGCTTTTCACCTCTCCCTCGCCTCGGCGTCCGTTCATTACTCCGACTACTAATCTGGAGGCGCGGAAGTTTTGAGCCACCTAGCGGTCTCCCATTATGGCTTTTAACTCGGTTTGAGAAACGCTACAATGGTCAGGTAAGCGGAAACTGAGATTTAGTGCGAGTTCGCCAGAGCAAATCCCGCTAACCACTTTTTCGTCTAGCTTGGAACCCTTTTTATATTTAGCCATCGACCCTGGGTTTAGGTCTGTGGCACCGTGTCATTCGTTCCTCTCTGATACTCTTATTGAAAAGTTGTTGTTTAAACAGGGTAGAGGAGTGGTATAATCTAGAATTCGCAGATTATTCGGTAGATATTCAAGGAGCTTTGCTTATCCGAATTTAAGGTCTTTCCACGGCTGGATTGTATTTAGCCTGGCAGCACTACGACCGGGCAGAAATTTGTCATAGAGGTCATCTGGTGGAAAATTCTCCTTCCATACACTTACTGGGTGTAGGGGGTACAACTCCCGCGACAGGCACGGAATCCGTCCTCTGTGCCCGTTCCTTCTTGGCTATGGACAAAGTCTTGCTTAACGCAAGCTACTATACGATGACCACAGAAGAGGGTGGGCCTTATCCAGCTGTACACATTCAGTGTGCTATATGAGGTTTCATTCCCAATGTTTTGCGGACCTCTTACAGGCATGAAGAGTGGTATTGACCTTTCTGGAGCTCTCTGCAATATTTCTCTTCCGGTCAAGTTTCCTGTCTAGTATAATAGAAAGGTTTTTGACCTTGGCTGGGAGAGCAATTTCTACCCCGTTTGAGGTATTTAATTAGAGGAATGTATGCTTCCTCGTGACGAGTATCTTTTTGGCCTTGGTGGGATTGACGTTAAGTCCTCATTACTTGGATCAGGTATTTACAAGACAGAGACGATTGCTATGTAATTAGCATACGCTATGACTTGGCTTAGAATTAGGGCGTTAGTGGTTAGTTTCAGAAGTAAAGACGAGAGAACGCCCTCTTCGGGAGTGCCTCTGGTCACATGTTACCCGCCCCCTCCCTCTGACAGAATAATTCTCTTTTCGAAAAGGAGCCCAACAAAATCCATCAGCTCCTGCTGTACCCACACCCTAAGAAGGGAATTAACAACAGACTCTGGATAGACCTTATTTAGGGCTCCCTCGATATTAAGGAAAACGCCCACACACAAATATTTTTGAAACAGTTTTTTTTTTTTGTGTAAGATCTAGTCACTAAGTCATTCACTTTGAAT
>NW_023458561.1:38143424-38144572 GCF_013731165.1 Rhagoletis pomonella
ATAATTTAACTACCGGGTGCGTTTTACATACACAAAAAATTTTGAATATTCAGGTCAGCTAATCAATACAATAAGTACTAGTTGAAGAAGTGATGTTATAATGTTCGTTGCTTCTCACCTCTCCCTCGCCTCGGCGTCCGTTCATTACTCGCGACTACTAATCTGGAGGCGCTGAAGTTTTGAGCCACCTAGCGGTCTCCCATTATGGCTTTTAACTCGGTTTGAGAAACGCTACAATGTCAGGTAAGCGGAAACTGAGATTTAGTGCGAGTTCACCAGAACAAATCCCGCTAACCACTTTTTCGTCTAGCTTGGAACCCTTTGTATATTTAGCCATCGACCCTGGGTTTAGGTCTGTGGCACCTTCTCATTCGTTCCTCTCTGATACTCTTATTGACAAGCTGTTGTTTAAGCAGGGTAGAGGAGTGGTATAATCTAGAATTCGTAGATTATTCGGTAGATATTCAAGGAGCTTTGCTTATCCGAATTTAAGGTCTCTCCACGGCTGGATCGTATTTAGCCTGGCAGCACTACGACCGGGCAGAAATTTGTCATAGAGGTCACCTGGTGGAAAATTTAATACTCCTTCCATACACTTACTGGGTGTAGGGGGTACAACTCCCGCGACTGGCACGGAATCCGTCCTCGGTGCCCGTTCCTGCTTGGTTATGGACAAAGTCTTGCTTAACGCAAGCTACTATACGATGACCACAGAAGAGGATGGGCCTTATCCAGCTGTACACATCCAGTGTGCTATATGAGGTTTCATTCCCAATGTTTTGCGGACCTCTTACAGGCATGAAGAGTGGTATTGACCTTTCTGGAGCTCTCTGCAATATTTCTCTTCCGGTCAAGTTTCCTGTCTAGTATAATAGAAAGGTTTTTGACCTTGGCTGGGAGAGCAATTTCTACCCCGTTTGAGGTATTTGATTAGAGGAATGTATGCTTCCTCGTGACGAGTATCTTTTTGGTCTTGGTGGGATTGACGTTAAGTCCTCATTACTTGGATCAGGTATTTACAAGACAGAGACGATTGCTATGTAATCAACGTGTGTCAAGTTAGCACTACACTTTTCGAAATTGGAAAAGTTAACTACGGCATTAATTGTAGTGTTTTTGTTGTAAATTTGTTGTGGAAAGAAAAAATT
>NW_023458561.1:38144672-38151029 GCF_013731165.1 Rhagoletis pomonella
TTTTTTTTTTGTGTAAGATCTAGTCACTAAGTCATTCACTTTGAATATCATTTCTATTAAAAGTGAATAGTAATGTTTTCAATTAAAAGCACGCGTATGTGAGCACATCAACAAAAGCTGTGCAAATATGAACTTACATACTTGTGTGTCAGTGTCGGCGAATAAATATGTACATATGTACGTATGTACCGTAAGTTCTCCTATAAGCTGTTGTAGGCTTAATTAGGTCTAATTGCATAAGTATACTTGTACATAAATACCATGTAGATTTTCTTATTCGGCTAACCACTTTCCATGACTATGAACACATACATATTTGTGGTATAAGTCATTAAATTACGCAACTTGTCACAGAGCTTAATTTCATAGCATAAAAATTTGAGTACTGAACAATTTTGCTTGTACGCTTTTGCATCGCTGCACTTATTCCTTTAAACACTGTAGCTCACCTTCAAGCTTGAATACTAAATGCGAATACGTAGACGAATGTTAGGTATTTTAGAGTGTAGCGGAACAAAAGACACTCCGATCTAAAAGATCGTTTGTAACCTCAATACTCAATTCTTTTTGGTTGTTAGTGCTTACGAAAAGGTAGGAATAAGATTTGTTTTGGAACGAATTTCCGTTGTACATCGTCAAATTTGGTGTGGACACTTGCTGGTTTCGACGTTGCGCCATTTCCGGTGACGGAAATTCGTTTCAAAATCCATCATCATGTCTAGAAGCCTGGCAGATCAAGATACTGGAAGCTTTAATAATAAATACCAAAATATATGTACCTGTATAATAATAATATAATATTTTGCTAGATGAATTCTCCATTCCAAGGAGTTTTACTGTGAATCTATAAGAGTATTATTCTATGTTTGACAAAGATATGAAATCTGCGCCGACTTCTCATCGCCTTCCAAATCAAGTCGATATGCAGTCTATATGGACTTTCGAAAATGTCCACTATGCTATTTACAGTGAAAGAATAACCAAAGAGGTCATGTGTCTTAGGCCTCCCAGCGTTGCTATAGCTAAAGATTATGTGTACCCAGTCCAGTTGTTGCAATAAAATAAAAGTAGTACATTGATTGATCGACATAAAAACTGGGTCGCAAACTAATTTCTCTACCTTCTTAACTCCTTACTCTTGGACATTAAAAATATAAATTTTTGTTTTCAATATTCGCCAAAATTTCATCAAGTGGGTAAAAATTCCTCTTTAAGAAAAGGAGGGGGCGTCACGTTTCTTTTCATTTCACTTTTTACTGATCTAATCCCTCCTGTTCGCATTTCTTTATTAAGAAAATAAAATCAAAATTCTAACTGTTATCAATCACTTGATTAACGTAACGAACCCAACATAATGGCAAGGTCACCCGATATTTATAAATTTTAACTACAGTAAAACCCGCTTAGTACCTCACGAAAAATGTCAGTTTTTTGTCCAAAAATGTTGGTTACTTAAGCGGGTAAGGTACTTAAGGGGAAAGGGGGTGGGGAGGGGTCTACTTAAGCGGGTTTCACTGTACATATTTTTTTTATAAAAATATAGATTATTCTTTAACAAAAACCGTATAAATACAAGTTTAAAGATTTTTACATTATTAAAAAAATCAACAAACGTTCAACAAAAATTTCAAGCTATGAATTTGATTTCTTGAAAAGGTTTTTTAGTACAAGTTTTGCAATCCATTTAATTTTAGTGCAAGGTGCAAGCTTTAAGTGGCTACAAGCTGCTGTGGACATTTCGCATTTTTAGTTTTTTTTGTTGACAGTGTCACCTATTTTCTTCCATACAAAGTACTATATGTTCAATAATTTTTTTATATTGAAAAGCTTAAACTTTTTACCAAAGTTTTTTTTTTATTTTTTTGTAATATTGCACAAAGTTTGAAACTTTGACTTACATATGTATACTGCTTTTGTTAAAGAATAAACTAAAAAAAAGTAATTAAAAATAATTTGAAAAAAATATTGATCGTTAAAACTTATCCATATAGGGCAACTTTATCATTATATCGGGCACTATATGTATGAATGTACTTAATTTCATAGGCACGTCTACAAGACAATTTGTGCGATCCCACATGCTCTCCAATTACAAAAAATATGTATGTAAATAGAGCTCGTAATTGTTGATAAGATGATATTTATTTTACATACATGCATAGAAATTCCTTTTGTTCACTATCAAAATTTTTGATCAGTAATAAAAAAAAAACAAGAGAAATCAAAAGTAAACAAAGCGAATTAAAATAGGCGCTTTCAATTTGCTTTGTATGCATTAAGTTGGGGAAAGCGAAACCAAATGCCAGGTGGGACTTGAAAGATTTTGACTTTTTCATTTCTTTTAGCTTATGGTCCTTATGGGAACTTATTAGCTTCCTTATTAGAAAACGTCAATTTTAAAATATGTAATACAGCCTTCGCGACGTTTCAAAAACTAATACGAGCACTAATCCGATCTTTTGCAATAGTCCGCTTGTTTTTATAAAACTATATCATTTGGGGTACGGAAAATTTCCCATTAAAAATCACTTTTGTAATCTCATCTGTTCTGTTTGCTATGTAAACAACTGATAAAACGTCAACTCGAGTACGATGTAGGCGTATAGCGTCTTAATTTGCAATAGAATAGCCTTTGATTTTTGTTTTATTTATTTTTTCTTTTAATCTGTTATTCTTATTATTATTCATATTTGCTTGTGATCGTTATTATTATTGTAATAAAATTTATTTTTGTATGTACTTACTTTCTTTTTGGTAAACAAACTCATATGCATGGCCATTTACTTATATACATTTTTTGCACAAGCGTATAGACATACATAAGTAGATATATATATATATATGTATAGTATGTATGCATGTGTATATGTGAGTGCATTCAACTGCTTCGTCGCTGCACTGCAATTAAACCTGTTTTCATTAGCCGGCACATTGGCTGACCATAAGCTAAGGATCACGTGAACATATAAATGTAGATGTATGTACTTATAAATGTACATATATAATATGCATACATATGTACATGCGCAGATATATGTACACGAAATTAGCACCAAAATTTCATTACCAATATGCCGGCTACTTGTGCTGTGTTGTTTGTTTTTGAGCACTGTATGGTAGAATGCTATAAAATTCAATGAATCGATGAATTGTTGAAAAAATTAAAAATAATTTTTCACCCAAATGCAATCAGCTTTACTGTAAATTCATAAAATGCGAAGTATGCAAAAGTTTTACTATAATAAACAATTTATTTCTTTCGACCTTTAGAAATTTGTTTCAACATCAAGGTTGGGCATTTGCACTACCACTGAATTCCACTATTTCAGTGATAGTTCAATTGCACAATTTACAATTACAATTACACCGTGGGACAGTCAATTTTACACACGAAAAAATCAATATATTTACAAAACTGCGGGCCAAATATAGTTAAACTGCGTTTTTAGTTTTCCCTCTCTGACGTCAGGATTTTTTTAAAAAGACTTTGAAATTTCTAGAATATGATTGAATAAAAAAAATTGTCAGAAGATTCTGTGCATTGTAGAATAACAATATGGGTATCAATTAAAAGGAAAAAATCTGTAGAATAGAAAAAAAAAATAATTTTTGGTGCACCAGGACGAATAAGTATTGAAAATGTCCTTCTAAAACTTTTTCCTTGAATATCCTTGGAAATTTCCAATATTTATTTTTGAAAAAAATATATATCAAGGACTAGTATGTTAACTACCACATCCTCGAATTTTGTTCTTCTAACTTTATTAGTTTCAAATAAAAAAAATTTTACACTTCTCTTAATAAGATATGGATAGCTACAATATACATAAATGAAGATATTGGAATCTTTATTATGGAACCATGTATGCGCTTTAAAAGAACAAACTGAACGTACCATGTACGGTTTAAGTACTTTAATTGTTTTGTATACAAGGGCGTAGCCAGCCTTTCACTTACGGGGGCAGGAGTTTATATAGAGAAAAAAAATGTTTTTAATTATTATTTTTTTTTTTTGTGTATATAAATAGAAATTTTTGGGCTTAAGAAAATATAAGTTTTCTGGCATCCTTTACAACGATACCAATTTTTTAAAAATCGGTTCGTAATTTTTTGTTTAAAATATTTTATTTATAAAAAAAGGTATTTTTTGATTTTAAGTGTTTTTTCTCAAAATTTTATATACGAAGTATACAAATATGCCTACCAGAAGAAAGGGGGTTTAGTCGCCTTTACAACGGTATCAATTTTTTAAAAATCGGTTAGTAATTTTTTTAGTGTAAAATATTTTGTTTTTTTTTTATAAATAAAGGTATTTTTTCCTTTTAAATGTTTTTTCTCAAATTTTTACTTATGAAGCATATCAGAAGAAAGGGGTTAAAAATTATTTGAAATATGAGGTTTTTAATTTTTCGAAGACCCGACCTTATAGCACCTGTAATACAAGTTTGCACAAAATATAAAAAAATATATTATATATTTATATAAGAGCAATGGGCGGACGACGTCTATATTTTTAGTTTTTTAATTTTAAATTATTTTTAAATTATTTAAAAAATTATTTTTAATTATTGCATATAAAAAGCAAAAAAAACAAGTAAGAGCAGCGCTGTCTTCGGCTATGCCGAAGGCTTCATACCTTTCATGAACATCTGCAAATTTTAGTTTGACAGATTACTGATTTTGAATACATAGAGGAGTTACATACTTATATAAAAAATCGCATCTAAACAATCACAGGTATGGAAGATATACTTTATATGGCACCAATCTAAGTGATTTTCACTGCTATGTGATCGGTACGTAAACCGGTAACACAATTTATTGGGTTTAGTTTCCTACATAAAGGAGATATATCGCAAAACCTGGTATCTGCATCGGCGTAGCCAGAATGAAATTTAGGGGGGGAGGGGGCGGGGGGGCTCGACCCTATTAAGCTGGCATTTCAGGGTACTATTTTATATATATATAAGGAAAATTTGAAAGTTAGGAGGGGGGGCTCGAGCACCCCCCTGCCCCTACCTGGATACGCCCATGGGTATCTGAACAATCAGTGCTATAGTAGATAAAGCTTATACAGCATAGATTTTGACGATTTTCTCAGTAGACTTTGTATTATTATTTATAAAATATCTTACGAAATTTATCGGTTTTAGCTGTTCAAATAAAGGAGTTTTACAGTAAAATCCCATATCTGAACAATCAGATGTATGGAAGATATATGTTGTAGTCACCCGATCCTTGTTATTTTCACTGTAAGTGTTCTGTTAATAATGAGTGAAAATGGTGCGAAATTTCATGTTCCTAGCTGCATAAATGGAGGAGTTATGATAAAAGACCTTATATCTGAACAATCAGTTGTATGGGGGGCTGCAGGTTATAGTGACCCGATCTTCGTTATTTTCACTGTAAGTCTTCTGCTGATAATGAGTGAAAGCAGCGCGAAATTTCATGGTCCTAGCTACTTAAATGGATGAATTATAACGAAAAATCTCATATCTGAACAATCAGTTGTATAGGAGCTATAGGTTATAGTTATCCGATCTTTTTAATTTTCACTGTAAGTTTTCTGTTGATAATTATTGAAAACAGTACGGAATTTCCTGTTCCCAGCTATATAAATGGAGGAGTTATAACGAAAAATTTTATATCTGAACAATCAGTTGTATGGGAGCTATAGGTTATAGTGACCTGATCTTTGTAATTTTCACTGTAAGCATTCTGTTGATAATGGGTGAAAGTGCTGCGAAATTTCATGTTCTTAGCTGCATAAATGGAGAAGTTATAACGAAAAATCTCATATCTGAACAATCAGTTGTATGGGAGCTATATGTTATAGTGGTCCGATTCTTCCGGTTCCGACAAATGATTAATACATTATAAAAATACACCCACCTGCCAAATTTGATCCGGATATCTCGAAAACTGAGAGACTAGATTGCATACAAACAGACGGACAGACGGACAGACGGACATGGATAAATCAACTCAGCTCGACGTTCTGATCATATAAGTATACATTTTGATGGGTCTATCTCTTTTTGTTCTGGTACTTACAAACATCGGACCAAAGTTATAATACCATTTCATGCTCATGAAAGGTATAAAAATAAAAATACAGACGAGGTCCGCCTTTGGCTCTTATTTATATGGTATATAAATTTTTTTGTGAAAACATATATTACAGGTGCTATAACGGGTCAAATGTCAGATCTTCGAAAAATTAAAAACTTAATATTTCAGAAAATTTTTAACTGAATCATATCGTTGTAAAGGTGATTTAACCCCCTTTCATGTGATATGCATATTAGTATACTTCGTATATAAAAAATTGAGAAAAAACACATTTAAATGAAAAAA
>NW_023458561.1:38151129-38152573 GCF_013731165.1 Rhagoletis pomonella
CTTCGTATATAAAAAATTGAGAAAAAACACATTTAAATGAAAAAATAACTTTGTTTGTATAAAGAAATATTAAAAGAAAAAAAAAATACCAACCGATTTTTGAAAATTGGTATCGTTGTAAAGACGAAAAAAACTTTTCTGCTATATGCATATTTGTATACTTCGTGAATAAAAATTTGAGAAAAATAATATTTAAAGGAAAAAATAACTTTCTTTCATATAAAAAAAATATTTTAAACAAGAAAATTACCGACCGATTTTTTAACAATTGATACCTTTGATTGCTGATCAAAGTCTTATGTTTTCAAATTTATGAAAATACGGAGATTTATTTTATATTTAGATTTAAATTTATTAATATGATTTTTAAGTTTGAAATAATTTATTAGAACAGCAAATGCATCGGAAGAAAGCAAATCCTCATTTACGCATGTTTGATTTGCAAATTGCTTTAGGAAAACTTTTAATTTATATTCTTTTCATGTTTTCTGTTTTATGCTTTTGGGTGTAAACAAAATTTCGATCAGCTGTATTAAAAACTGGTAAGTTTTTGCTAGTTTGGTGTTCGCGTACTTTTGCTAACATTTCTCTCTCTGAGAGAGAACAGATAAAAATTCATTAGAATTTTGCTGCTGAGAGTTTTCTGCTGGAAGAATACGCGAATACACCTAATATCTCAATTCTATATGGTGTGAAGTTAGCACTATGTAGCATATATTTAAAAAAAATGAGAGCTAAAATTGTTTTCTTTTCACAACAAACTTGTAATAAAAAGCAACAATTAATACCATTGGGCGCGTTCATAAGTCGTAGCTGTTGGGTAACCGTTGGCTGTTTGTCTTAGAAACGCACAGTTGAGTAGTTACGCTCAGCCCAACAGTTGGCAACTGTCAGCCATTTTTTCCAGCGGAAAATTTTTACGCTACCTGAGCTCAACGTGTTGGGCTTAGCCTAAACAGCTGATCGAAAAGACTTACGCCGCTTATATTAAATTTAACGCCGCTTTGTTAGATGGCAGTTGCAAACAAATTTATTATATTTTATATTACTGACGTGATAAAGTAACTAAACTATTTTATAATAACACTACGTTTCTAAATATATGTTTTTAAGATGTTTGCTATATAATTTTACAATGTTTAATTCATTAGGGGTATTCTCGAAGTCTTGCACGATGCACGGATTGCACGAAATGCAAAAATACTATTCCAAATTTCGAAGAGTACGAGAACACCCCATTGCAAAGTGGTATCATGCATGGGGAGCAAGCAGCGAAATTATGTATCAAATACAATAACAAGAGACAGCAAAAAAAAATTAAGTGAGCGAGATGAGAGGAATGAGAGAAATATGTAGCAATTCCAACAACAAAACAACTAGCACAGGGTCGCTATTATATAATAGGGGTATTCTCCAAATCTTGCAAAGCCATTGCACGTAGCAC
>NW_023458561.1:38152673-38156770 GCF_013731165.1 Rhagoletis pomonella
CAACATCCGATGAGGCGGCTCTTGGAGTGTTTGACAGAAAGATTTTGTGGAAGATTTACGGGCCTTTACGCGTTGCTGACGGCGAGTACCGCAGGCGATGGAACGATGAGCTGTATGAGCTTTACAACGATATGGACATAGTGCAGCGAATTAAAATACAGCGGCTCCCCCGGCTTGGTCATGTCGTTCGAATGGACACCGACGCTCCAGCTCTGAAAGTATTCCACTCGGAACCCGCTGATGGTAGCAGAGGAAGAGGGAGGCCCCCACTGTGATGGAAAGATCAGGTGGAGAAGGACTTGGCTTCACTTGGCGTTTCCAATTGGCGTCAGTTGGCACAGAGGAGTGCTTTGCTGAACTCGGCCAAAATCGCTTAGGCGGTTACAGCGCCAAAAAAGAAGAAGAAGAAGACAAAAAAAAAATTACGAGGTTCACACCTGTAGTAGGTCTAATCAAGCAGAAAAATCTGCATACTCAGAATTTTAAATACACGCTCAAAATCTGGGCTTAAGGTAAATAACCGCGTTTTTCATAGGGTGAAGCATAGGTATACTTGCTCGTAACTTTGTTTCTGTTTACGCTAAATTTTAATTTTTACAGTTTTTTATTTTAAATTACGTCTTGTCCAACTATTTTGTTTCCTAGTATATTTATCGAATTTTTTTTGTGAAATTTCAAGACCCTAGCCCCTAATTTCTTTCTATTTTATCAGAAATATTATTGCCTATTTTTATAGGTTTTTTCAAAATCATTTAGAGGTCGCGACTTGTCATTTTAGTTCAGAAAGTATGGTTTTGTAGATTTATCAGTTTAGACTGTACTACATATTTTGAAATTGTGGGAATAAGGAATGGTCAAAACTTAAAAAAAAATAAGAAAATATATTTATTTTCTGTATTTGCTCAATGAAAAATTCCAACAATCCAAGTCTGACAATAGATTACACTGTACAGCACTCGGCTGGGTATTGGACCAAACCAAATTTTTTTTAAGAGACTGAGTCATAAGTAAAAAAAGTAATTTCCCCGTTTTTCGAAGTTAGCCTCCGAAACCGAGATATGGGTCTTCGAAGTTCGAAATTGAACCTTTGGTAAAAAATTATTTTTAATTAGTACATGTAACGGTGTATAAATTTTTTCGTGAAAAATTATATTACAGACGCTATAACGGGTCAAAGGTCAGATCTCGAAATATTAAAAACTTAATATTTCAGAAAATTTTGAACTGATTCGTATCGTTGTAAAGGTGATTTAACCCCCTTTCTTGTGATATGCATATTTGTATATTCGTATATACAAATTTTAGAAAAAAACACATTTAAATGAAAAAATAACTTTTTTTTTATAAAAAAATATTTTAAACAAAAAAATTGCTAACCGATTTAAAAAAAATAGTATTGTTGTAAAGTCGACTAAATCCCCTTTCTTGTTATATGCATATTTGTATCCTTCGTGAATAAAAATTTGAGAGAGATTAAAGAGAAAAAAATTAATTTTTTTTATCAAAGTGACTAAATTTTTAAAGCTATCGACAAATTTGTACAGAAAAATGGTTTGAAATGGAGCAAGTGTGCGAATATTTGCAGTGGTTGGAAAAACGAAAGCAGCGATGTCTAGGATGAAGCAATAGGCAGAAAACGCCACGAGAGGTCACTGTATGATCCGTCGGTATTCCTTGGCGACTAGGAAGATGCCGCCACTAGATTTAAAACCCGTATTCGATGACGCTGCGAAGATAACATAGACCTGCGAAATTAAAATACACTTTGGTTTTTTTCTAGCACATCGAGATTTTTTATTGGAGACATGTTTATTTTAGAATTTCTAGCAATTTGCATGAAAACCCCATAAGTAAACAAAGTAAATTAG
This sequence comes from Rhagoletis pomonella, assembly GCF_013731165.1. NCBI lineage: Eukaryota > Metazoa > Arthropoda > Insecta > Diptera > Tephritidae > Rhagoletis > Rhagoletis pomonella. The sequence continues at coordinate 38,154,542 of NW_023458561.1, forward strand.
AAAAACGTATGTAACTTCGAAGTTAACGACAAGAAAATTGATAACAGCCGGTTTCACCAGCAATTTGAATGGAAAATGATTTTTTATTTTCTGTCAATTTGCATATAAAATTCCAAAAATTAAAATAATTTTTCACTTAAATTGCTTTCGTTAAATTGGCTGTAAAAGTTATTTTATTAGCCTTAACTCGCATTACCAGCGTTAACTTGGAAGGTTTAGAAAAAACCCTTGTCGAATATTTTCTACAGCTGGATAACAAACCCGTTTTCTTGTGACCCCAAAAGTAAACCTATTGGGATGACAAATTAAGTTTTTGAAAACCTTCTGGACATCAGTGACGACAGCACTTTGAATATTAAATAGTACGAAGGGAGCCAAGAAAGTTCTGGATGCAAATGTATGCAGAAAACAATGCTGTTGGCAAGATTGCATTAAAAATGCTAGTGACCTACTTTTACATTTCTATATGAAACTGCATTTTCAACAAATGCTTACATAAACAAACAATTTTTAAGCAAAAAACCGACTTCAATTATCATATACAAATTTAAGATTATCGGTTATCTCTTCATGATCCAGTGATCGGATTCAAACCAAATTAGAATGGGACCGCCTGTGAGGTAACACCTTTCCTCTAAAAAAAGAATTATAGTAATCGGTTAACGTGGTCCACAGTTATGCTGTAACATACACAAAAAAAAAAATAAATATTAATATAAAATATTCCGACGAATTGATAACCTTCTCCTTTTTGTGAAGTCAGCGTCAAATGATTTCATGGTAAAATAATCAAAGCTCCCAATAAACCTAAAGGGAAATAATGAAATCATCAAAACAATTTCAGTCCTCACATTAAAGCTAAAGGAGCATAAAGTTTGCATTGTGTTTTCTTGTTTTGGTAGACATTTGAAGAGTAGGGCTGCCGCGAAATTTTTTTAGCACAACAAGGGTGCCGCGGTGAATAAAAATTGGGAACCCCTGGTCTAAGGCATATAAAAACACCATGGTTTTTGATTTTTTACATAACAGATTATGTATGAAAATTAAGGTTAATTTCTGTTTTAATTAAAGAAAGTATTCAATTGTATTAGGAATTAGTAATTTTTTTGTTTAAAATATTTTTTATAAGAAAAAATTAGTATTATTTCTTTTTAAGTCTTTTTCTGAAATTTTTATATAGGAAGTATACAAATATATATATCAGAAGGAAAAGGGTTTAATCACCTTTACAGCGGTATCAATTGTTTAAAGATCGGTTGGTACTTTTCTTGTTTAAAATATTTTTTTTATCAAAAAAAAAGTTATTTTTTCCTTTAAATGTGGTTTTTCTCAAATTTTTATATACGAAGTATACAAATATGCATTTCAGAAGAAAGGGGTTTAATAGCCTTTACAGCGATACCAATTTTTTGAAAATCGGTTACCGTTTTTTTGTCTGAAATATTTTTTTTTTATAAAAAAAAGGTATTTTTTCATTTAAATTTGGTTTTTTTTATTCTTCGTTTATAACGAAGTATACAAATATGCATATCAAAAGAACGGGGGTTTAATCGCCTTTATAACGATACCAACCTTTTAAAAATCGGTTAGCAATTTTTTGGTGAAATTTTTTTTTTATAAAAAATGTATTTTTTCCTTTAAATGTGTTTTTTCTCAAATTTTTATAGAAAGGGTATTTAATCACCTTTACAACGGTATAATTTTTTCAAAATCAGTTCAAAATTGCTTGCAATATAAGGAATTTCATTTTTCGAAGAGCTGAACTTTGACCCCTTATAGCACCTGTTGTAATATAAGTTTGCACAAAAAAAATTATATACCATTTAAATAAGAGCAAAAGGAGGACTACGTCTATGTTTTTAGTTATTTACATGTAATAATTAAATATAATTTTTTAACAAAGGTCCTATTTCGAACTTCGGAGGCCCATATCTCGATTTCGGAAAGCCAGCCTATGACTCAAGCTCTTAAAAAAAATTGGTTTGGTCCAATACCAAGAAAAAAGCTGATTTTGCCGTACAGTGTTATCATTTTACATACATATATACATATTTTAAAGGAACAAAATCAAACTTATTTTCCATTTATTTATGAATTATGGTGAGAACAGAAACTTTGTTTTGCATCATGCTATGTTTTATACAATAGTGGCTAGCGAAAGGCAGCACTGACGCAAAGTGATGCTGTCGTTATCGACACGTTTGTGGCACGGGTTCTTCTTCTTCTTCT
>NW_023458561.1:38156870-38175234 GCF_013731165.1 Rhagoletis pomonella
AAAAAAAGGTTTCTTAGCATTTTGCTGTAGTGTCGTAAAGTAGCTCATTATATTTGTATAAGAATATGCTTTAAGGGGTTTTTGGTATGAGGAGTCCATTTATACACTTATGTATCTTCATCTTAAAACTTCCATTGGAAAGCCCAACAGTGAAAATTTTGATATTTTCTTCGAAACCTATTCTCGCAGTTTGGCAAACTCCAAATTGATTTTAGACCCATGGTTTCTTCAGCAAATTTGCTTAGAATTACATGTTTAATCCACCTATGCTATACGCGCATAATAAAAAAATTGCCCGACCCTAGTATGTATGTAATAAAATATTTTAGTTTTTTAAGTCTTTTATAGGATAATGGCATTAAAGCATAAAACGGGCCTTAACATTCCATAAGCTACATACGAGAATGGCGCTTTGAACGAAATATTTATAGTTTGTCTAAAATTTGGAAACGAATCCATCAACTCAGAGAGACGGGTATCAACGTTGTCCCACCCGCCACTTTTTGAAAATGTCAATTTTCTGTGTAAATTTATAATTAAGTTTTATACTTTATTAGTTTCGTAAAAATCTGATATCTGACTTCAAATATTAGGGTTTTGAGACTTATCCAATAAATGGGTAAAGAGAAATTACTTAATGCTTGAGCAAAAACGAGTTAAAGCGTCCCACCCGTCTAAAGCTATTGATTTCGCAGCTGCATTACACCAATTCACTGATCCTAGCACCTAGGAAATTTGGCACGTGTTGAAAAGAATTAAGAATCAATTAGAAAATGGAATGCAAAATTTAGAGCCAATTTCGTTTTCACAATTGTCTAATTCACGATATTACACAAAATCAACAGAAAATAAGGATGGCAAAATCATGAACATTGTAAAATGAGCAAAATTGTTATATGCCGGAAGATTTTAAGTTTACCGGGGGAAATGTAGTAGAAACGCAATTTAGCAAAAAAAAGTGGTAGATCTACCACAAAAGTGGTATGTATTAATTAGGGTGTTCGATTATTCGCCTTTTCCCAAAACCGGGTTTCGAGTTATTCAAAAAATTGCTGTTTGAAAAAACTAACTCCTGATTTTGAAATTAAGAAAAACCCGGATAAACCGGTTTTATTTTGCACAGTTTTCACGCAGTAAAAATTCGTATGCTGGCAAGGAGTTATGACATACAGTCATACAATGAAGCTATTAAATGTAACGATTGCTTTTATTTGGAAAAGAGCAAATTAGTTTCAATTTATTTTTAGATCAAAAGTACTATGTACAACATATAAAAATCAGTAAAAAAAAAATCACGTTGGGTCTTATTTTAGCTTTTTTTGATACTTTATTGCATTTTTTCTAACTTTTTTTCGGTCACAGCAACATCAATAAAAGTTTTTTTTCTTTAAATAGAGGTCGGCCCCTGGGCAGACAATGGTAAACCTCCGAGAGTACTTCGGCCATAAAAAATCCTCTTCGGAGGTGGAGTGAAGGTGTATGTAGATCTCTAAGTATGTGTAACAACTAGCGTGTTAGATTATTCGCTTTTTTTCCAAAACCGGGTTTCAAGTTGCCAATTTTGGAATTAAGACAAAACCAGATCTGTTTTATTTTGCATAGTGTGTATACAGTGTGTTTAAGCGACTTATGCATTTCCCGCATAAACAAAGAACAGCGAACACACACGCGCACTTGTATTGCACTCCCGCCCAAAACCAAGCGCAGCGAATAAACATACGCACTTGTGTTTAAAAATAATTCGCTCGTTCTTCATTGGGTATGCATTTTTTATGCACTTCTCAACTGCCGCAGAACAAAACCGACTAAAGTAGTTAATTGCTGGCACCCCAAATGATGCTCAACAAATTCGCTTGATGCATCACAACTCTCCCGGAGTTGTCTCACGGGGCTCTGTATTGCTTTCGGCATACAGAGGTGGTACAAGAGCTATCATTGGCCCCGACGCCTACCCAAAACATTTTTGCTTTAATAAATTTTTATGCAAATACATTCATCCTGGTCCCGCCCTCTCACTGAGTTATGCACAGTGAAAATGCTTATCTTGGTATGAAGTCATGACCAAAAACTACAATAAAACTATTAACAGTAACGATAGCTTTTATTAAGAAAAGAGCAAAGCAAAATATGTCGGTACAAAGCTTTTTTTTTATCAAAATTAAAACAAATAAATATCAGTGTCAAACTCATTTTTGGCATTTTTCTTCTTTTAGTAGTGCTCTTGCCACCGTAACCGAGTGCTTAGAGGTGCCTACTGCTACTTGGGAGATCGCTGATTAAATTTTTGCTTCCAGCAGCGCCAACTAACGATTTCACAAACAGCTGTGAAACAGCGCGACAAGCAACAAAACACTACTACATAAATATATATAAGGCGATGCTGATCTTGGTTAGTGATATGCCAATGTTTTTTAATCTATTTGTTTCTAAGCCACTTGTCAAACTTAGTCATGGAGCGATACTCAGTTGACCAACGCGTCAAGGTAGACCAAACATTAAAGACGATTTTTCAAACAAACAAAAAAAAAGAACAGCAAAACTAAACCTACTGCAAGAAAAACTATGCCCCACAACGATTCACTATTTGGTGTAATTTTTGGGCTGGCGTAACCATCGGCCGTTGCGGTAAACGGTGAAAGTTATCGTGATATGATAACAAATTTGTTATGGCCTGAATTAGTTGACATGAAATTGGACAATGTGCGGTTTCAACAGGACGGTGACATTTGGCACTAAGCGCATGAAACATGACCCTATCGCGAGCGTCTGCGTCTTATAGAACCACGCTATATACAAACACATATGTATGTAAGTTAGCTTATACATTGGGCCGTATGCATAAAACCTAAGTAAATGCTTTTTCTTAAAATCTCAGACCTTTTACTCGATTTGTTCAAGTAAATTTAAGTGAAAGGTATGAAAGTTTAAGCAAAAGCAATTGCTTAGTTTTTATGCATACCGCCCATTGTATTTGGTGTTAATTTAAATATTGGTATCTTGTAAACTTCGACTAATAAACAATAAACAAGTCTGCGGAGTTTTTTCTTACAATTTAAAAATGTTTGTATGTTCTCGGAAGCTTTGAGCGGTATTTTTTTTATTGTTTTCATACAAATAGTTCGATACATACGTGCATAAATACATAAAAAATCTGTTGTTACTGCCACTTTATGCTAATCGAAGTTAGATTTTTAAAACTGAAAGTGGTTTCATTAGCAATTCACTAACTTGGTCAACGTCTAATCATCTTCGGTACGTTCTTAATTGCTCATAAACAATATAAAAACAATAACAAAAGTCATCAAAGGCAAAAATCAAGTTTCTCTTAGATTTTACATTTTTTCATTATCATGTCACTTTTTGCGGCATTTGCCTTTTATCGCGCGCACCCCTTCAATAAATTACATGCCATCGTTGCGGTATTGAAAATTAAACTTGTTTGCCTTTTTTTTTTAATTTTCTGCAAATGAACTTCAGGGAAATGTGCGCAGTAGTGAATTTCTGATTATCAAGCCTGCAAAGAAATTTACATACGTATGTACACACATTAGACCGTACCACCTTACAAGCAATCAAAAACAGTTCACCTTACACTCTTCGAGTCTAAAGTAATATGCAAGGCATATTCGAGGAAAAACAATTTTTTGCCTTTTAACATTTTTCGGTGACATTCGGCAAAATCTAAATTTTTTTAATATATAGTTGTACTGAAATAATCAAAATACCAAGAATGATAGAATACAAGATTGCGCCGATTGCAGCAGAATTCGTGAGAGTAATTTTGGCGTGACGTCACCGTAGAGTTGACAACTGAGAGCGGCAAATAAAAGCTGAAGCACAACACCGGCGAACGGCAAATTTTTCGTCGCGAATGTTCGCCGGGATAATTACAAAGCAAAAGACGAAGTTTGCTCGACGACTGTTCGCGACGATAGATTTATTTCTATCGCCGCGGTCAACGGCAACGACAAAAAAAGGCCATGATGACCATACATTAAAAGTTATCGTATTTTTTGTTTAAAAGTAAAATAATATACCTTATATTTTTCTATCAGAGATTAATCTAGCAAAACGTAAGTTTACTAGTAGTTATATTTAAAGACTATTTCTATATTTTAAACTTCTTCTTGCTGGTATTTTCCCTTTTCGTTGTAAAAGCTTCCTTCTTGAAACATGGTCACCTTATCAGCTGACAGCATTCGAACCGCTCGATACCGTTCTATTTGTGTTTCAGGAAGCGAATTAGCTGGGCGAAAGTTGGTCGTCGGCATCGCTCTGCTGGGCGAAATTTGCCGTTCGCCGGGTATTGTGTTTCAAGCATTAAACTGCTGTCTAGTGATGTGCTGAATTGTCGGTACCCAATACTTAAAAAAGGTTCCTGTACCCAATACTTCCTTACCGGTACCCGATACTGATTCTTTACATTAAACCTTCGCCATTATAATTATATGATATCGGCTAAAACACTTGAACGTATCGCAACAGAGAAATATTATTTTATGAGTTTTAACCCTAGTCGATCCAAGGTTCAAGAAAAATACTTTGACGGATGAAGAAACCTTTCAGGGAGGGGTTGGGAGATTCTGTAACCAGTTAGCGACAAGTTTCGGATCGATATCGCACTTGTTGACGTACAAATATTTCATATCATACGTCAACAAAACCGATACCGATTCGAAAATTGTCGCTAACTGGTTACAGATAATGTCGCTAGCTGGTTACAGAGTCTGCCTACAAAAATGATATCGTCCGATTCAGCTGGAACAAAAATGCTTCAAACAAGTAAGAGTTTCTCTGTATTATGGCGTCGAACCGACATATATACATCTTTCATTTGAATCAGTATTAAAATCTCTATTAGCTCCTACATTCGGGTTGTTGATAGGCGAGTCTCCCCTGAACCGTTGTTTCCATATTTTTGGCCTTTGTGCGCTTTTATTCGAAACCTGAATGTTTCGGTACCGAGTATCGAGAGTATTGGATACTTGAAAAGTATTGACTCAGCACATCACCACTGCTGTCATCTCGACTGTGACGTTAGCAAAACAGCTGATTCTGTCAAATTCACTGAGAGCCGATTAGCGGTATCGCCGCACAGTGCCGCGAAGGTGGACAAAAATACAAAAATCGACTGTCTTGAAACTTAGATGTTTTGATGTCAAGTTACAGCTAAATCTCCAACTAAGAGAAGTTCATAAGTTATTTTGTGATAAAAACAACTTTCAGCCTCACACACCCCCTCAAAGTACATCTATTTTCTACATACCATTTCATTTCGGCGATTCGCACATAAAAGTGGTCGCAGTTAAAAATTTGTTAAAAATACATTTTTATTCCTAGCAAGATCAACTTTTGCACTTTGATAAAGATATATGCGACAAACCAAGAAATGTATGGTTCATGGAAAAAAAATTTATACAAATATTTTTTTTTTATTAATAAATAAATATATGATTAAACATACCAAAATCCGAAAATTGGTAAATTTGGAGACAAAAAAAAAAAACATCTTGAAAGTTCGTGAAATTTTTTTTTTGGTTATGGTAGTTTGGACCTTCTACTAACAGAAACAATCGAAATCTCTTCCAACTTTTTCCAATATTTGAAAATTTTCAATTTTGAAAAAGTGACTAAATGCCTTTTTTTTGGTATTATTTTAGCTGATCTATATTTACAATACTTTTTCTGAATGCCCTAAGATCTAAATTTTTGGTTCGCTTTTCAAAAATAAGGTATTGAATTAAAGCTAAAAGTGCCAAAAAAAAAAATTAAGAGGTACAGGGTGCTTTGAAATGAAAAAAATTATCAGCTAATTAAAATACTTAAATATGCATCACGGTATGGGAGCCAAAAACAAAGATATACGAAGATTTACATATATATATATATACATATATATATATATATATATAGAGCAATGACACCAGTTTACAAATAATATGTTAACCAATGATTAGACGAAAGGCGAACAAAAAGCAAATAAAAATAAATAACATACCTATAACTCTTCATCTGCATAAAGAGTACTATTTTGCTTAAGCAGCAAACAGCTTGCGAAAATGATAGTACAAATGTATGCACATCATGGAGGTCCAATTTTTTTATATATTTTTTTTTTTTGGATTGAGTCTTTTTATAATTTTGTTCACCTAACTAATTACATTACCTGTGCAAAAATTTCAACGTTTTACTATTAGTGGAAAATGTAGCTCAACGCGAGTTTAAAATTTCATGAATTTTTCTCTGGTGCTAAGAGTCCTCTCTTGTGGAAAACAAATAAAAACCCAAGAGTTTAGTGTTTTGTTGAACGAAACAAGAGAGTTATACCTTAGAAATTATGGTTGGTATAACATGCCAAGTTCAGTGCATAAAGTTTTAGTACGTGGACGTGATGTAATTAAATACTTTGATTTACCAATAGGTAATGATTTTAAAGCTATGTTTTCATTTATTCTCTTATTCTGTATTTCCACCTATTTTATCAGGTTCATTATCAGAAGAAGCCTTAGAATGTTCACACAAAAACATAAGAAAATATCGGCTTAATCGTTCTCGAAAAACTGGAAGAGTACAAAGCAATACGGATTTAATGACTCGTTTGATATTATCGTCATATCCATTAGTTGCATTTAAAAGAAATATAAAACAGAGAAACAAATATTTAAAGGGTTCTGATCTCAGCTTTAATAAATACATTGTTAAAAGTGACGAAGCAGACAAAAGCATGGAATCATTTGAATCAGTGATCACTTCCTCCTCTTCTGAGGACTCTGAAACTGAGTGATTATAACAACTAGTTCGGTTTTTATTAACATATTATATGTTATTACCATATAACAGCTATTATTACTTACTTACTTAACAGTGATTATGCTTTATTTTAAATGAAATCAAAAGAATTTTTTTTTCTAAAGGTTAACATGTAAGGAAAACCGACTGAATTTTTCAAATTACCATAATGTATTCATTTAGGAAGTAAAGTTTAGACGAATTTTGACTATTAAGACTATTTTTCTGAACACTTAGCAACAATGATATGCCATATTTCATTTTTAAATAATCATGTGCAAAAACTCGGTGTTTTTTAATGGGTACCCGTTACAAAAAAACCGATTACTTTCTTAAAATTAGAGTAATATAGACACTTCAGATGTAAAGTTTCAATAAATTCTGACGACTCCTTCCTGTTTTCGTAAACACCACAATCAGCAATGATTATGCCTTATTTGTCTTTCATATAGTAATGTAAAAAAAAATCTTTTTTTTTTAATGGGTACCCGGTACCGAAAAATCGATTTCATTTTTGAAATAAGCATGGGTTAGTCCTTTTAGGTGTAAAGTTTCAACAAGTTCTGAATACTATTTCGGTTTTTATAAACATATGTCTACGATGATTATGAGTTATTTTACCTTTTTATAAAATTGTAAAAAAAAAAATTTTTTAATTAAATGGTAACAGATGCTGAAAAACGTTTTTTTTTCTTAAATTGCCGTGATATAGTCCTTTCAGGTGTAAAGTTTCAGCCCATTCTGATGCCTCCTTCCACTTATATCAACACATGTCCACAATGACTATTTTCATATAAAAATGCAAGAAAAACTCGGTTTTCTCGAAATGAGTAACCGGTACAGAAAAACCGATTTCATTTTTGAAATTAGAGGGGCATAATACTTCTAGGTGTGAAGCTTCAGCCAATTCTGACCACTCCTTCTATTTTTGTCCATCATTTGTATGGAGTCGCGGCACTGTGCGCCGTGTCAAAATACTTCCTTTGCAAAGTTCCATGATTTTTAGAAAGCTTTAATTTACTGAAATAAGGGTGGTAGGAACTAAGATTGAGACAAGAAAATCGATATATCACTTTTTATAATCCGACTGTAAATGCAGAAGATATGGCAGACGACAACCCCTAAGTTCGGCCAAAAAAAAACTTTTTTTTTCAAAATTACTTTGCTAAAATACTTTCGACTCCGGAGTGTACGGCGAACTTTTTTTTTGGCATGGTCTAATGTACGTATATACATTAGACTGTCCCAAGAATATATGGAAAAAATTTTTTTGGCAAATTTTGATATACATACATGCCCTCTATATTTGTGCTTTTTAGCCTAAATAACATATATATGAAGTTTTAGTTAATAACTTGAATTAGCCATGCATGAAAACTTTGGAAATGCGAAAAATTTTATATCTCTTCCATATATTTCTGAATCTTTCAATTTTTAATATGACGACAGGATTTCTCTCAAGGACCTCGATAAAATTAATTAAACAAAAATGTGCTTTGCAATTTTTATCCTTCAATATCCTTATATATATTAGTAGGATTTAAATTAAACTAAGATTCTTCGAAATGCATTCAAAATTAAAAATCTTGAAGATCTGCACAGTTCATTCACTTAAAAAATAAAATTATAGTTTAAAAAACTAAAACCTCCCTATTATAATTGCCATTCGTACTGTCATCAGGTATGTAACTTGAGAATAGAAGTCGCTGCATCTTTTAGGCGCATCAATATTACATACTTAGTTACATCCCGAGCTAATAAAAGGAAGGTAAAAAAATAAGGTGCCAAGAGCTTGGCTTAGAGATTTGCAATACGTTTTTATTTTTTCGTAAGGGTTGCCCCCTGTTTGAAAATTCGAAACGAAAGAGTGCTAAGAAGTCTTCAGTTTGAATATTTTGGCAATTTTTGAGATGTTTGAAGGAATTATATTTAGTAGGGTTGCCACATGTTTAAACAAGCAAATTCAACTTGAGTTGTGACGATTTAAATATGCATCACAATATGGGTGCTATACCAGAGGGGTTTAAGCAAGTTTTAAAAAGTTTTGAATAAGGTTATCGTTCAAAGGCAACGTTATATATGGGGAGAGGCGAAGGGTTATCTGATCGGCCGAAAAGTTTTACCATAACTTGCTAATAGCATGAAGAATATATGTATGTAACAAGTTTGAAAATGATAACTTTCTTTTTCGAATTTATGCCAAATAAATATAAATTCCGGCCAGTGTGCATTGGTTCAAACTCAGAAGCACACTCCAACATTAAATTCATTGCGAATTCCACGAAGAGCATTATTCGCACTGAGGGATGAATCGATACAAGTAAATCCAAGTACAGTACATATTTGTGGACCTTTTAAAAGTTCATGAACTTAAGAAAAAGTAGACATATGAACTTGATCATGTTTGCTTTTTTTTATAAAAATATAATTGTTTATACTAGGAAGTCTGAGGAAACAAGGCCAAAACTTAAAAGTAGGTAATGTAGGAACAAGTGTAAAGGGAGAATTTCTATTTCGAAATGTGTGTAGAGCGGCCGCCAAAACCTATTTATTTTGAAATGAAAGGTTAGGCTTGGTTTGCAAACTTGTCTACTACTATTTACCCCTTAAGGCCTTTGACCCGCCTGCGGTTAATTTTCACCGGCTTCAACGTCACGGAAAGTGGCTTCTCATGGTGCGCCTATTCAACTTCTCTGTGAATCCCAAACCATATTTGACAATTCTAGTAGCCTTCAGTTTACTTTAGTTAAGCCAATCCTCTTTTGTATTATAACAGCATGCTGGAACTCCCCTGACAATGGGAACAACATTCAAAAGGCGGACATAGTCCGCAAGCTAATCTCTAAGCGATATGGCTGAGTAATTTCGCTTGTTTAAAAGGTGCTTTCCAGGTCATTGTGGCATATGTAGAGGGGAATTATAAAGCCGAACATGCGGCGCGACTCGACACAAGCCTTCCGAAAGTGGCATAAGTAAAGGTTTGTTTACAAACACTTGAGCTCCTGATTGCCGAAAAATGTTTGAAGATAGCGAATTTGAAATGGAGTGAAAAGGTCACCTGTAAAATTATGAGGTAGCTGTCGACAACTTTGCAGTCTAATAAGACTAAACGAACACAACACCAACTTGTAACCTCTGAGATTACAGGATATTGTACAACTTCTGTAGCAGCTGAAGTCAAGGCGAGTGTTTAGCTGAGGTAGAGCAAGACACGAGTTTAGAATTTCTGTATCGGGTTAGAGAAGCAGAGGAGGTAAGGATTAACTTTGTTGCGAGTGTTTATGTATCTAGCTCGATGGGCTCATATGGTTTATAGATGCACATAAAATCAACCACGCACTTCATTTGCCTGATATGAGCGAGAGAGAGATAGAGAGAGGGATATGCGGGCAGGTCGGTGAAGCGGTAGGGCATGATATAACCCTTTTACCATTTATGAATTGGGGGACTCCATTGGAGGAGTCATGCTCTAGCAGCCACCGGCTGTTGTGCAATAAGCTGGGATTTATTTACCACCATGACAAAAATTACTCCGGGAGTGGAGTGTGGGCGATGCTTAAAGAAGAGGAAATAATACTGTACTTTTTGTTCCACTATCCTACATTGTTCAGACGAATATCGGTTCTTCATTTGTAGGCAGTACTTCGAGGAGTTTGTCTAAGTATGTCTCAATGTCAAAAGGCAAACTTCGTTTTTGTCTGATTTGATACTACAACCGGTTGTCGGTTTGCGCAGATACTAAAAAACTGTGCCAATTACTTGTCTCCTAAGCAAGATTATGCCACTGGTTCATCTCAGGTACGGACAGCGCAACGAGTTGAAGGACCTATTCAGCGAAGCATCATCATCCAAGCGCACGACATGTCCAATCCAGAAATCTTCGTATACATATTTGAACTCGTTAACTGTAAGGCAACCGCAGCCTATTTTTTGAAACCAAAAAATCGGAACTGACTAAGCTCCATGCCAGACTTTGAACACAATAGAAAAGAACGAGTCGAACAGCCATTGTAAGGCTTTCCTGGAAATATCAAACTACTGAGATATTTCAATTCGGTATTAAGGTGGTATTTTCCTGACAAAATATATTCTTTCGTTGTTGCTGGAATTTATTTCCATTTCGTTATACCAGTTGTTCATGATGCAGCGATGATGAAAAAAGTTAATTAACATAAAAGTACTTAGTTTAAAAATAACCATCAGTTACCACCTGCGTATCGAAAGCCTTCGAAAAAACTCCGAAAGCATTCTTACGAGATACGTTAAGATAGCTGATCATGATTTGGAATGCCAGAAAATGTTTACATTAATAAACTAGAAAATGTTTCGAAGTCCCAACCTTTTTGCTGAACTAACAAATTTATTAAATTCCTACTTACTTAGGTACTATGGACCTAAACGAATCTTCAGCTAATACTTTTTGTTTTAAGCTCTCATTTTCATTCACTCACCTGCATTATGGGATATGTCACGCGTCCCTTTCCCAAACGTTCGATGATAACCATCTTCTCGGTATCGGTAAGAACGCGTTCGATGTTCGACGATGCGAGTACAGGACGTGCGGGCTGTACAATTGGCACAAAATCCTTATTACGTTCGGCAAAAATGCGATCGAATGAAGTGCGACGATCGCTGTGCGAGCGCTGATAGCGATGATTGGCGCTATTTTTACCTCCACTACCACTCAAATTTAGCCAACTCTCGGCCGCCGAAGCACTACCCGTCCCATTGCCACTTTCACCGCCGCCGCCCATATACGATTTAGATTTGCGATATTGATGCGCACTACCGAGCATTGCCATATTTGGTGCTTTCACTTTGTTACACTTCTTACAGGGCACCATTAGGGCGGCAGCTAATAATTCACCGGCGGTAAGTTTTTTTCCGTTCGCTTGCTGTTGTTGTTGTTGTTGTCGACGACGGCAGTTCTTCCCTTGCCAATCATGAGATCGTACCGAATCGGTGTCTGTCATGTCGGCGGCGATTTCATCGCGATAATCATCATCGTCATCGGTGAGGATGCTGGGCGTATTGGAATTTGACAAGCGATATTTGTTATGCTTGCTGTTGTTACTATAGCTGCTGTTGCTGTTGCTGTTGCTATTGTTGTAGTTGCTGTAATGGTGATTGGTGCTAAATATGACGCTGTTACGCTTTTCAATACGCTTCCACTGGCTCTTATTGTTGCTATTCGTGAATGTTTTGCTGTTTTGACCTTTGGCGTTGTTATTGTTACTATTACTATTATTGTTGTTTTTCTTATTGCGACCAATCGTTTGCTGCTGTTGTTTGTCGCTAGCTATTTTACCATTTTTATTGGCGTTGGTTGCCGTTTTCGTGTCTTCGCAGTTCTCCTCCTGCGTGGATGTAACGCAGGCGTTTTCCTTATCATCGCCTGTGTCGCTACTTAAGCACTGCGCAGCGGTTGTTTTTGTTTTTAATACACTACTAGCCGGCACTTTGTTTTTGTTGTTATTTTGTTTTTTGTTACCAACACCGCTGGTATTGGCTTTATTGTCATTGTTCTGTTTGTTGTCAACGCCATTCTTTTTCGGATTCTTGTGTTTGTTCTTTTTCTTAGCATCAATATTTTCCGGCTGTTCTTCAGTTTGCTGTTGTTGCTGCTCTTTCTGTTGTTCTTTTTGTTTTTGCTCTTGCAACAGTTGCTCCTGTTGTTGCTTTTGCTGTGCGATGCTAATAGAACCCCATGTTGTGGTGCCGGCTGCTACAACAACACCCACCGTTTGTCGTTGCTGTTTTGCCTTGGTCAATGTTGTGCTATTTGTTGTTATTGCTGCAGCTGTTGTTGCTGTTGTTGCTGTTGTCGATGCCGTTGAGTTTGTTGTAGCCAACGTTGCTGTGTTGTTGGTATTCACCATGATGCGCTTTGCAGCGGTTCTTGTTGTTGTTGTTGTTGTTGTTGTTGTCGTCGTTGAAACTCACTCAAGCACAATACCACACACACGCGCACACTCACTAATAACTGGCTCTTTATAGTTGTCTACCGGGTTGTTGCGGCTGAGTTGTTGTTGCTCTTTTGGTTGTTTCAAACTCAAATTTATTGATCAAACTTTATAAAATCGTACGTTTTTGAATTTCGAAAATTCGAAGTTATTTTCGAAATTTCCAAATCTTAATATTGGTTAGTTTTTTTTAGACACCACGTGTCACACTTTGCACTGTGTCTAGTGTTTTAATGAATCTCGAATTTGCGAAATGGAACTTTGAATTTGTGAAATCGAATTTCGAAATCTATGCTATCTTTGTGTTTCCGTTTGTTTTTCAGCACCTCGTACACACGCGTTAAACTCTCACTTCGTCTATTATACGACTGTGCAATACCAAAAAAAAAAAAAAAAAAACTCACAAAACTTTCGGCGCTGCCGGCGTTTAACTGTGCTGTCGTTGGCTTTTTCACAATTCACTGCACACTCACCTATCGTTCGTGCTGCTTGACAAACTACTGTTGTTGTTTTATTACTGACGGAACAGTTTCCAGTAGTTAGGCGCTTTTGTCGCTGGCGATCTTTTATTATTTATTTTTTAGTTTTTTTTTTGTTTCGCCCAACGTTATGACGTTAGTACCGACTGCGCAATTTGTCGCTCTCCACACGATTGCTGCCGTGTTGTTATTATTTCTGTATATTTGCTACTCTTTTCTACTTTGCCTTTGCTGCGCTTTTTCAATTTCACTTTCCGCTTTCACCTTCGCCGTCTGCCCTTGTCGACTTTCCGGTTTTTTCTACACTTATTTACCGCTCACTCGATCTTCTCTACAAACTCTCCGCGCATACATACGCCAACAGTTGAGGTAGGATGGGTTCTCCAAAAGTGAGGCCTTTAAGTGTTTGTGTTATTTATTTATTTTGTTTGAATATTTTTATTTATTAATTTATTAGTGTGATCGTAAACTTTTTACTGTTGGTTATTTTTTTTTTCAGGCTAATGTAGTTCGTGCAAAACTTTGTTTTACTTAATTGTTACTCTTATAGCTGTTTAGATCGTGTGTCATGGAGTTGCCTAATCTATTTGTTGTTTTAAAATTGACACCACACAATTGTTTGCCTCTTTTCTAATTTCACAACACAATTTTATAACTGTATTCTCTCTGATTGTTGGACACAGCGCTGTTGTAATTGTTATTGCTTACTTTTATCACTTCACTGCGGGGTTTAAACACTTTTATTTGATTAAAAGTTATATTTTTCCTGAAAAAAGAGGCAGAAAAAAATGTGATTAAAATAAAGATATTTCAATTATTCCTTAAAGTCTACTCGTATTTTCATTATTTTAAAAAATACTGCGAACTTCCTAAGAATAAAACTCCATAAAAGGCTTTTCCAGGCGCTCACCGCTTTCAGACTTTCAGCACTTTATACAACTATATGTTTTATATGTCATATCTGTGGTCATAAGCAATAACCGCCTAAGTGGAAAAACCTGAATTCGAGAAAAAACTTTTTAAACATTTGGATTGTAATGTTAGCCTTATGGGGAAACCAAAATATTTTCGCCTAGCTGGCTATGCTATACATATAACTCCATTCTTTCTTCAGTCCACTTAGGCGGTTATTGCTTGTTGCCACAGATATAATATGTAGAACTCCACAAAAAGCTTTTCGGGTGTTGTGGCTTTCGGCGCCTAAGCCGATAAGCAATAATAAAACTTTAAAACTTATAAAAAATAGACCGCTGACAACCTGAAAAACGATAAATGCCTGAACAGCTTACTGTGGAGTTCTACTCTAAAAGCCATAACTCTTAGAAGCTTGGAGTTGGAGTTCTACTCTAAATGCGAATACATATAGCAGTTGCGGTCAAAATAATAGCAGCAAAATTCAAAATGAGGTGCAGCATTAGAAAGATTTTGGGTTTGCAGTTTTATAGCCAATTCAATTTTAGTACAATAAAATGTAAGTTTTAAGTCGCTAAAAAGGACCGATGATTTGTTTGATTTTCTTTTTTGTCGAGGAGTTGCGCATTTTCTTGCATATAACGCACAACAACAAAACTTACTCCACGTTTCTACATATTTACGGTTCTCGAAGTTACAGCTCCGGATTCACTAAAAAAACATGATTTTCTCAAACAGGATTATTATCGATATTATAATAATGCTGATGAATATGTTTATACATAATTTATAATTTCGAAGTCTTTTAAATTCGTACCTTAAGGGTATTAATGAGCCATAGATAAGCCACGGGTGATGCTTTCCTAGAGAAGCCTTCCGAGGATAATATAAGAGTGATTAAATTTTCAAAACTATGCAATAGTACAATTCGGCGAATGAACAATGTACGGGGAAGTAGTAGCTCGAAATCGCTGTTTAGTGATTAGACAGAGTGGGAGTTATCTTTTTGTCTAATGCTCTCTAGGTTTCCAAAATATATATACATATATGTGCGAAGTATGCATAATCAGACCATAAGTCTTCGTTTATTTTATTAACAGATGGCAAGCCTATTGAAAATATCTAAATAAAAAAGGTCACTCTCCTATCCATGCAGAGTATATTAGAAAAAATCTCGTCAACATCCGTTCAGTAGTTTTCGAGCTTATCCCGACTTTCCTCTATACTATGCATAGATTTCAAAAAAAAAAATGGGGTACATTTTTTTCGGTATAGAGCAATCCTATGGGGTGAGAGCATTAAAATGCTGACATTTCTTATTTTTGACCACCCTAATGAAGATACTAGGAAAAATGCGCTTGTATAGATCCCATTTTCAGTTCCAGCCGGGTAAGTAAGAAAATTGTAAAACATAATGGCGCTCTCGTTGCGGTCAGGTGGAGATTTGAAATGCTAGACTTATTAACTGACTCATGAATAATGAATAATTGGGTAAATTCCCATATGAGCAATCAATTAAAGGTATACTTAAGGTGACCATATTTATGGCAGCCGAATACGGGACAAACAATAATTTTGCCAATTTTTTCCACGAAAACTGGAGTATTTGAAAAACTTTTTCAATGATCCTAGATTTATTAGCACTGAAACAGCATAGTTAGCATATATTTTTCGATCTTTTGTGAACGCAGCGCATAAACATTCAGTTGCAACATCACACATTTGTTGAATATTTTTCCATAACTTTGTACTTTGTGCACAGGATTTTTACCCCATAAAATTTGTTACAAACATTCCTAGGCAGGGAAAGTATGCAACTACTCGGATTGAATTGCAAAGGGTTCCACTTCCCTTCCATCTTTGAGAACTTCTTTACTTTTACAACATTTTCATAGTAGCCTGCTTATTTGGAGTTTCTAATGTCGCAGATACAATCCCTCTTACAATGCCGTTTTTTTGCCGTAGTTTCTCCTAATGAACATATTCTCTCTTCACAAAATTTTAAAATTGTCTCCAAGCCTCGGCATATTGGAGAGTTGCATGCAATTTCGAGCTTTTAAGAAATTTCTTAGGTCGCATCCCAGTATCGAGTTTCTGAGGGTATTTAAATTATCAAATTTCTTTAACCCATGTACATATCTGAAAAATGAAAACGCATCTGTGAAGTGCAGAACATGAACTTATTCAAACGAAAAATTGCCAACCAATAGTTTGGTTATTGTAAAAAAAAAATTGTGGTTAATATTACCAAATCATTGTTGAAATCATCAACCAAGGCATTGTTAATATAAACCAAAAATCGCGTTGATTCCTTTTAAAGTTTGAATTTGGTAATATTAACCAATTTTTTGTTGATTTTTCTCTCAGTGTAGTGAAATTTTTTTAGTAATTTGAACAACATTAACGTCTAATTTCTATTCATACGCAGTTTTTCTACGCAAAATTATAATTTCAGAAACAACTACATACATACATATGTGCTCCTCGATTCGAATCACAAACGTCCAGATTTAAAAATAAAAACTGGTTCATAGGCATGACATTTTCAAGAGCTGGTAAGGCGCCAAAATACCGAATACGGGACAAATAAGGGGCATTAAAAGAAATACAGAACATTTGACGTCCCGTATGAAATAAATAATTTAGCAGGACAACTGGTGAAAAAAGAGGGCGGATGGTCACCGTAAATATACTATTTGTATGTATAGACGTACACACATATGTATGTGTGTTCATATATACGTTGCTATTTATTCATAATTTTATATTGCAAAACTAGAAGAGCACTCACTACATAATGGGTGTATTATTTTGCAACCGAGCTACAAAATTGCACTCGGTAAAGTAACGAAATACATGCAAAGCAACAACACAAACTCGGTTATTTATCCTAGTTCAGCCAGGTCGGTTGAAAAATACGGGACCTGAAACATAATGTTGTTGGGTGAAAGAACTGGTCTATTGTGAATTTTTGATGGGATGTAGATGATTAAAATTACGCAAATACCTCGTAAAACTATTTATTTCCATAGGGTTTTCTTATAAATCCCATTAAACTAATCATATGTTTCTTGTCAGATACCAACAGGGTCGCTTAAGTAGCTCAAAGGAAATTTTATTCGAGTTTAAGGGCCTTTTGCCGCTCGTTAAAAAAAAAAAAAACAAAGCCAATGAAACCCAATTTTAAACGTCTGTCAAGTTAGCACTACATTTTTCAAAATTGGCAAAGTTAACTACGGCATTACTGTTTGGATCAAAATTTGTTGTGAAAAGAAAAATTTGTAGCTTTCGTTTTTCCCAAAAAAATGGTTTGTAGTGGTAACTTGAACACCATCCGCCATGGGCGTAGCCAGGATCTGATGTAAGGGGCGCCAAACGAGATATACTTGTTAATTTTTTTAAATACCTGGCTACGCCCTTGCATCCCCCATTATCAATGGAATTGAGATATCGAAAATGTTACAATGGTCGCGTTCATAAGACGTAGCTGTTGAGCAGATGAGCTAGCTACGAAACTGCTGACAACTGTTGAACCCAACAATTACGTCTTAGAAACGGCTTGATGTATATTCTGCCAAATGAACAGCTGATAAATGTAAACAAATGAAATTGCAACAAATAGAGATAGTTGCGCCGATACTATTTGGAATTCAGAAGCTGAGCGGCCGCCGTGTTGAAAAAATTGTTCAATGTTACAATAGGGGTATTCTCCAAATCTTGCAAGGCCATTGCACGTAGCACGGATTGCACGGATTGCATAAATTGCAAACACACAACAAGAAAATTCATGGGAAACAACATTTCCTATCGCTGCAAAATATGCAACGTCGAAACCCATGTATATATTTATATTAGGGGTATTCTCGAAGTCTTGCACGATGCACGGATTGCACGAAATGCAAAAATACTATTCCTAATTTCGAACAGTACGAGAGCACCCCATTGCAAAGTGGTAGAATGCATGGGTAGCAAGCAGCGAAATTATGTATCAAATACAATAACAAGAGACAGCAGAAAAAAATGAAGTGAGCGAGATGAGAGGAATGAGAGAAATATGTAGCAATTCCAACAACAAAACAACTATCACAGGGTCGCATATATCTTGCTATGCTATTTTGCAAAATATATACATGGGTTTCGACATTGCATATTTTGCAGCGATAGGAAATGTCGGTTCCCATGTATTTTGTTGTTGTGTGTTTGTAAGTTATGCAATCCATG
>NW_023458561.1:38175334-38205353 GCF_013731165.1 Rhagoletis pomonella
AAAAAATAGCTTTGTTTGTATAAAGAAATATTAAAAGAAAAAAAAAATACCAACCGATTTTTGAAAATTGGTATCGTTGTAAAGACGAAAAAAACTTTTCTTCTATATGCATATTTGTATACTTCGTGAATAAAAATTTGAGAAAAAACATATTTAAAGGAAAAAATAACTTTCTTTCATATAAAAAAAAATATTTTAAACAAGAAAATTACCGACCGATTTTTTAACAATTGATACCTTTGATTGCTGATCAAAGTCTTTTGTTTTCAATTTATGAAAATACGGAAATTTATTTTATATTTAGATTTAAATTTATTAATATGATTGTTAAGTTTGAACTAATTTATTAGAACAGCAAATGCATCGGAAGAAAGCAAATCCTCATTTACGCATGTTTGATTTGCAAATTGCTTGGAAAACTTTTAATTTATATTCTTTTCATGTTTTCTGTTTTATGCTTTTGTATGTAAACAAAATTTCGATGTGCTCGCGTACTTTTGCTAACATTTCTCTCTCTGAGAGAGAACAGATAAAAATTAATTAGAATTTTGCTGCTGAGAGTTTTCTGCTGGAAGAATACGCGAATACACCTAATATCTCAGTTCTATATGGTGTGAAGTTAGCACTATGTAGCATATATTTAAAAAAAATGAGAGCTAAAATTGTTTTCTTTTCACACAAACTTGTAATAAAAAGCAACAATTAATACCATTGGGCGCGTTCATAAGTCGTAGCTGTTGGGTAACCGTTGGCTGTTTGTCTTAGAAACGCACAGTTGAGTAGTTACGCTCAGCCCAACAGTTGGCAACTGTCAGCCATTTTTTCCAGCGGAAAATTTTTACGCTACCTGAGCTCAACGTGTTGGGCTAAGCCTAAAGAGCTGATCGAAAACACTTACGCCGCTTATATTAAATTTAACGCCGCTTTGTTAGGTGACAGTTGCAAACAAATTTATTATATTTTATATTACTGACGTGATAAAGTAACTAAACTATTTTATAATAATACTACGTTTCTAAATATATGTTTTTAAGATGTTTGCTATATAATTTTACAATGTTTAATTCATTGTAACATTGAACGATTTTTTCAACACGGCGGCCGCTCAGCGTTGAATTCCAAATAGTATCGGCGCAACTATCTCTATTTGTTGCAATTTGATTTGTTTACATTTATCAGCTGTTCATTTGGCAGAATATTTATCAAGCCGTTTCTAAGACGTAATTGTTGGGTTCAACAGTTGCCAGCAGTTTCGTAGCTAGCTCATCTGCTCAACAGCTACGTCTTATGAACGCGACCATTGTAACATTTTCGATATCTCAATTCCATTGATAATGGGGGATGCAAGGGCGTAGCCAGGTATTTAAAAAAATTAACAAGTATATTTCGTTTGGCGCCCCTTGCATCAGATCCTGGCTACGCCCATGGGGGATAGTGTTCAAATTACCACTACAAACAATTTTTTTGGGAAAAACGAAAGCTACAAATTTTTCTTTTCACAACAAATTTTGATCCAAACAGTAATGCCGTAGTTAACTTTGCCAATTTTGAAAAATGTAGTGCTAACTTGACAGACGTTTAAAATTGGGTTTCATTGGCTTTGTTTTTTTTTTTTTTTAACGAGCGGCAAAAGGCCCTTAAACTCGAATCAAATTTACCTTTAGCTAATTACGCGACCCTGTTTGTATCTGACAAGAAACATATGATTAGTTTAATGGGATTTATAACAAAACCCTATGGAAATAAATAGTTTTACGAGGTATTTGCGTAATTTTAATCATCTAAATCCCATCAAAAATTCACAATAGACCAGTTCTTTCACCCAACAACATTATGTTTCAGGTCCCGTATTTTTCAACCGACCTGGCTGAACTGGGATAAATAACCGAGTTTGTGTTGTTGCTTTGCATGTATTTCGTTACTTTACCGAGTGCAATTTTGTAGCTCGGTTGCAAAAGAAACACACCTATTGTATAGTGAGTGCTCTTCTAGTTTTGCAATATAAAATTATTAATAAATAGCAACGTATATATGAACATACATATGTGTGTAGACGTACACAAAAACAAATACTTACGGTGACCATCCGCCCTCTTTTTTCGCCAGTTGTCCTGCTAATTTATTTATTTCATACGGGACGTCAAATGTTCTGTATTTCTTTTAATGCCCCTTATTTGTCCCGTATTCGGTATTTTGGCGCCTTAACAGCTCTTGAAAATGTCATGCCTATGAACCAGTTTTTATTTTTAAATCTGGACGTTTGTGATTCGAATCGAGGAGCACATATGTATGTATGTAGATAGTTTCTGAGGTATAATTTTTCGTAGAAAAACTGCGTATGAATAGAAATTAGACGTTAATGTTGTTCAAATTACTAAAAAAAATTCACTACACTGAGAGAAAAATCAACCAAAAATTTTTTATTATTACCAAATTCAAACTTAAAATGGAATCAATTTTTGGTTTATATTAACAATGCCTTGGTTGATATTTTCAACAATGATTTGGTAATATTAACCACAATTTTGTTTACATTAACCAAACTATTGGTTGGCAATTTTTCGTTTGAATAAGTTTATGTTCTGCACTTCACATATGCTTTTTCATAATTCGGAGATAAAAAACAAACATTTTTATTATCATTTTGCCACCAGATATGTACATGGGTTAAAGAAATTTTATCATTTAAATACCCTCAGAAACTCGATTCTGGGATGCGACCTAAGAAATTTCTTAAAAGCTCGAAATTGCATTTTTATGTTCAAACTGATTATGTTTATTAAACCGGAAACCTGTATGAAACACTGAAGTTCCCTAAAAGTGTACGCTCTTCCAGTTTTATTTTACCGAAATATAATTATCTTAACACGTCGAGATTATTTTTTGTTAATGCTGTAAAACTTTGGAACTCTCTGCCAGCATCTTTGAAGAACTTTTTGCGTAAGTACAACTTCAAAGGTCATATCAACGATTACTTTTCTAATAAAACAACTCTCCAATATGCCGAGGCGTGGAGACAATTTTAAAATTTTGTGAAGGGAGAATGTGTTCATTAGGAGAAACTACGGCAAAAAAACGGCATTGTAAGAGGGATAGTATCTGCGACATGAGAAACTCCAAATAAGCAGGCTACTATGAAAATGTTGTAAAAGTAAAGAAGTTCTCAAAGATGGAATGGAAGTAGAACCCTTCGGAGGAACGCTTTGCAATTCAGCTCGTTCAGGATGCTATTCACTGCATTGTGATTGGCCGAAATCCGAGTAGTCGCATGCTTTCCCTGCCTAGGAATGTTTGTAACAAATTTTATGGTGTAAAAATCCTGTGCACAAAGTACAAAGTTATGGAAAAATATTCAACAAATGTGTGATGTTGCAACTGAATGTTTATGCGCTCCGTTCACAAAAGATCGAAAAATATATGCTAAATAAAGATGGCTAATAAATCTAGGATCATTGAAAAAGTTTTTCAAATACTCTAGCTTTCGTGGAAAAAATTTACAAAATTATTTTTTGTCCCGTATTCGGCTGCCATAAATATGGTCACCTTAAGTATACCTTTAATTGATTGCTCATATGGGAATTTACCCAATTATTCATTATTCATGAGTCAGTTAATAAGTCTAGCATTTCAAATCTCCACCTGACCGCAACGAGAGCGCCATTATGTTTTACAATTTTCTTACTTACCCGGCTGGAACTGAAAATGGATTCTATTCAAGCGCACTTTTCCTAGTGTCATCATTAGGGTGGTCCAAAATAAGAAATGTCGGCATTTTAATGCTCTCACCCCCTAGGATTGCTCTATACCGAAAAAAATGTACCCCAATTTTTTTTTATTTTGAAATCTATGCATAGTATAGAGAAAAGTCGGGATAATCTCGAAAACTATGAACGAATTTTTACGAGATTTTTTCTAATATACTCTGTATGGATAGGAGAGTGACCTTTTTTATTTTGATATTTTCAATAGGCTTGCCATCTGTTAATAAAATAACTATACTCATAATAAGCGTAGGCATCAGTTCAGCACCCTCAGTGTCAAACGAAAAGACTTATGGTCTGATTATGCATACTTCGCACATATATGTACATATATATATTTTGGAAACCTAGAGAGCATTAGACAAAAAGATAACTCCCGCTCTGTCTAATCACTAAACAGCGATTCCGAGCTACTACTTCCCCGTACATTGTTCAATCGCCGAATTGTAGTATTGCATAGTTTTGAAAATTTAATCACTGAAGGGCCACTCTAATATTATCCTCGGAAGGCTTCTCTTGGAAAGTATCACCCGTGGCTTATCTATTGCTCATTAATACCCTTAAGGTACGAATTTAAAAGACTTCGAAATTATAAATTATGTATAAACATAATCATCAGCATTATTATAATATTGATAATAATCCTGTTTGAGAAAATCATGTTTTTTTTAATGAACCCGGAGCTGTAACTTCGAGAACCGTAAATATGTAGAAATGTGAAGAAAATTATGTTTAATTATTTTCTTCCATATAAGAGTAAGTTTTGTTCATGCGTTATATGCAAGAAAATGCGCAACCCCTCGACAAAAAAGAAAAAAAAATCAAACAAATCATCGGTCATTTTTAGCGACTTGAAGCTTACACTTTATTGTACTAAAATTGAATTGGCTATAAAACTGCATACCCAAAATCTTTCTAATGCTGCTCCTCATTTTGAATTTTGCTGCTATTATTTTGACCGCAACTGCTATATGTATTCGCATTTAGAGTAGAACTCCAACTCCAAGCTTCTAAGAGTTATGGCTTTTAGAGTAGAACTCCACAATAAGCTGTTCAGGCATTTATCGTTTTTCAGGTTGTCAGCGGTCTATTTTTTATAAGTTTTTAAGTTTTATTATTGCTTATCGGCTTAGGCACCGAAAGCCACAACACCCGAAAAGCTTTTTGTGGAGTTCTACATATTATATCTGTGGCAACAAGCAATAGCCGCCTAAATGGACTTAAGAAATAATGGAGTTATATATGCTATCTCCAGCCAGCTAGGCGAAAATATTTTGGTTTCCCCATAAGGCTAACATTACAATCCAAATGTTTAAAACGCTTTTTCTCGAACTCAGGTTTTTCCACTTAGGCGGTTATTGCTTATGACCACAGATATGACATATGTATAAAACATATAGCTGTATAAAGAGAGAGAGATTTACTCTAAGGAAGTTCGTAGTAATTTTGAAAATAATGAAAATACGAGTAGACTTTAAGGAACAAGTAAAATATCGTTATTTTAACCACATTTTTTCTGCCTCTTTTTCAGGAAAAATATAACTTTTAATCTAATAAAAGTGTTTAAACCCCGCAGCGAAGTGATAAAAGTAAGCAATAACAATTACAACAGCGCTGTGTCCAACAATCAGAGAGAATACACTTATAAAATTGTGTTGTGAAATTAGAAAAGAGGCAAACAATTGTGTGGTGTCAATTTTAAAACAACAAATAGATTAGGCAACTCCATGACACACGATCTAAACAGCTATAAGAGTAACAATTAAGTAAAACAAAGTTTTGCACGAACTACATTAGCCTGAAAAAAAAATAAATAACCAACAGTAAAAAGTTTACGATCACACTAATAAATTAATAAATAAAAATATTCAAACAAAATAAATAAATAACACAAACACTTAAAGGCCTCACTTTTGGAGAACCCATCCTACCTCAACTGTTGGCATATGTATGCGCGGAGAGTTTGTAGAGAAGATCGAGTGAGCGGTAAATAAGTGTAGAAAAAACCGGAAAGTCGACAAGGGCAGACGGCGAAGGTGAAAGCGGAAAGTGAAATTGAAAAAGCGCAGCAAAGGCAAAGTAGAAAAGAGTAGCAAATATACAGAAATAATAACAACACGGCAGCAATCGTGTGGAGAGCGACAAATTGCGCAGTCGGTACTAACGTCATAACGTTGGGCGAAACAAAAAAAAACTAAAAAATAAATAATAAAAGATCGCCAGCGACAAAAGCGCCTAACTACTGGAAACTGTTCCGTCAGTAATAAAACAACAACAGTAGTTTGTCAAGCAGCACGAACGATAGGTGAGTGTGCAGTGAATTGTGAAAAAGCCAACGACAGCACAGTTAAACGCCGGCAGCGCCGAAAGTTTTGTGAGTTTTTTTTTTTTTTTTTTTGGTATTGCACAGTCGTATAATAGACGAAGTGAGAGTTTAACGCGTGTGTACGAGGTGCTGAAAAACAAACGGAAACACGGAAAGATAGCATTTCGAAATTCGATTTCACAAATTCAAAGTTCCATTTCGCAAATTCGAGATTCATTAAAACACTAGACACAGTGCAAAGTGTTGACACGTGGTGTCTAAAAAAAACTAACCAATATTAAGATTTGGAAATTTCGAAAATAACTTCGAGTTTTCGAAATTCAAAAACGTACGATTTTATAAAGTTTGAGCAATAAATTTGAGTTTGAAACAACCAAAAGAGCAACAACAACTCAGCCGCAACAACCCGGTAGACAACTATAAAGAGCCAGTTATTAGTGAGTGTGCGCGTGTGTGTGGTATTGTGCTTGAGTGAGTTTCAACGACGACAACAACAACAACAACAACAACAACAAGAACCGCTGCAAAGCGCATCATGGTGAATACCAACAACACAGCAACGTTGGCTACAACAAACTCAACGGCATCGACAACAGCAACAACAGCAACAACAGCTGCAGCAATAACAACAAATAGCACAACATTGACCAAGGCAAAACAGCAACGACAAACGGTGGGTGTTGTTGTAGCAGCCGGCACAACAACATGGGGTTCTATTAGCATCGCACAGCAAAAACAACAACAGGAGCAACTGTTGCAAGAGCAAAAACAAAAAGAACAACAGAAAGAGCAGCAACAACAGCAAACTGAAGAACAGCCGGAAAATATTGATGCTAAGAAAAAGAACAAACACAAGAATCCGAAAAAGAATGGCGTTGACAACAAACAGAACAATGACAATAAAGCCCATACCAGCGGTGTCGGTAACAAAAAACAAAATAACAACAAAAACAAAGTGCCGGCTAGTAGTGCATTAAAAACAAAAACAACCGCTGCGGAGCGCTTAAGTAGCGACACAGGCGATGATAAAGAAAACGCCTGCGTTACATCCACGCAGGAGGAGAACTGCGAAGACACGAAAACGGCAACAAACGCCAATAAAAATGGTAAAATAGCTAGTGACAAACAACAGCAGCAAACGGTTGGTCGCAATAAGAAAAACAACAATAATAGTAACAATAACAACGCCAAAGGTCAAAATAGCAAAACATTCACGAATAGCAACAATAAGAGCCAGTGGAAGCGTATTGAAAAGCGTAACAGCGTCATATTTAGCACCAATCACCATTACAGCAACTACAACAATAGCAACAGCAACAGCAACAGCAGCTATAGTAACAGCAAGCATAACAAATATCGCTTGTCAAATTCCAATACGCCCAGCATCCTCACCGATGACGATGATGATTATCGCGATGATATCGCCGCCGACATGACAGACACCGATTCGGTACGATCTCATGATTGGCAAGGTAAGAACTGCCGTCGACAACAACAACAACAACAGCAAGCGAACGGAAAAAAACTTACCGCCGGTGAATTATTAGCTGCCGCCCTAATGGTGCCCTGTAAGAAGTGTAACAAAGTGAAAGCACCAAATATGGCAATGCTCGGTAGTGCGCATCAATATCGCAAATCTAAATCGTATATAGGCGGCGGCGGTGAAAATGGCAATGGGACGGGTAGTAGTGCTTCTGCCGAGAGTTGGCTAAATTTGAGTGGTAGTGGAGGTAAAAATAGCGCCAATCATCGCTATCAGCGCTCGCACAGCGATCGTCGCACTTCATTCGATCGCATTTTTGCCGAACGTAATAAGGATTTTGTGCCAATTGTACAGCCGGCACGTCCTGTACTCGCATCGTCGAACATCGAACGCGTTCTAACCGATACCGAGAAGATGGTTATCATCGAACGTTTGGGAAAGGGACGCGTGACATATCCCATAATGCAGGTGAGTGAATGAAAATGAGAGATGTTTTTGTATGCTTAAAACAAAAAGTATTAGCTGAAGATTCGTTTAGGTCCATAGTACCTAAGTAAGTAGGAATTTAATAAATTTGTTAGTTCAGCAAAAAGGTTGGGACTTCGAAACATTTTCTAGTTTATTAATGTTAACATTTTCTGGCATTCCAAATCATGATCAGCTATCTAAACGTATCTCGTAAGAATGCTTTCGGAGTTTTTTCGAAAGCTTTCCATACGCAGGTGGTAACTGATGGTTATTTTTAAACTAAGTACTTTTATGTTAATTAACTTTTTTCATCATCGCGAACAACTGGTATAAGGAAATGGAAATGAATTCCAGCAACAACGAAAGAATATATTTTGTCAGGAAAATACCACCTTAATACCGAATTGAAATATCTCAGTAGTTTGATCTTTCCAGGAAAGCCTTACAATGGTTGGTCGACTCGTTCTTTTTTATTGTGTTCAAAGTCTGGCATGGAGCTTAGTCAGTTCCGATTTTTTGGTTTCAAAAATACCTCTGATGGTATTAAAAGTATACATATATAGGTTAGATTAGGTTACTGCGATTGCCTTACAGTTAAAAGTTCAACTATGTATACGAAGATTTCTGGATTGGACATGTCGTGCGATTGGATGATGATGATGCTTCGCTGAATAGGTCCTTCAACTCGTTGCGCTGTCTGTACCTGAGATGAACCACTGGCATAATCTTGCTTAGGAGACAAGCAATTGGCACAGTTTTTTAGTATCTGCGCAAACCGACAACCGGTTGTAGTATCAAATCAGACAAAAATGTAGTTTGCCTTTTGACATTGAGACATACTTAGACAAACTCCTCGAAGTACTGCCTACAAATGAAGAACCGATCTTCGTCTGAACAATGTAGGGTAGTTAAGCAAAAAGTACAGTATTATTTCCTCTTCTTTAAGCATCGCCCACACTCCACTCCCGGAGTAATTTTTGTCATGGTGGTAAATAAATCCCAGCTTATTGCACAACAGCCGGTGGCTGCTAGAGCATGACTCCTCCAATGGAGTCCCCCAATTGATAAATGGTAAAAGGGTCACATCATGCCCTACCGCTTCACCGACATGCCCGCATATCCCTCTCTCTCTCTCTCTCTCGCTCATATCAAGCAAATGAAGTGCGTGGTTGATTTTATGTGCATCTATAAACCATATGAGCCCATCGAGCTAGATACATAAACACTCGCAACAAAGTTAATCCTTACCTCCTCTGCTTCTCTAACCGAATACATAAATTCTAAACCTGGTGTCTTGCTCTACCAGCTGCTACAGAAGTCGCACAATATCCTGTAATCTCAGAGGTTACAAGCTGGTGTTGTGTTCGTTTAGTCTTATTAGACTGCGAAGTTGTCGACAGCTACCTCATAATTTTACAGGTGACCTTTTCACTCCATTTAAAATTCGCTATCTTCAAAAATTTTTCGGCAATCAGGAGCTCAAATGTTTGTAAGGCAAACCTTTACTTATGCCACTTTCGGAAGGCTTGTGTCGAGTCGCGCCGCATGTTCGGCTTTATAATTCCCCTCTACATATGCCGCAATGACCAGGAAACCACATTTTAAACAGGCGACATTACTCAGTCATCTCACTTAGAGATTAGCTTGCGGACTAAGTATGTCCGCCTTTTGAATGTTGTTCCCATTGTCAGGGGAGTTCCAGCATGCTGTTATAATACAAAAGAGGATTGGCTTAACTAAAGTAAACTGAAGGCTACTAGAATTGTCAAATATGGTTTGGGATTCACAGAGAAGTTGAATAGGCGCACCATGAGAAGCCACTTTCCGTGACGTTGAAGCCGGTGAAAATTAACCGCAGGCGGGTCAAAGGCCTTAAGGGGTAAATAGTAGTAGACAAGTTTGCAAACCAAGCCTAACCTTTCATTTCAAAATAAATAGGTTTTGGCGGCCGCACTACACACATTTCGAAATAGAAATTCTCCCTTTACACTTGTTCCTACATTACCTACTTTTAAGTTTTGGCCTTGTTTCCTATGACTTCCTAGTATAAACAATTATATTTTTATAAAAAAAGCAAACATGATCAAGTTCATATGTCTACTTTTTCTTAAGTTCATGAACTTTTAAAAGGTCTACAAATATGTACTGTTCCGTAACCAACAATATCATTTCAGTTTCAAGTAGGGTATACATATTTTCTTATACTACCTTTCATAAATATGTATGTATGTGTTTCGTTTGTAAAAAAAAATCAAACCCCTTCGCCTTTAATTTACAGTCCGCTGGTTTAGCTGCATAAAAATTGGTCCTTCGAGCCAGATAATATGATCGGGTGTCTAATGTCAAATGATGCTGATGAATTATTGATTCTTCCCCCCCTACCCTAAGCACTCAATTGTCGTCTAAGAATGGTGGTAGTGGCAAAAGATTGCCTTTGTTAGAAATGGCGATTTTTTTAATTCATAGCAGCAATGTCCTTTGAGAACAGCTCTTTTTGAACGGCACGAATGTTGAAAACGGTAGCATCCTTGAGTTCATTAGATGACCGGAACGTTTCATATTTTCGTTTGCATAAAGAACCAATAAATCGTAGGCAATGTGACACGGAGCGCACTAGTCGAGACCACTTTGAAATGCGCGACGACAGCGGACCAATTATTATATGATCTTCTGTCGATAGAAAGAATAGTTTAGTTTGAGATTTTGGTTGATTCTTACGTTCTTCTAGATCGCTATGACGAATGTCTGGCTGCGCACTTGACTTCGGCCAGAACTCCTTTTGTTGGTTGAGCCAAGGGGGACCATACCACCATATGTTCAATGTG
Organism: Rhagoletis pomonella; assembly: GCF_013731165.1. Taxonomy (NCBI): domain Eukaryota; kingdom Metazoa; phylum Arthropoda; class Insecta; order Diptera; family Tephritidae; genus Rhagoletis; species Rhagoletis pomonella. The sequence goes on from NW_023458561.1 coordinate 38,186,198, forward strand.
TGTAGTTCCGAAGGCCACATGCCTCTAGAAGCGGGATCACCTGGGTTGTGTGATGAGCAAATATGCTGCCATTGAGAATTTATGTAGCTAGTCAATATCTCCGATGTCCGATTGGCGATGTAAACGGATCAGGGCCGCGGGCCAGTCGATAACGAGTGAAGAATGATCGATAAGTCCGTTCACATTTGAACTTCCATTCTATCGAATTGCAGAGTGTTCACTACACGATTTATCAGCCGACAGAGAAGGACAGCACCGCATAACTCCAGACGAGGTAAAGATATTTGCTTAAACGGAGCGTTGCGACTCTTTGCAGCCACAAGTTGAGTTGTTATTTTATTCCCATATTCAGAATGACAATAGACGACGGTAGCGTACGCCTTTCGAGAAGCATCGCAAAAGCCATGTAATTCGTTACGTCCTAGTGCGAATAGGGATAAATCGATACCATCAAAGTATTACTCAAATCAGTACTTGTACTTGTATCAAACAAGGTATCGATACCTACCCAGTATGGGAAAGGTATCGAGTACATTTTCAAAGTGTGTAATTGTATTTCTTTTCTTCGCAAAAATATGAATTTTTACAAGATTATTTATTTTTTAATATTTTTTCGAACAAAAATTTAAGACAACAATTATATTATTTGTATAGTATTTGATTGCAAAAACAACATAAAACATTTTTAAAATATTAATAGATAACGTTTTTTCATATAAAATAAGTTTAAGAAAATAACTACTTTTTTGTTATATTTCCCAAAAACATGAACTTTTCCAAGTGTTTTCCTGCAAGGCGGTTTCGAGATTGTAATATAGTTGTACCTGTTTTTGAGAAAAGCCTCTCGCAAGGGCCCAGCAACCGTTATGTATAGACGGGCTCGCCTATATAGCTGCGGAAATGTAATGCGCATATCTTCCAATTCCTCTAATGGGTTGCTTTTCAAAGAAGATGCTGAAGCAAAATAAGTTTAGCGCTTCCGATACAAGTACTTTTTTCGATATCTACTTGGATCGCAGTAAAAAGTATCGAGTACATAAATACCTGGTAAATTGAGAGTATCGAGTATGTACTTGGATTTACTCGTATCGATTCATCCCTAAGTGCGAATAATGCTCTTCGTGGAATTCGCAATGAATTTAATGTTGAGAGTGTGCTTTTGAGTTTTAACCAATGCACACTGGTTGGAATTTAATTTTTTTTGGGCATAAATTCTAAAAAGAAAGTTATCATTTTCAAACTTGGTACATATATGTATGTTGCCTTTGAACCCTACGCAATCCCTCTACCCAATCTCCTTCAAACATCTCAAAAATAGCTTAAATATTCAAACTCAAGATTTCTTAGCACTCTTTCGTTTCGACTTTTCAAATAGGGGGCAACCCTTACGAAAAAATAAAAATGTATTGCACATCTATAGGCCAAGCTCTTGGCACCTTATTTTTTGTTCATTGAATGAATTGTGCAAATCTTCAAGACTTTTAATTTTGAATGCACTTCGTAGAATCTTAGTTTAATTTAAATCCTTTTAATATATATAAGGATATTGAAGGATAAAAATTGCAAAGCATCTGTTTGTTTAATTAATTTTATCGAGGTCCTTGGGAGAAATCCTGTCGTCCTATTAAAAATTTAAAGATGCAGATTTACTAGAAATGCGATAAAATATGGAAGAGATATCCAATTTTTCGCATTTCCAAAGTTTTCATGAACGGTTAATTCGAGTTATTAACTAAAACTTCAACTAAAATTCGCAAATTTAGAGGGCATATATATCAAAATTTGCCAACAAATTTTTTTCCATATATTCTTGGGACAGTCTAATGTATATACGTACATTAGACCATGCCAAAAAAAAGTTCGCCGTACACTCCGGAATCGAAAGTATTTTTGCAAAGTAATTTTGAAAAAAAAAATAATTTTTTTTTGGCCGAATTTAGAGGTTATCGTCTGCCATATCTTCTGCATTTACAGTCGGATTATAAAAAGTGATATATCGATTTTCTTGTCTCAATCTTAGTTCCTACCACCCTTATTTCAGTAAATTAAAGCTAAAAGGTGGTACGGTCTAATGTGTGTACATACGTATGTAAATTTCTTTGCAGGTGCTTGATAATCAGAAATTGTCTACTGCGCACATTTTCCTGAAGTTCATTTGCAGAAAATTTAAAAAAAAAAGGCAAACAAGTTTAATTTTCAATACCGCAACGATGGCATGTAATTTATTGAAGGGGTGCGCGCGATAAAAGGCAAAAGCCGCAAAAAGTGACATGATAATGAAAAAATGTAAAATCTAAGAGAAACTTGATTTTTGCCTTTGATGATTTTTGTTATTGTTTTTATATTGTTTATGAGCAATTAAGAACGTACCGAAGATGATTAGACGTTGACCAAGTTAGTGAATTGCTAATGAAACCACTTTCAGTTTTAAAAATCTAACTTCGATTAGCATAAAGTGGCAGTAACAACAGATTTTTTATGTATTTTATGCAACTATTTGTATGAAAACAATAAAAACAAACCGCTCAAAGCTTCCGAGAACATACAAACATTTTTAAATTGTAAGAAAAAACTCCGCAGACTTGTTTATTAGTCGAAGTTTACAAGATACCAATATATAAATTAACACCAAATACAATGGGCGGTATGCATAAAAACTAAGCAGTTGCTTTTGCTTAAACTTTCATACCTTTCACTTAAATTTACTTGAACAAATCGAGTAAAAGGTCTGAGTTTTATGCATACGGCCCAATGTATAAGCTAACTTACATACATATGCGTTTGTATAGGGTGGTTTATAAGATCGCAGATAGGGTCATGTTTCATGCGCTTAGTGCCAAATGTCACCGTCCTGTTGAAACCGCACATTGTCCAATTTCATGTCAACTAATTCAGGCCATAACAAATTTGTTATCATATCACGATAACTTTCACCGTTTACCGCAACGGCCGATGGTTACGCCAGCCCAAAAATTACACCAAATAGTGAATCGTTGTGGGGCATAGTTTTTCTTGCAGTAGGTTTAGTTTTGCTGTTCTTTTTTTTTTGTTTGTTTGAAAAATCGTCTTTAATGTTTGGTCTACCTTGACGCGTTGGTCAACTGAGTATCGCTACATGACTAAGTTTGACAACTGGCTTAGAAACAAATAGATTAAAAAACATTGGCATATCACTAACCAAGATCAGCATCGCCTTATATATATTTATGTAGTAGTGTTTTGTTGCTTGTCGCGCTGTTTCACAGCTGTTTGTGAAATCGTTAGTTGGCGCTGCTGGAAGCAAAAATTTAATCAGCGATCTCCCAAGTAGCAGTAGGCACCTCTAGGCACTCGGTTACGGTGGCAAGAGCACTACTAAAAGAAGAAAAATGCCAAAAATGAGTTTGACACTGATATTTATTTGTTGTAATTTTGATAAAAAAAAAGCTTTGTACCGATATTTTTTGCTTTGCTCTTTACTTAATAAAAGCTATCTTTACTGTTATTAGTTTTATTGTAGTTGTTGGTCATGACTCCATACCAAGATAAGCATTTTTACTGTGCATAACTCAGTGAGAGGGCGGGACCAGGATGAATGTATTTGCATACAAATTTATTAAAGCAAAAATGTTTTGGGTAGGCGTCGGGGCCAATGATAACCATCAGTTACCACCTCTGCATGGTTGTAAGTCATGCAGAGTCCCTACGGCTCATAGCGCTGTGGCTTTGCCGCTGAAACTCTGTAAGAGTTTTTGGGGGTGCGCGTCAAGCGGGAGTGTTCAGCACCGGTTATGTATTCAAATTAGAAAATTGGGTAGGCGCTGTGGCCAGTGGTAGCTCTTGTACCACCTCTGTATGCCGAAAGCAATACAGAGCCCCGTGAGACAACTCCGGAAGAGTTGTGATGCATTAAGCGAATTTGTTGAGCATCATTTGGGGTGTCAGCAATTAATTACTTTAGTAGGTTTTGTTCTGCGGCAGTTGAGAAGTGCATAAAAAGGCATACCCAATGAAGAACGAGCGAATTATTTTTAAACACAAGTGCGTGTGTTTATTCGCTGCACTTGGTTTTGGGCGGGAGTGCAATACAAGTGCGTGTGTGTGTTCGCTGTTATTTTTTTATGCGGGAAATGCATAAGTCGCTTAAACACACTTGTATACACACTATGCAAAATAAAACAGATCTGGTTTTGTCTTAACTCCAAAATTGGCAACTCGAAACCCGGTTTTGGGAAAAAGGCGAATAATCTAACACCCTAGTTGTTACACACATTTAGAGATCTACATACACCTTCACTCCACCTCCGAAGAGGATTTTTTATGGCCGAAGTACTCTCAGAGGTTTTCCATTGTCTGCCCAGGGGCCGACCTCTATTTAAAGAAAAAAAAACTTTTATTGATGTTGCTGTGACCGAAAAAAGTTAGAAAAAATGCAATAAAGTATTGAAAAAAGCTAAACTAAGACCCAACGTGATTTTTTTTTTACTGATTTTTATATGTTGTACATAGTACTTTTGATCTAAAAATAAATTTAAACTAATTTGCTCTTTTCCAAATAAAAGCAATCGTTACAGTTAATAGTTTCATTGTATGACTGTATGTCATAACTTCTTGCCAGCATAAGCATTTTTACTGCATGAAAACTGTGTAAAATAAAACCGGTTTATCCGGGTTTTTCTTAATTTCAAAATCGGGAGTTAGTTTTTTCAAACAGCAATTTTTTGAATAACTCGAAACCCGGTTTTGGGAAAAGGCGAAAAATCGAACACCCTAATTAATACATACCTAGGTCAGTGTGCGGACTATACCACTTTTGTGGAAGATCTACCACTTTTTTTTGCTAAATTGCGTTTCTACCACATTTCCCTCCGTAAACGTAAAATCTCCCGCATATTACAATTTTGCTCATTTTACAATGTGCATGATTTTGCCATCCTTAATTTTCTGTTGATTTTGTGTAATATCGTGAATTAGACAATTGTGAAAACGAAATTGGCTCTAAATTTTGTATTCCATTTTCTAATTGATTCCTAATTCTTTTCAACACGTGCCAAATTTCCTAGGTGCTAGGATCAGTGAATTGGTGTAATTCAGCTGCGAAATCAATAGCTTTAGACGGGTGGGGGGACGCTTTAACTCGTTTTTGCTCAAACATTAAATAATTTTTCTTTAACCATTTATTGGATAAGTCTCAAAACCCTAATATTTGAAGTCAGATATCGGATTATTACGAAACTCATAAAGTATAAAACTTAATTATTAATTTACACAGAAAATTGACATTTTCAAAAATTGGCGGGTGGGACAACGTTGACACCCGTCTCTCTGAGTTGATAGATTCGTTTCCAAATTTTAGACAAACTATAAATATTTCGTTCAAAGCGCCATTCTCGTATGTAGCCCGTTTTATGCTTTAATGCCATTATCCTATAAAAGACTTAAAAAACTTAAATATTTTATTACATACATACATACTAGGGCGGGGCAATTTTTTTATTTTGCGCGTAAAGCATAGGAGGATCATACATGTAATTCTAAGCAAATTTGCTGAAGAAACCATGGGTCTAAAATCAATTTGGAGTTTGCCAAACTGCGAGAATAGGTTTCGAAGAAAATATCAAAATTTTCACTGTTGGGCTTTCCAATGGAAGTTTTAAGAAAAAGATACATAAGTGTATAAATGGACTCCTCATACCAAAAACCCCTTAAAGCATATTCTTATTCAAATATAATGAGCTACTTTACGACACTACAGCAAAATGCTAAGAAACCTTTTTTTCTCAATTCCAAATTGATTTTAGACCCATGGTTTCTTCGGAAAATTTTCTTAGTGTCTAAGCCGCCGCTTAAGCCGAGTTCAGCGGCCGTGCGCGCGCACTTTGGCGGCAGTGGAGTCGACGCGACTCCGAAAATAATTACCGAGCGCGCACGGCCGCCTCCCAATCGTCGTGCGAAAATCCGCACAAAGCAGTTCAGCTACTCAAGTCGGACAACGCGCACGCGCCCCCTTAATATCAGCAATTTTAAAACATCTTTTTTAACTGTGTCATCCAAAATATACTTTGAATATATGAGCAAACTATTAAGCAAAATACATAAAAATTGAAAACCAACGTGTTTCCTTAAAGCGGAAAGAAACTGTGTGTGTGCAAGGTGAGTGCGAAAGGCAACCATTGGAAGTATTCACTTAGAATTACACATAGAATTCTTCTGTGCTATATGCGCATAGTCGAAAAAATCTCCAATAAAAATTGATCCGCCCTAATGCATACATAAATATTTACATGTAAATTTACCACATTGTTTTAAATCGTACCACAAGTTTTAAGGCTTATCTACCACAAAAAAAAATTTTTGAGTCCGCACACTGACCTACGTGCAAAAACACTGCAGTAGTGCATATATGTACATATGTGTATATACATAGATATGTACGTATGTAAGTGCATCAATGATAGCAACTTCAGCATGCGAGCCATTTAAAAAGCTCCGACTTCCGTTCTTTCATACCGCATTGCAATCAAAATTAATTGTATGTAATAAATACATGTAATGATAAAAAGAATTGAAAACTTTTAAAGCGTGCGACCCTTTTGCTAACAAATTTTGCTTTATCATCGATAAAATTAAATAAACAATAACTAATCATAAATAAATATCACACTAGGGACTTTTTTCTATACATAAGTATGTATGTATTTACTATAATAGGGCGGGGCAATTTGCATGAGATTTTTTTTTCGACTATGAGCGTATGGCACAGAAGGATTCTACGTGTAACTCTAAGAAAATTTGCCGAAGAAACCATGTGCCTAAAATCAAATTGGAGTTTTCCAAATTTGCGAAAATAAGTTTCTTAGTATTTTGCTACAGTGTCATAAAAAGGTGCTTAAATTTTGTATAAAAACAATATATACGGGATCTTTTTTTTATGAGGAATCCATTTCTGCAATTTGGCAAACTCCAAACTGATTTTAGACCCATGGTTTCCTCAGCAAATTTGCTTAGAATTACACGTATGCCATATGCGCATAGTAAAAAAAAAAAAAATTGACCCGCCCTAATGTATATATGCACAAAGCCTTTACTTTTTCCTTTTTGGTTTTTATTTGAAAGCTGAAAAGATAAGTTTTCATTGAAATCAAATAATTAATGTACGAAATTAAAGAATTAAAGTGTTTATTTTATAAAATATGCAAACAATATTTTGTCCTACCTTTTGTTTGAACGCGTTCATACATATACATACTCGTATGTCCATACTAGGGCTGATGATACCCGGGTACCCGGTTACCCGGGTATTACCCGGGGCTTTTATTACCCGGGTAGTCGGGTATTACCCGATTTGCCCGGGTACCCGGGTAATATACATATGTTGGTGCCGGTTAAACGAAAAACACCCGGGTAATGCGACATAAAGCTTCTCGTATAATCTTTTTGGTGAGGATAAATATTTTTTCAGTGAGAAAATTTTTTTTTATAATTATTTTTTTATGTCTAGAGTATACGCAACTATGTACACCTAACCGCTTGCCTGAGTAGACGGAGACAAGAAAAGTAAATTAAAACATTAGTTTCTGTACTTAAATTCAAACTTCTAATTTTTGTAAATGCATATACATACATGCATGTGTACATATGTATGTATGTATGTATATTTTAAAGAATATTAAATATTAATATTTTAAAACAGGGACTGAGAACGAAATGTATGATCGAAACTAAATGCCATTGTCGTAGTTTTGTTCCCAAGAACGCGTCAAAACCAAAACCAAAATGAGAACAAAACTGACGAGAACGTTCTCATTGGGAATTATATAAGAACTAAATCCTGTGGTAGGCCACTTCTGGTACAAAAAGTAAGGTAACAAAGCCTTATGCTATTCATTCACCTAAAGATTTTGTACTTTTATTATTTTATTATTATTATTATTATTATTATTATTATTATTATTATTATTATTATTATTATTATTTTTATTATTTTATATGTACCAAAGTTCATTATATCGTTCATGATAATGCTAACGTCATGAAAGCAGCAGTCCGCCTTTTGAATAAGGATAATATAAATTGTGCAGGCCACACGTTGCAGTTGTGCATTAAAGATGCACTGCAAAACATTGAGGAGTACAATATGATTCAAAGCAAAGCTCAGAAAATAGTTTCCCATTTCAAACATTCTAATATTGCTACGACAGCCTTAATTAACAAACAAAGACAGCTAGGAATTAACGAGGAACGTTTGGTTCAAAGCTGTCCTACTCGATGGGACTCCATTTATTTTATGTGCGATGTTCTGTACCGGAATCGCTCAGCTGTGTGTGCAATTTTAGGTGACAGAGCATACACAAACTCGTCAACGGCTCTCAATTTGGAGATATCCGAGCATGGATGGGGTATAATGGAAGGTTTAATAACACTTTTAAAGCCGCTACACGTAGCAACAAAATTTTTATGTAGCGAAACCAAAGTAACATTTTCCGCAAAACGCCCAGTAGTCCAAACTTTAATTAGTAACCACTATGGACCAAAGCCCGAGGACAGTAACCCTGTGACCAACTTCAAGTCCAGTATTATTTATTCCCTCAAAAAGCGGTTTACACTTGAAGACGACTCTTGCACTTCTGAAGATTTTGAAGTATTGCCAGAGCAGATAGCTTGTTTTCTTGATCCGAGATATAAAGATCTCCAGGTGGAAAATAGTAGTGTGACAGCTAAAGTCCGTGCTCAGGTCAAAAAAATTATCTCTGAAATGTCGACGACAGAGCTCACCGTAAAGGAGTCCGGAAAATGTGACGACCAAGAGTTGGATTTCCTGTTCGCTACGGAAGAACAAATGTCAGACACAATCTCTCAGTTTGAGCGCTATGTAGCGGAACCTGAGATAGCAAATAGATTGGACCCGCTTGTGTGGTGGCGCTCTAGAGAACACTCCCTCCCTGCAGTTGCGTCTTTGGCGAAGAGATATCTAGCCATTCCCGCCTCTTCAGCAAGCTCAGAAAGACTCTTCTCTATGGCTGGAAATATTGTAACGGCGAAAAGATCGTGTTTGGCCCCCGATTCGGTTAACTTGCTAGTCTTCTTGCATCAAAATAAAAACTTGTTGTAATGATAATGTAATTATTTTATATACATAATTATTAAAACTTGTTATGATAGTAACAACAAAAAAAGATCGTGTTATCACTGAGTCTGACGATTTCTTCCCTGAAAAATGGAATTTTGAGGTCTTGGTGAGTGGCATAGTTGGTGACATACCAAGGAGCATTAACAATACTTCTCAGGGCCTTATTTTGATACCGCTGTAGTATTTCTGTTTGAGTTACTCGCAGTACCCCATAGTTGCATAGCGTATGTCCAAACCGGCTTCAGCATAACTTTGTGCAGAAGGATTTGGTTTTCTAAACCCAGCTCAGATTTTGCAGCAAGCAGCCAGTACATTCTTAATGTTTTTAATGCAAGTTTACTTTTTTTCGCTTTAATATGCAATTTCCACGAAAACCTGAGATCAAGATGGATTCCCAAGTAATTGACTTGATTGATAAATAAGGTTGCAAATGGTCAAATGAAAATGCGGCATAATACAAACAGTCTCCACACAAATAGTTATGCCTATGATTTCATTAATAGTACATACATACATGGCGTATGAGTAACATTCTTACCTAGTCATATTTTATAAAAACGAAATTATCTGTTATTATTATTTCTTTAGCTCCCTACAGTTTAATACCTCTACAATCGTAAAATTATTGCTATTACCTTTAGATACGAATATATATTATAATATTTCCCCATATGGTATGGAAGATTCTTATAGATTTTCCCTATGTACGTTCGTTTGCGTTATATAAACGTAAATGCGTTTAATTTTTACCTCTCCACATTTTTTCGGGTGCCCGGGTACCCGTGTAATTACCATACTGCCCGGGTACCCGGTCTACCCGGGTAATAAAATACCCGGGTAATTCAATACCCGGGTAGGGCTTCACCCGCTACCCGGGTACCCGGGTAGCTCATTACCCGGGTGAAATCATCAGCCCTAGTCCATACTTCCACTCTTTAATATCTGCGACTACCCGACGCGACAAGTAGCAATTCACGTGTTCTGAAACATGTTTGCCCTATATGATCTTTAACTAAGTGTGTGTGTGTGTGTGTGTCGTATAGAGCAAGAGTACATTACCTCTTACTATTCATCCCGACCAAGTGAGTCGAAAGCGACACAAATGGGGTTAAAAAAAAAAAAACTTTTCTTGTGAGCCGACAAAAAAGCGTTTTGTCGTCTTCGGTGTGGGTTCACTCTAAATTGTAACCAGAAGGGGTGCATTCCAAAACGTCAAAATACAAAGCATCAGTTTCTTTTATTTCCAAACCTCAGTAGATTGTAATGCCATATGAGCACAATCACGGTTGAATGCTAGTTTGCGCAAGTTACACTTTTTCTTCGAGTGTGGTTTAGACATAAAAGAGACTGACACTTTGTATTTTGACGTTTTGGAATGCACCCAAGAAGTTTTGCTATCTCTGTCGTGTTTTTGATTTTGAAAAATACGTACACTCCACTAACTTTTTTTTTGAATATTTTCTTAATTTTATTTTCATCTGTGCTTTAAATGATTTATAAATCATTAGAATTAACATAAAAGAGAATGGTGAAAAAGAAAGTTAATGTGATTTGCAAAAAATCAACACTCCCTCCGGTCATCCAATAAGTACGCACCGTCATTCTTTTTCAAGCCGAATCTGAGTCTCATGTTTTTTTTTTTTCGTTTTGTGAAAGCTGCTAATTAAACCTATACAAAATAATACAATGAAAAGGCAAGATGTGTATGTAAACATGTACATATGTATTAAGGAATTATTCAAAAAAATTAGTTTCGCATAGCAAGTGTTCATTGCTTTTGGAATAGAATGTATATTGAGTAAAATGTCATAGCTCTTCGAAGCTAAAAATAAAGTTAAAACTGACACATTTTGAACAGCTTTCGCTTGCGATTGAACCATGAAATATGGTGTTAATTTAAGTAACTTCAAAGCTCTTAGGGCGGCTTAATTGACTAACTGCTGCTTGCAATTTTTAAAAGCACTTATATATGTACATGTATCCTTAATTCAGATTTGGAGAAAAGCTGTAGAGCTTTTTTAGCTTTGTATTCTACATATATTTTGCATTACAATTGGTTCCTTTTTGGGTGCGCTTGCCAAGGTTTTAAAAGTTTTCAGAATTTCAAATGTATATAAATCTTTCAAAGATTTTATATGTGTCTATTTTTTAAGTTAATTTCATAATTTCAGTAGAAGAGTATGCGATAGGCCCCTAATTTATGCAAACATATGGATTGCTTAAAATAAAAGTTCACTTTTTGTACCCTGTGTGGGTCTTAAAAGCTGTGTACATTCTTATAAAAACTATAGAAAGTTAAAAAAAGTTTCATCCGCCAGACAAGAGAGTGTTTTATGCTTCTGAGCTATCTTTATTTAAACATTGAGAAAGCTTTTAAAAGCTTAGCACGCTCTTCTGTGATGTGAGCAATTGTGGTTTAGCTGCGTAAAAAAGTTTTAATCAAAGTTTCAAAGCTTTTAAGCTCGTATTGTCTAAATTTTTCTCCAAGTCTTGAAGGTTTTGTACGAATTTAAATTCGAGTTGATCACCTCCCAAACACGCGTTCAGAGCTTTTTTAAGCTTTCTTTATTTTTATAAAGGCTTAAATCTCCCTCCTGACAACACTGTATAAGGCTTTTATATATAAAATAATATATGGACGACGTCCATTGGACGTGCACCAACTAAAAACTCTCTCTGGTTGTCACTATTTTATAAAAGTGATGATCAGATAGAGATTTTATTCTCTCAGGGTTAATGGTCACTCTAATTTTGTTCTCAGAATTTTTACCGGAAATCAAATTTAATTCTTATGAAAAAAGGCCCTTTCAAAGAATGTACCTACATACATATGTACATAAAAGTCAAGAATCAAAAAGCTCAGATTTCACTTAAGCGCATTCCTGAAGATAAAAGGAAACCAAAAATTTAGAAAAGCTCTTATCTTTCTAATATCTCCTCTGCAGCGCTCATTTTATTTGAATACAATTCAGCAAAGAACCTAACTACGTTCTTTAGTTTTAATCTAATTTCCGTTTATTTATAATTTTCTAAAGATTTCATGGCCTTGGCTCGTCTGATCTTAAATGACATTAGCTAGCGGAGAAATGAGTTTTTTGAACTGCTTGGTAATCAAGGTGAAAGATTTTTTTTTTTTTAGTAAAGTCAAAATTTGTTTAGTAATTTTTTTAACCAAGGTCAAATTCAATTAGTGTCATTAAAGGTTAGAATATAAAAATCATAAGCGGGTAGTATCTGAAGCAAATTGCGACGTTGAAGTAAGTATGTGTAGTTGATTATTGGTCGCCTTAAACCTTTCTAAAAATATCAATGAAAACAAGTAATTTTTAAGCAAAAAACAAAACCGATTTCCATTCTCATATAAAAATTTAAGATTACCGTTAATTTCTTCACGATCGGATCTAATTAGTATGGGACCACCCTTGAGGTATCACCTTTCCCGTGGAAAAAGAATTATCGAAATCTGTTAATGTGCTCCAAAGTTATGCGGTAACATACATAAAAAATAAATATTCCGACGAACTGATAACCTCCTCCTTTTTAACCGACTTCCAAAAAAGGCGGAGGTTATCAGTTCGTCGGAATATATATATATATATTTTTTTTTTCTTTTTTATGTATGTTACCGCATAACTTTGGACCACGTCAACCGATTTCGATAATTATTTTTGCATCGGAATCTGGTTTAGATCCGATCATTGGATCATGAAATACATATAAGTATATATATATATTTTATTTATATGAGAATTGAAGTCGGTTTTGTTTATTGCTTAAAAATTACTTGTTTTGAAGTCGGTTAACAATTACCATTTGCTATTTACTTTGTTGTGTCTGTTAATGATTATAACATTGAAAGCATTTGCAAACAATTTTAAGCAAAAAATAAGCAAATGCGCACAATTGTACATTCATATTTTTTTTTTTAGAGCTTTGGATAAATAAAGTATGGCACGCATAACATTGGAGAAATTATTAGGCAGTATCAACAGAAAATTTAGTATTTGAAAAGCTGTTTTAATCTACTTATGTATCTATGTACTTTTCATATTTTTATATAACTATGATTGTTCATTTGCTTCTACGTTTATTTCCCTCACTTAATTTCATTTTTTATTTTAATTTAAATAAATTTTTATTTTTGTTTGTAAAGTGTCATTTAGATTTCACCCTTGTGTATAACCATGAAAAATTTAAGCAATGTCGCGCAATTTATTTCTTATTCATATGAATGGTTACTTTGAAGTCTTATCCAACGAGATTAAAAAAAATTAGAAAAGCGAAATAAAGTAAAAAAAAAATTTGGCGCGAGCGCGAAAATCTCACAATTGACCTTATTTCCGTTAATCTTGGCCTGCTCGCATAAAATTTGGTTTTGCTATTGTCAAAATCCTTCAATTCCTTTTTAAAAAGCTGATATGCTTCGTTTACTGTCAAAACCATGTAGCGCTTTGTTATAGACAAGTCTTGCTTACTTAAAAATGTTTCTTTCCTTCCTGCTGCTTGTACAGTTTTTTATTAATTTAGCGTGCCCATTATCACATTTCGCCTCCTCATTTTCATTATCACGTTTGTCTAATAATTTTTTCTTAATGCCTTTTCAACTTTTTTATGACTTTATTGTCTACTTTTATACTTGCCAAAATTTGAAGAAACCAAGTAAGTAAACGTTACGACCAAGGTACATTGAACAGGTAGTATCAGTAGAGCAGCTGATTTGATTTATTTTCAAATTATTTGGTCTCGAAAATGTCAAATATTTTTAATTTTTTCTCACGAAAATTATAAGTTGTTAAAATCCATTTGCTTGTGAAACCTTTTACGATACAAAACAAGCGATTGAATAGCAGCTTTTGGAACGTTCGCCCAACTCGGCAGCACGACCGCTGATTACTGGGCCTTGCAAAGGATGGATCAATGCTTCGAGAAGCAAACAAATTTACTTGCATCAATTTTTATTTTTTCCAATTTCAATTTTTTATTTTTTATAATTTTTTGTATTTCACATGGCACGCTTTGATTTAGAAGAAAAAATTCTGAAGAGTTTTTGACACTTTCGATACCAGAAGCAACAACAAAATACACGCAAATATTGTTTTTGCTCTACTGATACTACCTGTTTAATGTGCCTTGGTTACGACTTTTTTTGTACATGTAAAGTATATTTTGCGTCCGAACACTTGAAAAAAAGCACAATTTCTAACTAACCTTTAGACGGTTTCTAATATATTTTTACGTTGTTTTTGTTGTAAGACCTACGGAACATAAGCTATACTAAGTTTTTGTATAGAGTTCCAATCTTTTTAATCGCGTACCAAAATTATGAAGGCTTTGTGGAAGGTATGATTTCTCCAAAAAAAAAAAAATTTTGAAAGTGTAGTTGGATAGACGCAAATATCTTGAAATGGAATGGACCACTTAGTTCAATATTTTGATGGGCGAAATAAAAAATATTTAGTTACCGGTTGGCATCTATAAACTTTGTCCAGGCAATTTTTTATTTTTTTGCTCTATGTTGACACTTTCCAGGAAATACCCATATCTATAAATATTTTTAATAAGTCTACACATACATACATAAAATGTACCATGTTCTTAGCCCTAGGGGATTCCCTTAATCTCGAAGAATAAGAATGCTCGGGACTCGGGAGTATTTTGTGCATAATTTTTTATAATTCCATAGAAATACAGAGAGTTTCGGGGTTTATTCCAAATTAAAAAAAAAAAAAACAGCCCAACTCAATTTATTAATTTGCTTACAGCGAATAAAAAACTATAGTATTACGGCTCTCATTGCGCTTTAAACTCTATTTAATGGCTTTCTGTTCTCACTGTGGTGCTTAAGAAACTCAGAGTTTGGTTTGACATGTGTTGGTTTACTTTTCCTTATCCACATTGTCAAATTATTATTCTGATATGTCAAAATTTAGCCGTGAGGTCAATTTAATTTAAGAAATAAAAGTGGTGTTAAAGCGAGTTTATGAAAAATACCACATGCTAACGACTTTTTCGATCTAATTGTGCAAAAATAAGCTCTTTGCGAAACACAAAATTAACCCATTAAAATATAGAATTTTTCATGTTTTTTGCACCAAAGCGCACCCTATCGGCCGTTTTTGGTAAATATAAATTCAATTTTCTTCGACCCCATAACCCCCACAAAGGCCTTCTGAATGTATAAGTATTTGTATTTAAATCACTTTTATTCGTTTTAAACCACAAACTTCAAATAATTATAAAAAAAGGTTAAAACCGCCGGTCTGAGATAACAGAAAAGTTACTTTTCTATATCGATACCTGAGTGGAAGATCGACCTTTCTCGACAGCCAGTTCGAAAACTTTTCAAGAACACCCTACTTGAAATTTTGATAGCAGAACGCCCTATCTCAGAATTTGATTGAAGAACGCCCCTATCTCAGCTCATTTTCAATGTATCTTCAGATGAAATGGCGCGTTTTTGAATCGAATTCTGAGATAGGGTGTTTTTTTTTTAAATAAAATTCTGAAATAGGACGTTCTTCAATCAAATTCTAAAGTATTGCGTTATTGAAAAGTTTTCTGATAGGACGAAATAGGCCAATTTTCCACTCAGGTGACGATATACAATCCCTAGAAAAAGCTGAAAATGTCGTGCAATGTAATTAATTCCAAAGCAGTATATTAGTTAGGAATGGCTCAGTCTTCGGCTTGCAATTAGTTATAGAAACTCCCACTTTCAGCCATCGAAGTCACAGTCAGAAACTGAGTGAATATTTCACGGAGAGAGCTTGCAGTTGAGAAAATTCATATTGCTTTCATTGTGCAAAGAGGAGTGCCAACAACTTGTGGGTATGCTGGCCGGTCACTTCTAGTGGCACAAAGACTTGAAAGTGATCGGCTTACATGACAACCCCATTTGCACTTGACGCTTTCAAGAGGTTGAAACGACAGAACACGCTAATGTTTCCCTATTCAATGCTCGTTGTGATCTACCCTGGCGCGCAGCTAGAAGTTAGACCGCAAACTATGCGCCAGTCCGCAAAACTATCGGGTTTCAGTGTCGGTGTTGTTGGTGCCTAATCAATTGGCGCCGGCCCGTCATTCTGAAAAAGGAATTGGGCGCTTTCGCGGTCGCCTTCCACTGCGCAACTTGCCCATTGCCATCAAACGATGGACATCGAAATAACCTCCCATTTTCCTTACTATTGACATTTCCCCAATATGTTAGCACAGCATCGATGATCAGCCACTTTGCTCTTCAAGCTGAGCTTTAATTAACACAACTATTTGCCGGTAGAGTTCGCTGCTATCGGTTGGAGTGAAAGGAAATTAGTGTAAGACAAAGGGGAAAACATTATTAACCCTGTACAGAGACTAGCTGCTGAAGCATAAAATCCCTAAAGATGTGCTTATTTTTTGTACAATGAAAAAAAAATTAAACACGGTGCAGTTCACCAATCTTTTTTTTTTACGAAAGTTTTTTTTTTATGCAGTTCAAAAAAGTTAGGAATTTGGTATGTTATTCACTTGAAAATCTCAGTATTTAATAGGGCATTCAATCCCGGAATCCAGCATCTCGGAATTTTGGACACTTTTCCATGAGATTCGGGATTCGGAGATTTTTACTGATTTATTTATATAATCAGGAAAATTCTAGAGTCCGAGTGCAATTTAAGTTAGAAACGAAAAATTAACTCACTGGCATTTGACATGAAAAACGAGAAATACAGAACACCAAAATTGGGACTCGAAAGTGAATTTGAGTCATTTGTGATCGGAAGTGAATTTCAGAACCTGCCTCAATAACTACTAAATGCGAAATTTGTTATAGTGTCAAAATCGCGGTATAAGTATTTTTCGCATCCCGAAATCGCGGGTTGTTAAAATGTTTCGGGATTGAATGCCCAATATATGTACGTATGGTATTTGAGGCTCCTTAGCGTGCCACAGAATGCCTCCTCCCACTTTTTTTATTTTCTTTGTTTTCTCTTGTAATTTATTTTAATCTTATATTATTTAACACTTCTATTTGGATAAATTTAATTTTATTTTTTTGCCCAATTATTTCTACTATTCGTTCATTTACATTTCGCGCGCAAGTTTATTATTATTTTTTTTTTCTAAAAAAAAAAAAATGATTTACATATGTTTCACTTGTCCCACCCTGTTCGATCGTTTCCGCCGCTAGAAGTTGTCATTGAGCTACGTAACGCCTAAAAGTATGCCTGTGTTTTGTGCTACGAAGTGTGATTGC
Organism: Rhagoletis pomonella; assembly: GCF_013731165.1. NCBI lineage: Eukaryota > Metazoa > Arthropoda > Insecta > Diptera > Tephritidae > Rhagoletis > Rhagoletis pomonella. Next base: position 38,203,540 of record NW_023458561.1, read on the forward strand.
GTGCGTTCAGTTCCTCTGCTGCCACATAAACTGAGCTTAAGCGATCAAAGCTTGTCGCGCAGATGGTTTGCAAATTTAATGTAGGCAAAAAATAATTAGCAAGATTTTCTAAGCAAGGAATTAGTTATCGGATTTTGTTTTCAATTAGTTAAAATATTCCAAAGAGATGTTATTAATATTGACACGAAATCTTTATGCAAACGTAACTGAATTTTGTGCTGCAATGTGCATCGTTTTTAGCATGAAACTGAAATGAGTTTTCCTTAGTTGATGGTGTGGTAGTCGCCGCAACTAATAACTGCCTTTTAGTACCTCCTTTTTGAAGTTTTAAATTGCAGGCCGAGCTCGAAAGGTGTTCCAAGGAGTTCCTCTAATTTTTCCAATGAAAAATCACAACTGCGTTGATGTTAGCAAATAATTCTTGCGGTAAGTGATAACTTTATGCGCTAAACTGAAATAAAATCCGACTTTTGTATCAAAGCTTCGCGCTATTAAGTCCAAAAACATGGTTCAAGTGGCAATTCTATGAACAGATGTTCGATTTCAAGCCGGATGTCGATGATTTGCAACATATTATTTATAGATAAGTAAGCGAAGGTGAAGTGCAATTGTATGTATGTATATAAATAGCAACACATGCTGCCGAAGTCTTTGATTATATTTTGGAATATACACTGGCGGAACAATAAATGGGGACGCGACATTTTAACAAGTTGTGGTTATTATTATTTTTATTTTTTTATTTAATGTATATTATTTTTTTAACAAAAGACTTGGTCACTATCTAACAAAAACTATGTAAGTCAAAATTTCTAACTTTGTAAAAGATTTCTGAAAATGCGACGAATTCCACTAAATGCTCATCACAGTCTCCAACTTTTTACTGAGAATTTAAAAATTCTAGGTATGCAGTTTTATAGAACATTAAATTTTAGTTCAATAAAGTGCAAGTTTAAAGTACCTATGACTTACCGTTAATTTTTGGATTTTTCTTTTTCTTTGCTGACACTGTCATCCATTTTCTACCGCATACAAAATGTGCTCTCAAGAAAAAGTGAAATGGTTACTAAAAAAGGAGTTGTGTTCTATCCTCCGTATAGCCCGGACCTTGCGCCGTCTGACTTTCATTTGTTTCGGCCTCGGCAAAAATCTCTTGGTGGTAAAAAATTGGCCGATAGAAGAGCCGCTGTAAATAATTTGGCCAAGTTTTTCCACAATAAATCACATAGGTTCTACACCGATGTAATTTAAGCTACCCAAAAAATGGCGAAAAATAATAGTCAATAATGGCCAATATCTGCTTGATTAAAATTGATTTGGAAATATTGCGTAATATTGCGTTTATTTATCAGTTCAATTAAAAAAAATCAAACAGGTGGCAACGCTCCTCAAACATATTTTTCGGCAGTACACTTTCCTAAACCTCTTCAGTTTTATACCCATATTACAATATTCGATTTATCTAATCAATTAAATTAAATACAAATTTTCAAACAGGTGGAAAACTTCAACAAAAATATTTTCGGCTGTAAGCCTTCTTAAACCTCTTTTTTTGACAGCAATGTTGCAATATTTACTTCACCTTGTCAATTTCCTTAAACTGAAATTTTTAAATAGGTGGCAACTCACTCATCATCTCTCTATATTTTAAGTTAGACCTCTAGCAATTTATGTGTGGAAAGTGCATTCAATTCTATGCATTAGTTTTCGAGTGATACGCGTACAAACATACAGACAGACAGACAAAATTTCTAAAAATGGTTGATCTGGCTTCTGTTGCTCTAATAAGGACCCCCTATGTCAATTTTTATTTA
>NW_023458561.1:38205453-38215922 GCF_013731165.1 Rhagoletis pomonella
TTTTTTTCTCAATTCCAAATTGATTTTAGACCCATGGTTTTTTCGGGAAATTTTCTTAGAATTACACATAGAACTCTTCTGTGCTATACGCGAATAATCGAAAAAATCTCCAATAAAAATTGCCCCGCCCTAATGCATACATAAATATTTACATGTAAATTAACCACATTGTTTTGGAATGTACCACAATTTTTAAGGCTTATCTACCACAAAAAAAAAAAATTAGAGTCCGCACCCTGACCTACGTTCAAAAACGCTGCAGTAGTGCATACATGTACATGTGTGTATATACATAGATATGTACGTATGTAAGTGCATCAATGATAGCAACTTCAGCATGCGAGCCATTTAAAAAGCTCTGACTTCCGTTCTTTCATACCGCATTGCAATCAAAATTAATTGTATGTAATAAATACATGTGATGATAAAAAGAATTGAAAACTTTTAAAGCGTGCGACCCTTTTGCTAACAAATTTTGCTTTATCATCGATAAAATTAAATGAACAATACCTAATCATAAATAAATATCACACTAGGGACTTTTTTCTATACATAAGTATGTATGTACTATAATAGGGCGGGGCAATTTGCATGTGAGATTTTTTCGACTATGAGCGTATGGCACAGAAGGATTCTACGTGTAATTCTAAGAAAATTTGCCGAAGAAACCATGTGCCTAAAATCAAATTGGAGTTTTCCAAATTTGCGAAAATAAGTTTCTTAGTATAAATTTTGTATAAGAACAATATATACGGGAATTTATTCTTTAAGAGGAATCCATTTCTGCAATTTGGCAAACTCCAAACTGATTTTAGACCCATGGTTTCCTCAGCAAATTTGCTTAGAATTACACGTATGCCATATGCGCATAGTAAAGAAAAAAAAAAATTTACCCGCCCTAATGTATACATGCACAAAGCCTTTACTTTTTCCTTTTTGTTTTTATTTGAAAGCTGAAAAGATAATGTTTCATTGAAATCAAATAATTAATGTATGAAATTAAAGAATTAATGTTTTTATTTTATAAAATATGCAAACAATATTTTGTCCTACCTTTTGTTTGAACGCGTTCATACATATATACTCGTATGTCCATACTTCCACTGTTTAATATCTGCGACTACCGACGCGACAAGTAGCAATTCACGTGTTCTGAAACATGTTTGCCCTATATAATCTTTAACTAAGTGTGAACCCACACCGAAGACAACAAAACGTTTGTTTGTGTCGTATAGTGTAAGAGTACATTACCTCTTACTATTCAACTCGACCAAGTGAGTCGAAAGCGACACAAATGGGGTTAAAAAAAAACAACTTTTTTTTGTGAGCCGACAAAAAAGCGTTTTGTCGTCTTCGGTGTGGGTTCACTCTAAATTGTAACCAGAAGGGGTGCATTCCAAAACGTCAAAATACAAAGCGTCAGTTTCTTTTATTTCCAAACCTCAGTAGATTGTAATGCCATATGAGCACAATCACGGTTGAATGCTAGTTTGCGCAAGTTACACTTTTTCTTCGAGTGTGGTTTAGACATAAAAGAGACTGACACTTTGTATTTTGACGTTTTGGAATGCACCTAAGATGTTTTGCCGTCTCTGTCGTGTTTTTGATTTTGAAAAATACGTACACTCCACTAACTTTTTTTTGAACGTTTTCTTAATTTTATTTTCATCTGTGCTTTAAATGATTTATAAATCATTAGAATTAACATAAAAGAGAATGGTGAAAAAGAAAGTTAATGTGATTTGCAAAAAATCAACACTCCCTCCGGTCATCCAATAAGTACGCGCCGTCATTCTTTTTCAAGCCGAATCTGAGTCTCATGTTTTTCGTTTTGTGAAAGCTGCTAATTAAACCTATACAAAATAATACAATGAAAAGGCAAGATGTGTATGTAAACATGTACATATGTATTAAGGAATTATTCAAAAAAATTAGTTTCGCATAGCAAGTGTTCATTGCTTTTGGAATAGAATGTATATTGAGTAAAATGTCATAGCTCTTCGAAGCTAAAAATAAAGTTAAAACTGACACATTTTGAACAGCTTTCGCTTGCGATTGAACCATGAAATATGGTGTTAATTTAAGTAACTTCAAAGCTCTTAGGGCTTAATTGACTAACTGATGCTTGCACTTAAATATGTACATGTATCCTTAACTCAGATTTGGAGAAAAGCTGTAGAGCTTTTTTAGCTTTGTATTCTACATATATTTGGCATTACAATTGGTTCCTTTTTGGGTGCGCTTGCCAGGGTTTTAAAAGCTTTCAGAATTTCAAATGTATATCAATTTTTCAAAGATTTTATATGTGTCTATTTTTTAAGTTAATTTCATAATTTCAGTAGAACAGTATGCGATAGGCCCCTAATTTATGCAAACATATGGATTGCTTAAAATAAAAGTTCACTTTTTGTACCCTGTTTGTGTCTAAAACGCTGTGTACATTCTTATAAAAACTATAGAAAGTTAAAAAAAGTTTCATCCGCCAGACAAGAGAGTGCTTTATGCTTCTGAGCTAACTTTATTTAAACATTGAGAAAGCATTTAAAAGCTTAGCACGCTCTTCTGTGATGTGAGCAATTGTGGTTTAGCTGCGTAAAAAAGTTTTAATCAAAGTTTCAAAGCTTTTAAGCTGGTGTTGTCAAAATTTTTCCCCAAGTCTTGAAGGTTTTGTACAAATTTAAATTCGAGTTGATCACCTCCCAAACACGCGTTCAGAGCTTTTTTAAGCTTTCTTTATATTTATAAAGGTTTAAAGCTCCCTCCTGACAACACTGTATAAGGTTTTTATATATAAAATTATATATGGACGTGCACCAACTAAAAACTCTCTGTCTTCGTCACTGTTTTATAAAAGTAATGATCAGATAGAGCTTTTACTCTCAAAATTTTCGTTCGTGAAATGTGTTTTGGTTATGTCTGTTTTACATAGATGGGCCCAGGGTTAATGGTCACTCTAATTTTGTTCTCAGAATTTTTACCGGAAATCAAATTTAATTCTTATGAAAAAAGGGAAACCAAAAATTTAGAAAAGCTCTTATCTTTCTAATATCTCCTCTGCAGCGCTCATTTTATTTGAATACAATTCAGCAAAGAACCTAACGACGTTCTTTAGTTTTAATCTAATTTCCGTTTATTTATAATTTTCTAAAGATTTCATGGCCTTGGCTCGTCTGATCTTAAATGACATTAGCTAGCGGAGAAATGAGTTTTTTGAACTGCTTGGTAATCAAGGTGAAAGAATTTTTTTTTTTAGTAAAGTCAAAATTTGTTTAGTAATTTTTTAAACCAAGGTCAAATTCAATTAGTGTCATTAAAGGTTAGAATATAAAAATCATAAGCGGGTAGTATCTGAAGCAAATTGTGACATTGAAGTAAGTATGTGTAGTTGATTATTGGTCGCCTTAAACCTTTCTAAAAATATCAATGAAAACAAGTAATTTTTAAGAAAAAAACCAAACCGACTTCCATTCTCATATAAAAATTTAAGATTACCGTTAATTTCTTCACGATCCAATTATCGGATCTAAACAAAATTAGGGTGGGACCTAGAGGTTCTTTTTTTATTTATGTTACTGCATAACTTTGGACCACGTCAACCGATTTCGATAATTCTTTTTGCATCGGAGAGGTAGTGTCTCAGAGGTGGTCCCATACCAATTTTGATCCGATCATTGGATCATGAAATATATGTATGTATATATATATATTTTATTTATATGAGAATTGAAGTCGGTTTTGTTTATTGCTTAAAAATTACTTTTTTTGAAGTCGGTTAACAATTAGCATTTGCTATTTACTTTGTTGTGTCTGTTAATGATTATAACATTGAAAGCATTTGCAAACAATTTAAAGCAAAAAATAAACAAATGCGCACAACTGTACATTTACTCGTATATTTTTTATAGAGCTTTGGATAAATAAAGTATGGCACGCATAACATTGGAGAAATTAGTAGGCAGTATCAACAGAAAATTTAGTATTTGAAAAGCTGTTTTAATCTACTTATGTATCTATGTACTTTTCATATTTTTATATAACTATGATTGTTCATTTGCTTCTACGTTTATTTCCCTCACTTAATTTCATTTTTTATTTTAATTTAAATAAATTTTTATTTTTGTTTGTAAAGTGTCATTTAGATTTCACCCTTGTGTATAACCATGAAAAATTTAAGCAATGTCGCGCAATTTATTTCTAATTCATATAAATGTTTACTTTGAAGTCTTATCCAACGAGATTAAAAAAAAAAATAGAAAAACATATGGGTGTTTCCTGCGTTACGGGCTTTCCGTTTGGAGACACTTTTTTTCATCATAAAAACGATACAAATATTTTCCACAAATGTTATATGGTAAATGCATAGCGATTAAAAGAACCCGTTCGGACGTTCCCAAAATGGAACTCGTATCGAATCTGTTAACGGTACAAATGAATGTATGAATGGTTGTTAGAAAAATAAGCAACCATAACTATTGCGCCAACTTAAACTTCCCAACAATGTTTAATAGCTGTTAAAAACTGTACAAAGTTGTTCGGACGTTTCTGTCCGGACGTTCCTTTTTTTCCAATGAGATACAATTTTTTGTTTAACAATTCAAACACACTCGTTTTTTAGTGCAAGTATGCGGTTTTATTGTACATAAGGCTTGAGTAGCTAGTGGGTGACAGGTAACAAAGTCATCGGAAATAAGGTCAATTAAGATTATTTCGCATACTGGTACGAAATTAAGTCAATTGACATTATTTCCTCTCCAAAAACGAAATAAAGTAAAAAAAAAAATTTGGCGCCAGCGCGAATAATGTCACAATTGACCTTATTTCCGTTAATCTTGGCCTGCTCGCCTGCTTGTTTTGCTAATGTCAAAATCCTTGAATTCGTTTTTAAAAAGCTGATATGCTTCGTTTACTGTCAAAAACATGTAGCGCTTTGTTATAGACAAGCCTTGCTTACTTAAAAATGTTTCTTTTCTTCCTGCTGCTTGTACAGTTTTTTATTAATTTAGCGTGCCCATTATCACATTTCGCCTCCTCATTTTCATTATCACATTTGTCTAATAATTTTTTCTTAATGCCTTTTCAACTTTTTTATGACTTTATTACTTACTTTTATACTTGCCAAAATTCGAAGAAACTAAGTAAGTAAACGTTACGACTTTTTTTGTACATGTAAAGTATATTTTGCGTCCGAACGCTTGAAAAGAGGCACAATTTCTAACTTAAATTTAGACGGTTTCTAATATATTTTTACGTTGTTTTTGTTGTAAGACCTACGGAACATAAGCTATAGTAAGTTTTTGTATAGAGTTCCAATCTTTTTAATCGCGTACCAAAATTATGAAGGCTTTCTGGAAGGTATGATTTCTCCGAAAAAAATTTTTGAAACTGTAGTTGGAAAGACGCAAATATCTCGAAATGGAATGGACCACTTAGTCCAATATTTTGATGGGCGAAATAAAAATTATTTAGTTACCGGTTGGCATCTATAAACTTTGTGCAGGCAAATTTTTATTTTTTTTTGCTCTTAGTTAACACTTTCCAGGACATACCCATATCTATAAATATTTTTAATAATTGTACATACACATACATACATAAAATGTACCATGTTCTTAGCCCTAGGGGATTCCCTTAATCTCGAAGAATAAGAATGCTCGGGACTCGGGAGTATTTTGTGCATAATTTTTTATAATTCCATAGAAATACAGAGAATTTCGAGGTTTATTCCAACTTAAAAAAAAAAAAACAGGCCAACTCAATTGCTTAATTTGCTTACAGCGAATAAGAAACTATAGTATTACGCTCTCATTGCGCTTTAAACTATATTTAATGGCTTTCTATTCTCACTGTGGTGCTTAAGAAACTCAGAGTTTGGTTTGACATGTGTTGGTTTACTTTTTCTTATCCACATTGTCAAATTATTATTCTGATATGTCAAAATTTAGCCGTGAGATCAATTTAATTTAAGAAATAAAATTGGTGTTAAAGCGAGTTTATGAAAAATACCACATGCTAATGACTTTTTCGATCCAATTGTGCAAAAATAAGCTCTTTGCGAAACACAAAATTAACCCATTAAAATATAGAATTTTTCATGTTTTTTGCACCAAAGCGCACCCTATCGGCCGTTTTTGGTAAATATAAATTCAATTTCCTTGGACCCCATAACCCCCACAAAGGCCTTCTGAATGTATACGTATTTGTATTTAAATCGCTTTTATTCGTTTTAAACCACAAACTTCAAATAATTATAAAAAAAGGTTACAACCGCCGGTCTGAGATAGCAGAAAAATTACTTTTCTATATCGAAACCTGAGTGGAAGTTCGAAAACTTTTCAAGAACGCCCTGCTTGAAATTTTGATTGAAGAACACCCTATCTCAGAATTTGATTGAAGAACGCCCCTATCTCAGCTCATTTTGAAAGTATCTTCAGATATTTCACGGAGAGAGCTTGCAGTTGAGAAAATTCATATTGCTTTCATTGTGCAAAGAGGACTGCCAACAACTTGTGGGTATGCTGGCCGTTCACTTCTAGTGGCACAAAGACTTGAAAGTGATCGGCTTACATGACAACCCCATTTGCACTTGACGCTTTCAAGAGGTTGAAACGACAGAACACGCTAATGTTTCCCTATTCAATGCTCGTTTTGATCTACCCTGGCGCGCAGCTAGAAGTTAGACCGCAAACTATGCGCCAGTTCGCAAAACCATCGGGTTTCAGTGTCGGTGTTGTTGGTGCCTAATCAATTGGCGCCGGCCCGTCATTATGAAAAAGGAATTGGGCGCTTTCGCGGTCGCCTTCCACTAGAGCTGTCAAACTATCGCCGATACTATCGATAGTATCGATAGTCTGATCACTTGAAATAACTATCGATAGTTTTAATACTATCGCCACTATCGTTTCATTGATAGCGTATTCTCTTTCATGGCTCAAAGAGAACAAAAATTGGCAGCATTATTTCATGAACGAACGAATAAAGATCACCCAGGACGGTGTGCGAGAAAAAATATTTTTATTTTTTTTGTGCAGTGCGTAATTTTTTCGCCGCCATGTGAATGAAACGGAATGAAACAATCTGTGTGAATGAAACAACCTAATAAAAAATGACGTTACCAACTATTATTTTCTTTCTCAAATGCAATTACAAATACGCGGTTGCCGTGCTGGGTGATCTGTTAAGTGGTTCATGGCATTATTTCTAAAAGCGCTATTTTTTATTTTAAGCGTGGAAATAGCAGAGGTTATATTGCCGTCTTAGACCGAGCAATGCAGTATATTTCAAAAGACTGTCAAATTGAGAAATTGCAGAAAGCTGTTGCATGAGCAGTGGCACCTTGCATGTAAAGTATCTTTCGAAAGATTTTTTTTTCCCTGAAAGGCGAATTGTAGCGAGAATTTCTGAAATCGCTTTTTGACTGTTTACACGAATGAATTTCTAGCAATATTTCTCGATATTTAAATGCAACCGTGAACCGCTAAAATAAACAAATTTATAAAAGCAAGATAACGAAAAATAAATGGATTTAGAAAAACATTTGAAATGGGTCGATACTATCGATAGTATCGATAGTCACCCTTAAGACTATCGTAAAACATCGATGGACTTGACTATCGATAGTTTGACAGCTCTACCTTCCACTGTGCAACTTGCCCATTGCCATCATACGATGGACATCGAAATTACCTCCCATTTTCCTTACTATTGACATTTCCCCAATATGTTTGCCGGTAGAGTTCGCTGCTATCGGTTGGAGTGAAGACAAAGGGGAAAACAAAAGAAAACTTTGTTGCGGCCAATATGCGACAACTTCATTATTAACCCTGTACAGAGACTAGCTGCTGAAGCATAAAATCCCTAAAGATGTGCTTATTTTTTGTACAATGAAAAAAAAAGTAAACACGGTGCACTTCACCAATCTTTTTTATTACGAAAGTTTTTTTTTTTTATGCAGTTCAAAAAAGTTAGGAATTTGGTATGTTATTCACTTGAAAATCTCAGTATTTGCTAGGGCATTCAATCCCGGAATCCAGCATCTCGGAATTTTGGACACTTTTCAATGGGATTCGGGATTCGGAGATTTTTACTGATTTATTTACATAATCAGGAAAATTCTAGAGTCCGAGTGCAGGTTAAGTTGGAAACGAAAAATTAACTCACTGGCATTTGACATGAAAAACGAGAAGAATTGGGACTCAAAGTGAACCTGAGTCATTTGCGAACGGAAGTGAATTTCAGAACCTGCCTCAATAACTACTAAATGCGAAATTTGTTATAGTGTCAAAATCGCGGTATAAGTATTTTTCGCATCCCGAAATCGCGGGATTGTTAAAATGTTTCGGGATTGAATGCCCAATATATGTACGTATGGTATTTGAGGCTCCTTAGCGTGAAAACGAATGCCTCCTCCCACTCTTTTTATTTTCTTTGTTTTCTCTTGTAATTTATTTTATTCCTGTATTATTTAACACTTCGATTTGGATAAATTTAATTTTATTTTTTTGCCCAATTTTTTCTACTCTTCGTTCTTTTTACATTTCTAGCGCAAGTTTATTATTATTTTTTTTTTCTAAAAAAAAATGATATGCATATGTTTCACTTGTCCCACCCTGTTCGATCGTTTCCGCCGCTAGAAGATATCACTGAGCTACGTAACGCCTAAAAGTATGCCTATGTTTTGTGCTACGAAGTGTGATTGCGTGCGTTCAGTTCCTCTGCTGCCACATAAACTTAGCTTAAGCGATCAAAGCTTGTCGCACAGATGGTTTGCAAATTTAATGTAGGCAAAAAAAAACAATTAGCAAGATTTTCTAAGCAAGGAATTAGTTATCGGATTTTGTTTTCAATTAGTTAAAATATTCCAAAGAGATGTTATTAATATTGACACGAAATCTTTATGCAAACGTAACTGAATTTTGGGCTGCAATTTGCATCGTTTTTAGCATGAAACTGAAATGATTTTCCTTAGTTGATGGTGTGGTAGTCGCCGCAACTAATAACTGCCTTTTAGTACCTCCTATTTGAAGTTTTAAATTGCAGGCTGAGCTCGAAAAGTGTTCCAAGGAGTTCCTCTAATTTTTCCAATGAAAAATCACAACTGCGTTGATGTTAGCAAATAATTCTTGCGGTAAGTGATAACTTTATGCGCTGAACTGAAATAAAATCCGACTTTTGTATCAAAGCTTCGCGCTATTAAGTCCAAAAACATGGTTCAAGTGGCAATTCTATGAACAGATGTTCGATTTGAAGTCGGATGTCGATGATTTGCAACAAATTATTTATAGATAAGTAAGTGAAGGTGAAGTGCAATTGTATGTATGTATATAAATAGCAACACATGCTGCCGAAGACTTTGATTATATTTTGGAATATACACTGGCGGAACAATAAATAAGGATGCGACATTTTAACATTGTTTATTATTTTTTTATAAAAGACTTGGTCACTATCTAACAAAAACTATGTAAGCCAAAATTTCTAACTTTGTAAAAGATGTCTGAAAATGCGTCGAATTCCATCAAATGCTCATCACAGTTTCCAACTGTTTATTGAGAATTTAAAAATTCTAGGTACGCAGTTTTATAGAACATTAAATTTTAGTTCAATAAAGTGCAAGTTTAAAGTACCTATGACTTACCGTTAATTTTTGGATTTTTCTTTTTTTTTGCTGACGCTGTCACCCATTTTCTACCGCATACAAAATGTGCTCTCAAGAAAAAGTGAAATGGTTAGTAAAAAAGGAGTTGTGTTATATCCTCCGTATAGCCGGACCTTGCGCCGCCTGACTTTCATTTGTTTCGGCCTCGGCAAAAATCTCTTGGTGGTAAAAAATTGGCCGATAGAAGAGCCGCTGTAAATAATTTGGCCAAGTTTTTCCACAATAAATCACATAGGTTCTATATAGTTTAAGCTACCCAAAAAATGGCGAAAAATAATAGTCAATAATGGCCAATATCTGCTTGATTAAAATTGATTTTGAAATATTGCGTAATATTGCGTTTATCAGTTCAATTAAAAAAAAAAAAATCAAACAGGTGGCAACGCTCCTCAAACATATTTTTCGGCAGTAAACTTTCCTAAACCTCTTCAGTTTCATGCCCATATTGCAATATTCAATTTATCTAATCAATTAAATTAAATACAAAATTTCAAACAGGTGGCAAACTTCAACAAAAATATTTTCGGCTGTAAGCCTTCTTAAACCTCTTTTTTTGACAGCAATATTGCAATATTTACTTCACCTTATCAATTTACTTAAACTGAAATTCTCAAATAGGTGGCAATTCACTAATTTTCTTTCTATATTTTAAGTTAGACCTCTAGCAATTTATGTGTGGAAAGTGCATTCAATTCTATGCATTAGTTTTCGAGTGATACGCGTACAAACATACAGACAGACAGACAAAATTTCTAAAATGGTTGGTTTGGCTTCTGTTGCTCTAATAAGGACCCCCTATGTCAATTTTTATTTA
>NW_023458561.1:38216022-38240561 GCF_013731165.1 Rhagoletis pomonella
TGGCTTCTGTTGCTCTAATAAGGACCCCCTATGTCAATTTTTATTTAATATCTATAATGTACAGACATTGGCCTGTTACAATTTTATTATATTGTCGAGCATACATACTCCGTATGGAAGAAATAAGTGACACCGTCAAAAAAAGAAAAAAATCCAAAAATCGACAGTATTTAGTAGCCAATTTGAACTTGGACTTTATTATGCTATTGTAAAATGTTCTGTAAAACTACATACCCAAAACACTCTAAATAAATGTTGTTGATTTTTTTGTTTTGGCGTCTAAACGAAACATTTGAGCATGGTTCCGAGGAAAACAATTTTTATTTTCTGAATCACCCTAACGCATATGCTTCAACTTCAATGCAGCACGAATGCTACCGATGCTATGCTAACTCATGCCAAAGAGACGAGTTTCGGCACGAAATGGACTAGAATGTTTTATGATGCATATCCTAAAAATCGATATATATATGCGAAAAAAAATGTCAAACAATTGAAGATAATAACTAAACTGAACAAGTTGAACTCTAAAGTAAGCTTAGTTCAACTTAAACTAAAATTTAATGCAATTTTTTTTGTTTTATTCTTGCTTAATATCATTGAGGGCGTTTGACTGCCTCATTGACGATGATCATCATCATGATAGTGCAGAATTTGGACGTTACTCACCCTGCATACCTCCACATATGTATGTATGTATGTGTATATGTACGTATTTATGGTTATAAATAATTTGAAGAGGAATTCTTGCTAACAAGTGGATTGTGTCATGTTCATCAACGCTAAGGAGGCGTCTTATATACATACGTATGTACATATGTACATATGTATGTATGTATGCGCAACATGCACAGCAAATCTGTGTATCAGCATTATGTCCGTTCTTTTTTTTGTTGGCAATTTTTCTGGCCAAGCTCGAGTTAGATGTAATGAAAATACAGGGCTGCCAATTTAGCTCTTTTCCCGTCAAATCTAGCTTTTTCGAAGTCCATTTAGCGGCAGGAAATGAGAATTTGCGGGAAGCGGGAAATCCAGAATTTTGAGAAATTTTGATATTTTTAAAATTTAGCTCGAAAAACATTACGAACATCTTCAAAAAAAAAATCAATACGTGGTCATTTGTTTGAATCACTGTATTTTTCTGGTTTCGTTTTGTGGAATTTAGCTTTGCTTTTTTCTAGCGGGTTTTATAAAAATCGGAATTTTTTAACTCGAAAATAGTTGGCAGCACTGTAAAAATATACTTTAAACTCGTTTACTTAATTACTTGCTTTATGCACGATCATGTGTGGCACTGCCTACGATCAACGTAAAGTGGAGTTATATGTATGTATGTGGCTCCAAACAATTATTTAGTTGCCTTAAAATTGCTTGCCAAAGGCGGCATAACTGTGTTGGTGGTGGCGTTTATCAGTTAATTGAGAACATTTACGTCATTTAACAATTTTTTCTCTTCGTTAGCAACTTAAATTTAATGAAGTATTCGCCATGTGCATTAATGAAGCAAAGCGTTATTGTTTGGATTTTGGAAAAAAAGATATTCTACATTAAAATTAATTTTATCTGAAATTTGCCATCGCCTTTGTATTAAGCGAGCAATTGACTGCCACTATTAGCGTTTAAATGCGTTAGAACGTGTCGAATAAACCGGGCAGGTCAGCAAAGGCTTCGGGCTCAATGACCCGAGGTGCTTCTCTCTTCACCGAGTCGCATTCGAGGAGTAGATATCAGATATTTCGACTGCATAGTCACAGAACCGACATTCATTCATCTTTGGATCCCGATCCCGAGTTTATTCTTCAACGACCTGTTAGAAGTCTTAGTTTGTATTTTACGAAATTTATAAGTTTCTCATATCTCTTCCCATTCTATACTCCCAGTAGCTGTTATGCCTGTTGCGGCGAAATGCCTTGGTTTCAGTGCTGTCCTCTACTAATTCTCTCTTCTCTCCCAAGCTCGTCTCTGATGTTGTGTGGTCCTGCCTCAAATAAAGGCTCATGTTCGCTTGGTGTTGTTCCTGCGACCTTCTTGGCAAGCATGTTTGCCTCCTAATTACCTTCTATGCGTTTGTGGCCCGGAACCCAGAGGATGGATGAAAGCTCTCTTGATTGCCGCTAAGGCATTTAGTTTCTCAACGCACTCGAGAACCAGTGCAGACTTGATTTCATTTGAAACAAACGCCCTGAAGGCTGCATGACTATCGCTTAGTATTAGTTTATTTTTGTTACGATATTTTCGCTGAAGATTGATCTTTCCACTACTCGGAAGTCCACCCATGCGAACTGAGATCCTTGTTATTGCTCCGAAAATTCCAGCTGCAATGCCGTGGGGTGTTTTCGTGCCGTCTGTATACCAAATTAGAGGGCGCAGCTGGGAGTATGTCTTGATTTTTTTCATTCCAGCTTGCCTTATTCCCTAGTTCTACTTTAAAGTTCCTATCGAAACTAATAATTCTGCTGATGGCATCTCTCTTCCAAAACTTTCGCAGGCAAAATTTAGGACCGTATGCCTGTCTGCTCTATGCTAAAGTGTGCTCGAGCCCCAAGACCGCGCTCCATAGTTTGTCATAGGCTTAGCTAGCGTAGTATATATCCCTCTCAGAATCCTAGATGTGAAGATTCCTATATGAGATGAAACGAAGTATTCCAGTTGTTTTGACAAGAGACCTTAAGAACGACGTGAAAAGTTTAGCCATTGTGGTTTATGTTATAGCGGAATCACTAAGCCCTGTCTAGTTTGGCTATTCGATCAAACGGTGTCGTTGGTTGGTGGCATAGGAGTTACTTTCACAAGCCGGTTGCAGCATAGACTAGGAGAGCAACCGCTTGCTCCCTAAAAATGTCCGGGTATGAACCGTCGGTATTGTTGTGCGGTGGCTCAAAATAGATGCCAAGTTGCAGCTTGACCTGCTTTCACTAGGCGTTAGAAAATATCGCCGTTGAATCGGAAGGGGAGAGGGTAAATCCGCTTGTAGTGAAGAAGCAAATGAAATAGCTGTTTACTTTACAGGTCATGAATAACATTGCCGAATGCCAATATCGAGCAGTGAGTGGCCAGAGCATGATACCAGAAAAACTCCGCTCCGATAGCTGCAGAAGCTTCGAGATATAGAAAATAAGCACTAGTGGGCAGCGAACACCGTCGCATGGGACCCTCTGCTCAAAATCTCTTGGCTTCGAAGTTTGTACTGACGACTGCCGTCCACTGTTTTAGTCTCGGTGGTGCTAAGTGCTGTGGTAGTGTAGGCACTCTACGGCAGTTATGTTGATGCATAGCAGGGAATGTTGCACTTAAAGTCCTCAAGTGTCCTCGCACTAGGGAAAGGAGAGTTATCCGGCGATAAAACTGTCCTTCTTTGGCTGGTATCCCGGATTAAATGATCACTCTCTCAGACTTTAAAATTTCAGAAATGCTGAAGTCGCTGAGGACCTTAGTGAGGTAGTCTACTCCCATCGGACCCAAATGTTGGGTTCATTAGAAATAGATAATACAGTAATCAATCCGAAGTTTATTTTGGACATTAATGTGTGAAGGTGAGATTTCCATACCGAATATCTTATCGTTTGGAGACTCACTTTCTTCTATGCGGATGGAGTCAAGATGGTTTGAATTTAAGCATTACTTTTGTCAGGAATGCATTTGGAACTTTTGAAATAGACTAGAAGGGGGTTGGTCTGAAAGGTGGTCATCAAGGGTCAGAGAGAGGTACGATTCAGCTAGACTAGGAATTCTTCTTCTTCGCTGCTATTGGCTGAACGAGAGTACGAAAAATTCCTAGCCCTTTCTTTGCGCATGTCCGGCCTTGGATCAAAATATACAAGGAGCATGCACAGCAATTGTTTCTACTGACTCTGTAATTTTGAAGACCTTGGACCTCATTGTCCGACCTTTTTAGATACTTATATTAGTTACATAGGTACCTGATATCCCGCTGCAAACCAAAATTGGGTAAGGGAATCCACCCGTATAAACAAAAAGAAGAAACTGATCTAGTCTAAATACAAGTCATTGTACTTTTTATATGCTGTCGACTTAAGCGCAGTCTCTCGACACTAAAACTGCATCAGGCTTGAATACAAACAAACAAATTACATACATGCATACATACACATACAAAATCATATTGCACATATTATACTAAACGTTACGTAAGCCATTCAGCCGCCAGTCTTTGGTGCCTGTTGCCCGGGCTGGCTTGGCTAACTTGGCTGGCTGCTTTTGTTCATAAATCGAATTGAAGCGGAATTTGGTAACCGAAAACCAAGAAAACTTACCAAAAAACAACGCTAAAAACAAAAGAAAAACAAAGCGAAACATTCAAGAAACAATAAAGCAAAAAAAATGAAAAACAATTCATACATTCGTGAGCACCTTTCAAATTCTGTAGCCGCTGCCGCTGCCGCTGCCGGTGCTGCAATTCTGCAGCGATCTCTTCAGCGCGATCAGTGCGCGCCTTTTCTGCTTTTGCTGCAAATCGCAAACTCCGCCAATTCACTCGAGCGGCCGTGAGTCAGGGATGGAATTTCAAAACTTCAAAATGTGCCTAGTGGTCTTCAAAAATAGTAAAAAAAATATTTTTAGAAATGATATTTCTAACTTTCAAACTTTGTACAGAAATTATAAAAAATCAGAATTTCTAGAGAGATCCCAAGTTTAGGATTTTACTAACTTTTTCCATATAAAGTGTGCTGTCATTTTATATTTAAATATATTTTAATTTAATAATTTATTAAAAATATCTTTAAAAACCTCTTTTCCTTGCTCACCTCAACTTTTGTTTACTTTTACATTTGGCATTCCTCCTCTTCTTCGCAAGTATAATCGACAAAACTGGGTTGGACACCAAAAAGTTATCGGTTTAATATGGAATGATTTTATTAGGCATGGGTAACACTGCGCTGCGCGGCGCAATTGCGTTAGCACCATAGCCGGAGTTGCCGTGCCAACACCAGTAAATGGAAAGCGCCAGCGCCATTAACACCAAGCAACATAGGAGGCACACACACAATTCGCCTTAACTCTTTGAAAATTTACACGTACTTTGTTTTTGCTTTTGAGTGTTGAGAACGCAAATTTAAAGATTTTACTCAAGAATGATAGAATATCGTGGCATTTACTACATTCCTAGCAATTAAATTCAGTTGGCGGTACAAGCGTTGCTCAGCGCTTAAAGAAATAATAGACATGACACCACTGTATGGTGTACCATGATGCAATAATACAAGGTGTTATCAGTTGGCAACTTCTCGCTCTAATTCCGCCATATTGACTACCTTACGTGAAACAGTGTTACTTCTTTCACTATTCTTTGCCCATTAATATAGTTGAATGCTTTTTATTTTTTCTCAGTATACACACTTTGTTTTCTTAAAAAGGTATTTTATCTTATTTTATTTCATTTCATAACGAATATACTATAAAAAAGCAAATTTTGTTAAGGAGAAAATGTGAAATTTTATATTTTTCCCCCATATGGGGATTCATTTCTTCCCGTTTTTCTTCTCATTCTACTGAGCTAAGGTAGTGTCAATTCGAACTGTCACAACTGATACCACCTTGTATTATTGTATCATGATGGTGTACTGCACTGTATTGCGCTGGGTTAGTGCGCTGACACCACAGGTGGCGCTGGCGTTATTGAGCTAGCCCCAAAAAAATTGCACAATTACCCATGGTTAGATTTTATAATTAAAATGTTGTATTGCTAATCTCTCTCTAATTACAGATTAGGGAGTTAAGCTCGAAAATGAGGATAATATTTTCATATGTAAACCTATTAGGCGAATTATTTACATACATATACATAATTTTATTCATTTTGCTGATTTAATTTTTTTTATTAATTTTCATTTTTAATTCTTTTAATAGATGAAAATATCGGTATGATTAATAAAATATGATACTTGTATATACTTGTGAATCAAGTGCGTTAAAATATCTTGAAACACCGCATCAATTATTGTTTTTGAACTTGTAGCTTGAGCATTTATCTCTAATAAATAAAAACCTCGTGTCACGGTGTTAGTGGTCGAACTCCTTTATGAACTTCTTTATGAAATTTTTTGTGTATATATGGTAGGTATTAGAATCGGATTTAAAGTATATAAAGTATACCGCTAGGTGCAGGGGGCGTGGCACCTCGCATAAAAACGGAATTTTTCACACTGCATATCTCTGGCAGGGTTCACGGTAGAGTACTGGAACTTGGTATCGAGATATATGAAATCAATCACATGGTCATGAAGAAAAATTGGGGCTATTAGAAAAGGGGCGTGCCACCTCCCATATTATTTATTTAAGACGGCAATGGAAATATGCCTTCTGACAACCACCAAACCGTAATATTAGAAGATAAATGCGTCACTGAAAATCATGAACGTGAACTGTTGGTGAAAATGTTGGACCAAAATGTTTCAATACAAAAAATTTATTTTGGGCGGGACGTAGTTCTGGGTCAGGTCTGCTTGTATTTGTATATATTCCTAATGGCGCATCGCGTAAATCCTTCCTTTTCCGCTGCAGTCTTTGTGCATTTTTAGTAACAAATTAATGTATAGAATTATCGCGTCGTCAAATTTAAATAGCGGCAAATCAGCCCATCGAAATTTTCTGCTGGGCTATGCTTCGCTATAGCTTCGCAAATTTTACCCCTACCGAAACTAAAGATGTTTACACATTAAAAATGATCAAAAATCAACTGGATTTTTGCAGAAGCTTGCACTTTTATTTTTAGTGGACTACGAAACTGCATACCTAAAATCTTTCTAAAAATTCTGAATTAAAAGTTTGTTGGCGCGAAAACTTAATTTTTGTACTGCGTATTCACAATAGAATTCAGCGTTTTGTCAAGAGCTGCCACACAATATTCTTCACGGCCCTTATTTTAATTTTCTATTGCTTTTAATTTTCACTTTTTATAATCTATAATTATTTTTTTTTTAATCTATAATGTAGTATGTGATTTTTTGTTAACTATTTCCACATTATGCTAAATTTCTATAATATATGATTGTGCCTCTGAGGATGAATAGGGCCAAAAATGGCACTATTGTGCCTACTTTTCCATCACTGCCGTGAGTTGCTAAGCGTACGAATAATGAATTGCATGCTGCTCAGTATTTCTAACGATTCGGTTTTTTATTGATTGATATTTTTTTTTATGTTTCTAATATGCGCGCGTACTTTTGTTTGGTGTTAGTTGCTTACTTAGCGGGATTTGGTGGTTTTTTGGCTGGCAATTTGTATGAAATGTAATAAATAATAAGTACTAAGCGGCTTAGAATGGTTAAAGTCGCAGTTAGAAATAAAACTTAAATTCATTTTATGCAAAAAAAAAATGGTTTTCTTTGTTTTGAAGCTTTACTATTTATAGCAACGATTGCTCGCAATATTTTATGGCAATTTGTTTAATGGAGTGGTAATTACTTTGATTAGTTTTTTGATTACTTTTTATTCTTATTGAACAATAGAGCATAAATCTCAGTTCAGGTGAATGTTAGATCTTTTGAATAAAAATTGGTTGGCCTAGGGTTAAAATAATTAAATTACATAAATAGCGCAACCAATTGATGAGATTATAGAAAAAATGTAATAGAGTCGGTTAAAAAAATTTAAATAAATTTAATAAAGTGTTGAGGAAATAATAATATGAAAAAGTACAATATAAAAAAAAGTAATTTTTAGGCAAAAAACAAAACCGACTTCACTTCCCATATAAAAATTTAAGATTATCGTTGATACCTTCATGATCCAATGTTCCGATTTAAACCAAATTAATATGAGACCACCTTTCCTTCAAAACAATTATAGAAATCGGTTACGTGGTCCAAAGTTATGCAGTAACATACATGAAAAAAAAAAATATTCCGACGAATTGATAATCGTTCTCCTTTTGTGAAGTCGGTTGAAAAGTAAAATATAAAAAATTAAAAGTAAAATACTAAAAAAGTTGCGAAATAAAATATTTAAAAAAGTTTTAATAAAAGGAATAGGTACTGAAAGTTAAAAATTAAACAAAATAAAACAATAAACTAATAAACGTAAAAAATTGTAGAATAATAAAAGAATTAAAACAAAATTAAATTGAACCAGTAATTTAAAAAAAAAAAAAAAACAACCAACATCAATGCTCATATACAAATTTTGTAGTACTGTTAGTTTCTTCATGAGCCAATTAACGAAACTAAACCAAATTAGTATTGGACCACTCTTGAAGTGATCCAAAGTTATCCGGTAAATTTTGTACATAAAAAAATATTGTGACGAATTGATAACCTCCTCATTTTTTTCAAGTCGGTTAAAAAATAAAAGAAAAGCACATAAAATGAAACAAAACAAAAAAATAAAAATTAAATAAAATTAGAGAAAAAAAGTACTTCAAGAACAGATATTTATTTTCGTGCACACAGATATGTTCATATGTTCAATATAAAGACAGCCATAAAAAAAAATTAAGTGGTCACTGTTAGGGTTAAAAAAAAATTTAAGTTTTGTCTTTGAAATCGCAAAATTCGACAAAGTTCTTACTTTGGCCAGCTTGGACTCTGTGTATGAATTTGTATGAATAAGTTTCAATAGTATGTGAAATTTATCAGATTTCAAGTAAAAATTTTGTAGAATTTTTGCGATTTTTAAAACAAAAACTAAAATTTTTCAAACCCTAGTAGCGATCCCTTAAAATTTATTTAATTTTAAAAATTTCGCAGATATCTTTTTTTTTCTATTTATAACTAAATAAATGAGGCCCAATGCAAAATTTAGATGCTGATATTTTAAGGACACCCTAATATGTATGTATGTATATACGACTGTCCCACGATCCCTGTAACGAAGAACGGCGTTTCCATCCTAAAACGACCACCAATTTATGTACATTTTTTGTGAGAAAAAATATTTACGTGCAGTTTTCAAAAAGCCAAAGGTTTAAGCTCCGTTCTTAAATCAACATTTATGTTATATAACTATAAATGGTCTAAAAGCTGTATATGTTTGACCAAAAATCTGTAACCTCTTTTAACTCTTTGACAGCAACCCACCTTAAAATCGCCAATACAATTAAATATTACATTGCCAATGATCGTCAAAATAACTTTAAAATAACACTCCTTCAAAAAGTTGTATTAGCAATAATAACATTGTTACGGTACTTGATTTTTCTAACTCATTTGTGTTGCCGACCACTCGCAACAATCATTATAATACGTATTAAGGGTAATTTTTTGTCAACAACCAGCAATTGCATATATTTCTACATACATATGCATGTATATAGGTAAAATCTTTTTGCAATCCGATAAAATTAACAATGAAAGTATTGTTATTAACTAAGCCGTTTCAATGAAAACCCGAAAAGAAAAAATTTACCGATCGAGTGGCAAAGTTTGCCCAAAGCTACTCAAAGCTACAAAGCACTCTGTAGAGTGTAAGAGTGCTCTGCTTATGCGTTATTTTTTTATTAATTTTTATGTCTTTTATTTTTTAATTTTCCTCTAACTCGACAGGTACATCAGTGTAGTTTGAGTAGATGATTTTCGCAAATCTACAAAATCTACATAAATAACCATGACTGTGCGGTACTACTTAAGTCCAGTAAGCGAATATGGCTTTAAAAGTGGTCGACGTTTCTTCGTACGGGATAGAAGGTTGTTTAAAGCCAAAAGTAGTTTTATCAACCAATTTTTCGTGTAAAAATAAAGGAGGGCTTACTGTAGTCATCAACCCCCAGAGTGATGGAGCCGGTATGCTTAGTAACTTCGCTAAACAATATTGGCTTTCCTCGACTTCTAGATTTTTTACAAGGGAGTTTTATCACCTACTGAGATAGGCCCCTAAAGAGACACGCGAGCCGAATTTCCATGCACCCCATGCAGAACGGGCAGCATCCATTTGGCCCAGCCTAGCATGTTTCATAGACAATTGAGAGTCAATATGGCTCTGCCGTAAAATTCCAATATCTTTATGAAATTGAAGGGGATGAAACATTTCTGTAGCTAGCTATGCCATCCAGCACTCCACTGAACCTAGACGATGAGGATTCCACCTTCGACCCTACACCCAGCTGACTGCTCTCACTAAAGATTTCAACTCGCTATCCTTCTCAGTGGTGATCAAAACTGGGGTAGCATCCGTAAGAGGAGTAGACATACCACTACCTACATCTCGAAAGCTTGTTGTTGTTGTTGTTTTTGATAGTTTTGCTATTCAAAAAACGAGTGTGTAGTCGCCCTTGGAGGAGTCAACTGGTCAAGACAAAAGCTTCCGCATTCCGTGCCGACCGGGCGCAAATACGGAGGTCATCTCAATCGGAGCTATTTACGCCACAAACTAAATGGCAACGAGAGCTGTAAATTACTCTGAGCTATATCAATATTTAACAGGATGTGGACAGTGGCGGCCTTATCCCAACAGCCATTTCAACTTAGTTTTACCTCATCATACTCAGATGGCAAAATCGGCGACCACCGACTCCTCGAGTTCAACGGTCCAAATATATTAAATAAAATTCGCGGTTCCTATAGCGAAGTCAGCGTCGTTGCCGTTTAGTTTGTGTAGCCTCGAAAACTGCATTTAGCCCACATTTCACCCAGGATGCACAGAGGGGAGGTGACCTGCCTTAAATATCAACCATGTGGTTAAATTTCCTCTGTTCGTGCGGGGACTGAAGAAGTTCGGGAATATCGAAAAAAAAAATCAGCAGGGCAGACTTAATATTCGAGCTGTTTCGGATGTTTCGGTGCGGTTTCGGCTATTTTTTTTTTCTCTATTCCGATTTCTGCTGAATTTTATTACAATGCGTTCTTTTAAGTTGGAATGTTTAAGGAATCTGCTCATCGTAAAGTTCTTGAAGAATTAAAGTTCATGGAACACCACTGTCGTCTGACTTAATTAACTGCTCTAAACAAACTGGTAGACAAATCTCAATAGAATCGGAAACGCTCTCTAATAAATCGCCGAAATGACGTTAAAACATCGACCCAGAACCGCTTTTGAATTGGTGTACACAATGCAAAAATACATACATCATCGACCTGGTAAAAATTAAAAAAAAAAAATTACATACAAAAATTGTTTGCTGGGTAAATAACCACAAGTCCACAGACAAGCGCAGAATTGATTGAACTTTCAAGTTTCAACTTCAGCCAACAGGCAACAGGCAAGCTACAAGTACACAAGAACTCCAGCAAACAAGCGACTTAAGAGAAGAAGACTTGCTTGCAGACATGCTAAGGTAATCCAGTTGTGGTGGGATCTTCTTTTCATTTTTTTGTTGTTGTAGTGCACATCATTTCATTTGTCAGGCGAGTAGCTAGCTGGCACTGGTGTTATTCATGTTCAGGCTTTTGAATGCAAATAAAGTGCAATTGAGTTAAATGTCAAAATCTGCTTTGGCCGTAAAGCATAAATCGAGGTAAATGTTAAAGTGTTGATCTTCTTTGGTTTTTTTTTACGTATTTTTACAGTTTGAATAATGAATTTCTTGCTTTATTATTATTATTATTTTTTGCTGTATTCTTGTTCACTTGCACTTGCAATTTGCAACTTGTTGCAGTGCAAAAAAAAAAAAAAAATGATGCCAGTAAGTGATTCGTGTCTGGTAGGAAAAAAAAAATAACAATAATAAGCAGAACCACTTTTAAATATCAACTACAAGTATTTTGTGAGTTATGCTGTATCGTGGCTGGTTGGTTGACTGGTTGGCAGCTTAAAATTGATTGCTGTCGCTGATTGGTGGTAAGGTTACAAGTTGCCGTACGCTCGAAAACGTTAAGAAAAAGAAGAAGATGCATTTCATTCCATCACTGAAATGTTGGTGGTGAGTTGTTGCCGCTGCTAAGCGGTAAATTGTGGCACTTAATCGTACTAATTTACATACTATATGTATGTATGTAAGTGTGTAGACTAGTAACGAGGGAGCGAAGACTGGTAACGAAGCAAACACACCAACCAAACCAAGTGAGACCCAAAAGGCTTACACCTCAATTCAATTCAAAAATAAAGCAGCCCTTGAATATTTTATAAATTGACAATTTTTATGAAAATATCAGTTGAGCTTGAGTTGAGCCCAAAAATCACAAGACCGTTAAGACACTCACTCATTGGTATCGAAAGCTGTGGTTTACTGATCCTCTCATAGAACAAATAAACCATTCTGGGGGTAGAGCTCCAGAACTGGGTAAAAGTAATGCTGTCGCTGGCTTTTTTATTTTTCCCTCCAAGTACGAGCTGCGCTTGTTTAGGGTTTACAGTTCTGTTACAAAGATAGATAAAAAACTCCCTGAAATCTTAGGAAGATTAGCTTGCGAAAGTAATCGGAATGGTTTCGAAATTGATTGCAGTGCCATATTGAAATTTTCAGGCCATCAGTAGACATCGCGCTAAAAAAATTAAAAATCGATCAATTTCGATCATCAATAAATGTCTGGTTATCGTTGTAATTTTCAATTTTAGTATCGACATATATGTCGATTAGGCATTAAAACTCTTAACATTTTAAATATTTTGTAGTCGTCCCATTTATCGATATCGCAAAACCATTTTACAAGATATCGTTATCGTTTATTTATGAATGTTATTGATATATAGGCCGTCAATGCGCCAACAAAATCACAACACCAATAACATTCATACTCGTAATCGCTTGCAACAGAAATACTCAATACTAAATCTATTGTTATCGTTATAATTATCGATTTTAAAACCGACTTATGTATCATTTATGCTAATCAATATTCGTTATCAAATAAAACCAAATACATATTTAGGATTATTTTTGTCGTTTCATAAATAGATACTTTAATCGATGTCGGCATCGAAATTTTGATCGATAACGTTATCGCTACCCATTGTGTTGTCCATATCGTTTCACATTCGTTATCGTTATCAAGAGATTTAACATGTTACCGATATACATAACTTATTATCGATATACATACATATCATTACCAATAGAATTTAATATCGATATTCATAGCAAGTATTGTTATTAAGTATGTACATTAGGGTGGTCCTTAAATGTAGGAAGCAAATTTTTACATCAGATTTCCTAAGCCTCAACCTCAACGTCGATGATGCTATAGTCGAAGATATCACATATAAATTTTGGTCCTGACTGGAGCCATTAAAGGTGTGTCGCACAGTGGGCAAAGTTCAGATTCCTTTATGGAGACTAAAAAAATTTGAATAAATCGATACTACCATTTGGTCCCCATCGAAATCAGTTAAGGCGTGTCGCACAGGAGTCAAAGTTCAGATTACCCTATGAAGATGTCTTAAACGACTCCAATTGGAACCAAAATTTATATGTGATACCTCGACTTATGTAAGTAGTATCTATTTTGGGTATTAAATGCAAAAAAAGTTTAAATTTTTGAATCCACAGAGTCATCTGGCCTTTGCCCCTTTTGAGACACGCCTTAACCGACTCCAATCGGTACCAAAATTTATATGTGATATGTTCGACTATGGTAGTATCAATTTTGGGTAGATTAGATAAAAAAAAATAATTTTGATTTTTTGAGTCTCGATAGAGGAATCTAAACTTTGCCCCCTTGGTCCCAAATTTATGTACTATGTATGTCTTTAGAAAAAATAGTTTTAGTACGAAAATTTAAAAATTCTTCTAAGACTCCCCAAAACCCCTTCCTCTGGGAACAGGAATTTCCTTAAATCGAAACTTCTATCTATATATGCATGAAAAATTTGGTTTAATATTAAACTATATTAACTCGGACTTAATCCGGATCAACTGTAGTTAATTCCCGAGTTGATCCGGATCAACGCTGCCGTCTGTTTATGCTTTTACCTACAGCGCGGGGATCATCCAGTGACTTTGCAACTAACCAGACATCATAAGCTCGGCACAGTGAACTCCACGACAGCCTTTCTAAAAATTTTACATACATACATATTTACACACATATTTATATATGTACATACATACATATTTATTTTTTTATTAGAACTAAATGTTACGTAAACCAAGCTGAAGATGCTCAGCTCAACACCTACACTCACTTCGCGATCAAAGCAGGCATTTCCGTTGCTTTAGGATGCTTCTGTAATAAACAAAAGACAAAAAATTACGTTAAAAATCTGGTTATAAAACACCAATTTTCGCATTGATCGCTGGCAACTTCTTTTTGAATAATAAAATATGTAAATAAGAAGAAGAAAAACAATAAAAAAAGTGAACAGCAACGATCATTTATTGACGACAGCAGAAAACTATTAAACACTCGTCCTCGTATCGATTGACGTGAGTGAGCTTGCTTGCGCTAGCTGCGATTGAATGGCTGACGAACTGACTCGTCGTTGGCTAGTTTAACTGGCTGACAGGTTGAGTGTTCACTGTGGAGTGTTTGTTGGTTGGTTGGCCGGCGGGCAGGCAATTCTCTTGTGTTGCTGTTGTGGTGTGGCGTAAATTTGTGATTATTTAGTTGAGTTATGGCGAAAAATTGCAAATACGGTTAACTGCAAAAGTCAATTTTAAAGCCAAAGTGAGCTGTATGTACATATGTATGTAGTCTAGCAACAGGCTAGCGGCAGCATCAGCAGCAATGTGAGGGGCACAAGGAGTAGGAAAAGAGAACGAGTTGGATGGAGGAGAGCAAAGGCTCTGGCTGTGCTGCACCAATTGCCAATTTAACATTTTAATCGCTTAATGACGTTTAGTGTCGATGTTGCATGGCAGCAGCGCGGCAGCAACAGCAGTGTATGCACTTCTTTCTTGTTGTTTTTGTTGTTGCTGTTGTGGTGTAAATCTTTCGAAATTCTGTGTTGAAGAAAATGCAATTTGATTTTGATTTTAGCATTTTTTGCGCGCACGCAGCCCGTAGCAACTCAATGCATTCCTACTCTTTATTTCAGGTCAGCTGAGTGCGGAGCTTAGTTCGCCTGCTTGACACTACATTTACACATAAGTATGTATGTATTTATTTATGTTTGTATGCATGAGTATGTACCTGGCCTGTCCCAGTACCACCACAAATTTGCTAAAAAAAAAATAAAAAAAAAAAACAGAACACCGCCAAACAAAAGAAGCAATTGCAATCCCATTAATGTAAAAGCAAAAGCTGGTTTCCAGCTAAATAAAAACAACTCAGATAAAATTAAAACAATTTATGCGTTTTATGTGACAAAGATAGTGTTATGCACCATCATCCCCGCAACCCCAACGAGCGGTGGGAAAGGAGCCTTTTGCTTTTTAACCACAGCCTCAGTATCAGTACTTTTATAATTTTATTTTTATTTTTTTTTGCAGTTTTTGTTTATAGCTCAACTTGTTGCGGTAAGAACAGATAATAAGTACTTACTTCTGTAATTTTTGTAACCGCCAATATAACACTCATGTATGTATGTACATGCACGTAATCTACGGAGCTTCTTAGTAGGTTTTTTTTTTTCGCAAAGCAGGTTTGCTTGCTCACACGTTAGCTTCTAAAGCAGGGATCACACGATTTGTACATTTGTAGGTACATTTGGCAGCCACAGATTGCTGTTGTTTAGAATTTTTTTTTTATCGATATTGAGTTCACCTTAATAACAACTTTCCAAAGAACACCTCTCTGTAACTGTGAAGATGTACAAATCTGTACCTATCGTGGGATCTCTGCTTAAGGGTGATTCTGAAATTCGATAAAGTCATATATGTATATGTGCAGACATTTGTTTCTATACAATTAATGTACATTAAGGTGCCTCACCAAAAAAAAAACAAAAAAAAATTTGCGGCTTTTTTAACGAAATTATAAAATTTATTATATTTTAAGACATCCGCAAAAATATTTACTGGGGAAAAGGGTGCTCGAACTAAAGTTTGATTGATAACTTCTTGTAAACAGTAAAATAACAGCCTTTTGCTGGCTTAAGCTGAAAATTTCGTTGGCGTCCACACGCAGAGCTGCGAAACAGTTACTAAGAGAGTAGTATTGAATTTTTAAACAAAATCAAAAACCACCAGTTACCAAAATAAAAGCGAAGGACTTCCCGCCTTTGCGCGGCCACCATGTCTCTTAGGTTCCCGACAGCACTGTCCAAATACAGCGCGATTTCGTGGTTGAGAAGAGTAGCGTTGATCCTAAAAATGAATTGAAGAATCAATGCGTCTTTGGACTTCTGACCTCAAAAAGTAGCCTCAAGCAGTATTGTCGAAAGCTCCACGATGCCAGAGAAAGCACACATATGTATGTCTACTGTGGTCCAAAAGGGAATCAAAACGAGTTAATTTCAAAATTCCTAAAAATATTGTAAACTTTTTTTTTCTTAATTTTTCGCCTTTTTCGTTCAACTGTGTCGCTATAAAAGCTATAGTTTTATTTCTAAAACATTGCTTTGTTTTAATTACGTTGAATAAGATAAGAACACCAAAAGCGAAAGGCAAAAGTACTTTTAGCAAAAAATATTTACGTAAAAAAATAACACAGGTCAACAACGTTTTGTTCTAGGAAAGTGTAGGGTCATTTTCGAAGTAATTTTTTGCGTAGAATCCGAATCCGGGGTTTAAATTGCTCTATCACGTCAGGATTTTGAGATTCCTAACCTAAAAGTGCAAAGACGCTGTTTTTGCCCATTTTTGAGGATATGTAGCTACGCAGATTTTGCTCTTCATAAAAAAGTAAACGTGGTATTTTAAAGTATAAGTCTTCCTCTTTTAAATGCCGTTGAGTTTGCTTAAATATCTTTATTTTTCACTGAGATATCGCATTTTGAAGTTTCCATGTTTGTGAATTTTTCGATATTCGAAAATCCATTGGGATAACATGAGACGTGATACGGTCGATTACATTCACAAACATGGAGACTTCAAAATGCGATATCTCAGTGAAAAATAAAG
Organism: Rhagoletis pomonella; assembly: GCF_013731165.1. NCBI lineage: Eukaryota > Metazoa > Arthropoda > Insecta > Diptera > Tephritidae > Rhagoletis > Rhagoletis pomonella. The sequence goes on from NW_023458561.1 coordinate 38,232,854, forward strand.
ATATTTAAGCAAACTCAACGGCATTTAAAAGAGGAAGACTTATACTTTAAAATACCACGTTTACTTTTTTATGAAGAGCAAAATCTGCGTAGCTACATATCCTCAAAAATGGGCAAAAACAGCGTCTTTGCACTTTTAGGTTAGGAATCTCAAAATCCTGACGTGATAGAGCAATTTAAACCCCGGATTCGGATTCTACGCAAAAAATTACTTCGGAAATGACACTACACTTTTATAGAACATTCCGAACCCATTTTTTTGCAGACCTGTGTAATCTATCGATGGAATGTCAACAACAAATACACCTACAAAAAATCCAATACAACATTGCACTCAGCAACAATAAACACATCAGCAGCAATTTCGCTTAAGGAACAGTGACAGTAACGTACAGTACAGTGGCAGACAACAACAACAACAACAACAACAACCACAACTACCACAACAAAAAGTAGCAAAAGCTACTGTTGTGCACGGACAATAATAACATTAACAATAATTATAAAATTTGAGTTCGCGCAAATGATCCGAATTGCCGCCACCGTAAACAGTCGCCATAAAAGACAATTACACATACATATGTATATGTACATATCTGTACGTATATACATAGCGCACAAATGTGACTTTTTTTGCTGGAATATGTGCATTACATCGCATCATCTTACAAGAAAAAAAAGTTTAAAGTATTTTAGGTGACACCTTTACTTGGGCAATAATGTTCCATTAATTAGTTCCACACCATTTATCGAAATACTTCCTTAGCAAAAGTTTAATGATTTTTGGAGAGCTTTATTTTACTAACATTAGGGTGGTAAGTTAGGTTTGTAGGAACAGAGCTCTGGTGGGTAGGTACTAGAATTGGGTTCTTGATGTGAATGAGCTTTGGAACAAAAAAAAAAAATTTCTCCTCCGAAGATATGAAAAAAAAATGACAAAAGGTAACTCCTACGTACGTAGGACATTAACGTCGCTACTTTGGCGTTCTAATGCTTTCTAAAGCCTTCCCAATTACAAACTTCACACCTTACAAATGCATTACAAAACAATCTTTGTACTACTTACGAAAAGTGCAATGACCAGCACTTATATGTACTTATAAACATGAGCAAATGCTGAGACATTTTTATCAGTTTACAAAACACTTGAAATATAACACATTTAAGAGATATGTAAGTTAATTATATAGATAGAGTAGATAGTTTAACGGCATATGGAGTGGCTTTTTCCGTTTGAAAGGAAAAATCTATTGTTCTATTTCTTTATAGTAAATATACATACATATGTAGATTAGGGTGTATCACCAAAAAAGGTTTATTTTATTCTAAGGCTTCAAAATTATCATTATTTCGATTACGCTGAGATAATTTTTAAATATTTTTATGCAGACTTTAAGCTTATCGTTTGAGGTGATTTGAAAAAAATAAAAATAAAATGAAAATAAATTTTAAAAATTAATTTCGTTTATAAAAAAAAATCTATTTTTGGAGGTATTTTCAAACGGGTCCAGCCTTAAGGAAAACTTAATAAACTATTTCTGTAAGTATATTAGGGTGGTCCTTAAAAATCAAATGAACAATTTTTTTCAGTCTCACCTCTCAATCGGTACAACCACATATAAATTTTGGTCCCGATTGGAGACGGGGGACTCAAAAAATTAAAATTATTATTTTTTCATTTAATACCCAAAATCGATACTACTATAGGCGAAGATACCAAATATAAATTTTGGTCCCGATTGGAGTCGGTTAAGGCGTGCCGCAAAGGGGTCCAGGTTAGATGCCTCTATGGAAACTCAACAAATTAAACATGTGTTTTTTTCTTTTAATACTGAAAATCGATACTACTAAAGTAGAAGATATCCACATAAATGTTAGTCCCGATTGGAGTTGGTTTGCAGGTCTTCATAGAGTAATCTTAATTTTGAGCCCCGTGCGACACGCCATAACCGACTCCAATCGGGGCCATATGTGATATCTTCGACTATAGTAGTATAGATTTTGGTTATTATAAAAAAAAAAAATTGTTTTAATTTTTTTAGTCTCCATTGGGGAATTTGAAATCTGACCCCTGTGGGACACGCCTTAACCGACTCAAATCGGGACCAAAATTTATATTTGGTATCTTCGCCTATAGTAGTATCGTAGTAGGGGTTGGGCTTGGGAAATCTGATCTGAATCTGATACAATAAGACGAATCTGAGGCTAATATAATCGCAGAATAGCCAATACCCCAAATGACCATTTAACTTATGCTCAATTAAGGCAATAGTATTGTAATGTCATGTGGAGTTAAAGCCATCTGACCCTTTGGCTTCAGCAATTTGAAGCTCACTCTGCGATGGATCATACCAGCAGATAGATATTTCTATTACGTCTATAAATGTCCTTAATGTTCGGGTCTCCCCGCAGATAAGAGCAGTCTCGGGTCTTTTTGGGAAATTTACCGTGCTGACTGCTTTTCTTGCAGAGAATATTTGCTTTTTGGTGCAAAAAATGTTAACAAATTTAGAAATTTGGCTACGGTAAGAATTAAAAAAAAAATTAATATTAAAAAATGTTTGTGTGAAATTTTTAAATATGTGAATTTTCGGATGAAGCCAAATTAGAGCAGCATATTAAACAGACGACAAGATTTAAAAACCCCCAGTCTGAGAAGCTGATGAATTGAATACTTGCTACGTAAACCTTTGCCAAGGTACACAATCACTCGGCCACAGAGCAAAAAAAAATACCTTGTTTTTGTTATAAAATAATTGTAAAAAAGGAAAAAAACAAACAAATGTATTGTATTATGGTTTTGGAAAAAATAGCAATTGTTGAGCTGCAACGACGCTTAAATGAACGGCCTTGCTGAAGGCAGTCTCTCAACCTCATTTTGCCAACTAATCACAAAACAATACACAAGAATAACGGCAGACTAACAAAGTATCAAATGAAAGACAAACGTAACAAATTTATAATTCTTTTTTTTTTGGATTTATCTTTGCATTGTTACTTTTTAATTTTACGGCTACATGACGTGCATAATTTTTTATGAATTTACTTGTGTTTTTCAACAAAAAGTAACAACATTTAATTTTTTATTTATGTATATTGTAAAGCATTGCGGCCATCATGCTGCTTTTCATTTTAATATTTTTTTTTTTTGCATATTTTTTAGCATAGTCTCATATTTCTGCATGATCACATAAATGAGCAGAGGGGAGGAGCGCTGCTAGCCAGCGCGCGGGCGGTTCGGTGCTGCTCACACGGTAACTGTCGAAAGGCTTGGCACTTGTAGCATAGCTGAGCGACTAGGCTGCACAACATTGCACTGCACTGGCTGACACCTCTTTATGTTAAACATCAATTTTGCATTTGTTTCGAATTGCACTCGAACTTAAAATTGCGCGCAGTTACATCCACATACATACCTACAAATAAGAAAATGTATTTAGAGATTTATGTTTGGCAATCTGCTGTACCAGCTACAATTGCCAATCAAACTTGCTGTCATGCCAAGCGAACGGCATTGCAGTCAAAACGTCATAACAAATGTCAACGTCGACGCTTTTGCTCCAGCTCCAGCTTTAGTTACGTATAGCTATGACTCCTCTTAGCTCTATTGACCAACCCAATCAAATTAACCACTTATCTATGATCGGCATGTGACGTGGTAGTTTGCATGTACAGTGTTGGAAAATAAGATGGATACAAGTACAAAGTACCGTTAACCAATGCCATAGTCTCTATTAATATCTAGTACTATGGTCCTCCCTTTCAGCTTTCGCTGTAGGAGTCGCGCTCAAACCTTTGTTTCTCCTAAGTTTAAAGCTTCGGTGCTGTACAGGTAGAGAACTGTATAAATATTGTCTAATCAGGAGTCATTTTCTGAATGCTATTAAATACTTCGAGATACTTCTGTTATTCTTCAGAATCTGCCAAAAAATCAAACAGAATCGAAAAGATTTTTCCTTATCCAGATCCTGATAAATCTATTTTGAGTAAGAAATCTACAATCACACTTCATGGGCGTAGGAAAATCTCTCGAGGTAGAATTGTTGAAACACACAAGGCATCCTGAACACGAACGCTAATTAGTGCAGTGCGCAGTCTGTTCCTGTCAACCCCAGCAATACAAACTTAAATTTGTTCAAGTCAAAAGTGGAAGATCTCAAACTTCCGGCGCTTAGAGGCGTAAACCTTACCGAAGTGAGGTCGTCAAGTGAAAGTCTTCTGCTAGTATTGGAAAACCTTTAGTATGACTTAAAGTCTTGAACCAGCTATGGAGCTTTGGGTATAGATAGTTACTGACTGGCTTCGCTTAGACTGTGACTCGACAATCTGAGTTTTCGAGACTTAGGAGGTTGTCAGAATATTATACTTGATTTTCGAATATCAATTGAAAAACTTCTCCTTTGAAAAAAAAGTAGTATACCTTTATCTTTTCTACATAGAACTGTATTATGGTGAGATCCAGATATTCCATTGGGAAGCTCGATAAAAACTGTTTATACTGACGGCTTCAACACGGAAAATTTAACTGCAGTTGGTTGATGTCTGGATTAACGTCAGATGCTTTTTCGCTTTGGGACAATGGCAACAGGCACACTAAGCTAAGGTCTGCAATGGTAGCCAAAAACCGCTTGTTAATCCTCAAAAATCAAAAAAATTGTCCTGAAATGTTGTGAAGTTTAGGTTGAACTTTGATGTTAAATGAAATAAGCTTTGAAATCATGTGAGTGCCACCGGAACACTTTTCAATTTTATTTGCGTAAACTCCATAGTAAGGTTTCCGTACAAGGGAGCAGTATTCAAGCCGAGCTTAAAATTGACCGAAACCGGTTATAGGGCAAAGTATGTACATATAGCAGGAACTAATGCAATATTAACTAACGCCTGCGAAACCACAAGGTGTTCCCTGAAAAGGTTATAAAGGGCACGGACGAAATAATTTCTGTCACAGAGGAGGAAGTAACGAGTGTTTATGACACACAATCCAAGGGAATAACATATCTACGTTCGCCATAGGTACATATCATCGACGTTCTGCTATGAAGATCTAGCTTGGAAGACGAGATTTGTATAGAAAATTTTCTCAGAAGCTGCCCGGCTTTCACTATACTGAAAGGGCGCATCTTTTTGTCAGATAGATTGTGAATAGACAAATTACAAATTCTCCACCTTCCTTCACAAACTGGTCAGATGCATCAAAGAGTCTAGAAAGTTTGCAGAGGAGTAATGCCTCCCCAGGCCTGCTTACTTTTTCCTATCCTTTTTAACTATTTCTTGGGTCCCACTTACAGTCGGAAAACATCTGGAAATCCCTATAATAATAATAATAATAATAATAGATTGGCGCTTACACATATGTTAGTGTTTGGCCGAGCTTCTCCTCCGATTTGTGGCATGGGCCTTGATGTTGTCACACAAAGCGGAGGGACCTACAGTTTTACGCCGACTCCGAACGGCGATTGTATTTTTATGAGAAGCTACTTTTCATGGCAGAAATACACTCGGAGGTTTGCCATTGCCTGCCGAAGGATGACCGCTGTTAAGAAAAAACCTTTTTTCTATATATATTAGACAGCATCACCAAAAAAAGTTGCGGTTTTTCCGCCAGGATTACAAAATCTATTATATTTTAAGACGCCTACCAAAATATTTCGCAAAAATATTAACATTTAAGTGAGCTGGACCGATTTGAAAATACCTCCAAAAATGGAGTTTTTTATGAGTAAAAATAGTTTCTTAAAGAAAGAAAAAACTCTTTTGACGAAAAGCCCTTCAGCATATTCCGAATGGAGGTGCATATCGTTTTGCTCGCATTTTACAAACAGTCGCAATGGCCCAATGAGCAAAGCACTTCGAATTTTAATTTGAATTTTCTTTTAGTTTTAAGATTTTATTGCTGTAAAACGCAAAATATATATATTTTTTAATATCATTTAATTTTAAGAAATTTATTTTATGTATTTATTTTTTATTTGAGTTTAATTTTGTCTTTTTTTAATTCTATTTTCTTTTAATTTTTAGATTTTATTGTTTTAAAAAAGAAAAAATATTTTGTAATTACTGTGTTCGTATGGAAAAGTAGCTTATGTCGAAAGGTCGGCTTTAGTATAATGCGGCATTCCCTTTATTCTTTAAACGACAAAGAATTTTTTGATGAGACTTAATAAGAATATTGACTTGCTAGTATCGGAGCTATTTCTTGCACGTTTATTTGCCATAAGTTCTCAACGGCTCGCCGCCAGTGAGTAATTCGCAATCGTATGCTGCGAATGCCGATTTATACTAAAGCCAGCCTTTCGACATAAGCTACTTTTCCATACGAACACAGATTTCATTTAATTTCTAGAAACTTATTTCATATTTTAATTTTTAATTTTTGGATTTGATTGTTGAAAAAAAAAAAATATTTTAATATCATTTCAGCCTTAGGAACTTATTTGTTTTTTATTTGAGATTTTATAAAACAAGAAAAAAAAAATATTTTTAATTTTCATTTACATAATTTCTAAAAAGAAAAATTTATTTTTTATTTATCTCAATCTTTAGAAAACTTATTACTAAAAGGCTAACAGAATAAGGCTAGGACCCACTCTCTCGCCGATCTTTCAATTACTTTAGCGGAAGATGGAAAAGTGCTTTCAAGATAGTTGTTAGAACTGATAATTCTTGCCAGAATTGGCCTGTAAACTGAAGGTTAACTGTGACTGAATTATTTATTATTCATCTGTGAGTGACTTATAATTTATACTCGCAATGTTTCGAGCTCTCACTTGAAGGCAAAAAGCTTCTCCAAAATATTTTTGGAAACTGTAAAATTTTGCATTTCTATTACAATTCCACCACTGTATATGAAGGTTTTTTTTGCAAATTAATATGTACATATATTCATATACATATTTACATATGTGTATGTGTACCAAGTCAGCGAATGCACGTAAGAAGTGACCTTACTTGAACAATTGGCATAACTGCTATCTATCTAACTCAAGCGAATTTGTTGGAATCTTAAGCGAATGTGCAGATATTAAATACCTCTTTGCTCATGCCTGTATGTTTGTGTGTTAAAAAACGTTTAAAATGTAATTACAACTGCAACGGCTTGTTTTAGTTCATATTTTTTTTTTTTGTTTTTCTTCTGGTGTTTTAGGGCAATGCAACCGACCGACAATTTGCGCAAGCAGTAAAATTAAATTAAGTAAAAAAAAAAAAAACATATATTTATATGGATAGTAATGCATGAATTTTAGCCAATACATACTTAACTAGAAATATAAAAGCATTTGTTGCTTCCCAGAATTCCAATTGCCTTCAAGCTTTAATTTTGTTATTATTCATATTTTATGGCTATTCAATTGTTGGTGCCTACATATGTACATAGGTATGTATGTAAGTATGTCCACTATGTATCAGTTTTGTATTGTTTATCAAACGCAGATTTGTACTCCAATTTTTATTTATTTTTCATATTTGTTTTTATTTATTGTTTGCGGTTTACTACACATGCTTTTGATTGCTTTGATAAACTGTACATACATTCCATATAGTTTTTTTCTGCGGCCTGCGATTTTCAGTATTTTCTCGTTTGCTTAAATTTCACAAGTCATTGTGCAAAAAAAAATATATGTACATATAACAAACCAATAAAAGATGATAAAACTATATTCAAACAACGTCGAAAAACAGAATTACCCACGCTTTGTTTACCTAAATGT
>NW_023458561.1:38240661-38242153 GCF_013731165.1 Rhagoletis pomonella
AACAACGTCGAAAAACAGAATTACCCACGCTTTGTTTACCTAAATGTGAATTTTATTAGAATGACGTAAGTTGGTTAAATTTTTTTGTGATATACATAGATAGATATTGTTGCGATAGTCCAAGTGCGATGTATCCTGGTCGTTATCCCTGAAGTTTTTGACAGTACCTTTTTTAAATCTTTTCTTTGCGAGGGAATTGAGCCTGCACCTAAATTCCTGAATAGGTTTTGATGAATAACAAGCGTTTTCTAAATAAATGATAATACATGCCGTCTGTTTCTTTCCATTTCTCTTTCGTCGTATATATGTATGTAGAAATTTTGGATTTTGAAATTCAATGCTATTTTAATCAAGAAGCCATTCTCCATTTATTGCGCTCGACAATGTTTATGTCCATAATTGCCTTCAGTCTTTCGTTGCTGCTTCATTTTATTTGAAGTAATAAAATCTGAAATAATAAACTGTAATCTTTTATTGCGTACTTCTATACTAAAGAAGTTGAAGGCCTCTCATACTCATATCACACGTTTTTTTTTTGGACCCGGACCTTCTTCGCCTTCCTTTTGCGTACTACAACAATGGACTCCCGGTTACTATTATTCAACAAATGTTGTTGACTTAGTGGACCCTTAGAACGTCCTCCCTAAAGACATTTTCTTAATTCTTTGATCCATTGCTCCACATGGGTTGGTAAGCGCATCTCAAAGATAGATAATTCATGTTCCGAAGAGAGCAAGAACAAGGACCAAGGAAGGGACCGAGTACGGCCACAAGCATCATCCCTGCAGTAGATCACTGGCACATCATGCATCAATTTCGCTCCTGATATTGATATCAGACGTTCGCTCCTCACATATCTCACTAAAAATCTACACAAAAAGCAAATCCAAACCCGGTTTTTCTTCTGTTTATGGCGGAAATGGTCTATATTCTTTAAATTACAAGCAGATACCCAAAATTTCGAAGTTAATTCTATGTATCGTTCATAGGTACAGTGTCCTAGTACCGAAGATTTATCAAATATTTTTTGGAATACGTTAGACCTTTCACCTATCAGAAGAAGAATCAGAAATTCAACTCGGACAAAGATTGAGAAAAAAAGTTATTTTGAATAATTTGAACTGTTTTTATGTAAAATTTTAAAAAGGCATTTTTCAATAAAAGCTTTTGGAAGTGAAAGCTTTGCGTGCATGTGCTTTTTCCCATAAGCTTTTATTGTGAAAGCTCTGTTGGTAAAAGTGTTTAAAATTTTCCTTATAAACAAACGGTAGTTTTAAGTACCTACCATAGCGCAACATTTATGGGCACTTAGCACTTGACACAACAACATTGTAAGCCGAAATTCGATACTTACTTACATTCAACACCTTTGTGAATAAAGTGCACAAACGCACGCATGATGCATAAAATAAATTTTTATTCTATTCATTTTTCTTCGTTGCAAGCGTTTTTTGCCTTTACATACAAAAAAACTGAGCACGAAAAAAAATGT
>NW_023458561.1:38242253-38243721 GCF_013731165.1 Rhagoletis pomonella
AACAACGTCGAAAAACAGAATTACCCACGCTTTGTTTACCTAAATGTTAATTTTATTAGAATGACGTAAGTTGGTTAAATTTTTTTGTGATATACATAGATAGATATTGTTGCGATAGTCCAAATGCGATATATACTGGTCGTTATCCCTGAAGTTTTTGACAGCACCTTTTCTAAATCCTTTTTTTGCGAGGGAATTGAGCCTGCACCTAAATTCCTGAATAGGTTTTGATGAATAACAAGCGTTTTCTAAATAAATGAAAATACATGCCGTCTGTTTCTTTCCATTTCTCTTTCGTCGTATATATGTATGTAGAAATTTTGGATTTTGAAATTCAATGCTATTTTAATCAAGAAGCCATTCTCCATTTATTGCGCTCGACAATGTTTATGTCCATAATTGCCTTCAGTCTTTCGCTGCTGCTTCATTTTATTTGAAGTAATAAAAGCTGAAATAATAAACTGTAATCTTTTATTGCGTACTTCTATACTGAAGAAGTTGAAGGCCTCTCATACTCATATCACAGGTTTTTTTTTTTTTGGACCCGGACCTTCTTCGCCTTCCTTTTGCATACTACAACTATTATTAATATTATTCAACAAATGTTGTTGACTTAGTGGACCCTTAGAACGCCCTCACTAAAGACATTTTCTTAATTCTTTGATCCATTGCTCCACATGGGTTGGTAAGCGCATCTCAAAGATAGATAATTCATGTTCCGAAGAGAGCAAGAACAAGGACCAAGGAAGGGATCGAGTACAGCCACAAGCATCATCCCTGCGGTAGATCACAGGCACATCATGCATCAATTTCACTCCCAATATTGATCTCAAACGTTCGCTCCTCGACATATCTCACTAAAAACCTACACAAAAACCAAATCCGAACCCGATTTTTCTTCTGTTTATGGCGGAAATGGTCTATATTCTTTAAATTACAAGCAGATACCCAAACCTGCGAAGTTAATTCTATGTATCGTTCATAGGTACAGTGTCCTGGTACCGAAGATTTATCAAATATTTTTTGGAATACGTTAGACCTTTTACCTATTTAACTAAAAAGAATCAGAAATTCAACTCGGACAAAGATTGAGAAAAAAAGTTATTTTGAATAATTTGAACTGTTTTTATGTAAAATTTTAAAAAGGCATTTTTCAATAAAAGCTTTTGGAAGTGAAAGCTTTGCGTGCATGTGCTTTTTCCCATAAGCTTTTATTGTGAAAGCTCCGCTGGTAAAAGTGTTTAAAATTTTCCTTATAAACGGTAGTTTTAAGTACCTACCATAGCGCAACATTTATGGGCACTTAGCACTTGACACAACAACATTGTAAGCCGAAATGCGATACTTACTTACATTCAACACCTTTGTGAATAAAGTGCACAAACGCACGCATGATGCATAAAACAAATTTTTATTCTATTCATTTTTCTTCGCTGCAATCGTTTTTTGCCTTTACATACAAAAAAAC
>NW_023458561.1:38243821-38256004 GCF_013731165.1 Rhagoletis pomonella
AAAAATGTCTTAATAAGCGACAAACACGCGTAATTATTGACCGCAATGTAATTTATACGACGAATTTTACTTTGTCAATTATTGTTGTTGCTTTTTTTTTGTAGTGGTGGTAGTCGACGCATTTTTCTGTTGTTGTTGTTAATACAAATGCGCTCCGCGCTGATAACCTGACTTGAAACAAGAACAGCTTAGGCAATAGAATGCACCGTTGTGGCACCAAACACCACAATTAACAACAATAACAACAGCACATACATACAATAATATCTATAGCAACAGTAGCAACAACAGGTCGTCGCTAACTTGGAATGCCGCCGCACCGAAAAATTTTGAATGGCTTTTCAGCTGGATCTCACCGCACCGCACCGCGATGCGTGTTGGGTTTAATCAACACAGCCTGCATATGTGTGTTGGTAACATTGTGTGCGTATTTGCCACAAAACCCAGCAACGAACGGCACAACAACCAACGTAATGCAAACTTTGTTAAACCTGTAAAATTGGTTTTAAGTTTCAAGGACTTTCAGTGGACATTCACTTTTCGGTCGGTTTCAATCGAATCAACCAACCAGCCGCCAACAAACAGCAGGCAAGGCAGCAAGGCAGCAAGGCAGCAGGCAGAGTGAACGCCAACAGCAAGCGCTCACAACTAATGCCACTCTTTTGCGATGGCTTAGTTAAGCAGTTCAGTTCGTTTCCACTTGCAGTGCAGATAGACAAACGAAAACGAGTACAGAAGCCTATCGATGTTAACCCATCAAGCAAATGTTGTGGAAACGTGGAAGGCATTCTTTGAAAATTTCTTTTAACTGGATAGTGCTGTGAAATTTTCGAGGAACTGCCAACATTTTTTGCAGAAAGGGTTTAAGGTTTTCCAAGGTATCGCCTAATATACATACATATTTCGAAGAAGTCATAAATAAGTCTTTTGTTTCACTGGGCTTTGGATTAGGTTAGGTTGAAGTGGCTGTTGGTGATCATCATAGCACACTTAGCACGCAATTGGGCACGTTGTGATGCTACCAGCAACCATCGATTTCAGTCTGCTCCTACAAAGTGCGGAACATTTGCAGAGTAAATGATTTACGGATTTAGGCTCTTCACCGTTTTTTCAATTCCTATAGAAATCATTATAATGCACAATCGAGCCTTACCGCGTGCCTCCTTAAAATCATGTGACCCACGTGCTAGGTAATTTCTTCTCTACTCCACATAAGGATCTTCAGTGATATTTTCAAGTCACATTCTGGCCAAGTAAATTGCATCGTCATGCAGGTGTCCTACACTGGCTTCCGAACAAAAGAATTTTCCCGGACGACTGAAGTGCAAAAAAAGAAGCGCCCGTTGTTGCAAGCTCGCCTACGAGCCCATTGCCATGTAGTATGCTTCTATGTCCTGGCACCCATACCAGGTGTCATCAAGTTGACTGAACTGCGCTAATTTACTTCAATTTCCCAATTACTTACGGCAGAGCTGAGAGCTTTTGGAGAGAAAACAGTTCGTAAAATCAAATGCAATGAATAGGGTTCTGGCAACGTCCTGGGTCCATTGCGCTCCGTCCGTTAGGGATGCCCCTGATTGCCTGGAGTTACTCTATACTCTTTATCAAAGATGACCACAGTGTGTTTCGCTCTCGAACTGTATAATTTTAGCCGCACAGCCAAGAAAAGTATGTAAATTACAACTAAATTTTCAAACTTAAACTAAGTTTAGACGCTTTCGTTTACTGTGTTAGACAAACGTGTTAAAAGCTTATTTATTTACATACAAACTAAAGCAGAGTGTTGTCTGATATTGCGCTATGTTGCCACTTTGCGGCTTAAAATGCCTACAAGTTTGGTTGCATGAAGTCAACATTCAAGCTACAGATCATACCTCCCAACAATCCCCACCGCCTCCTCTTACATAGTACATATGTATGTATGTATGTATGCTCGCTGAGTTGGTTGACTGACTGGCTGTTTGGTCGGCAACCTGACAGGCGGGCATATTTTGCATTTGCACTTTAAATTGCAGCAGCTAGCAAGTTAAAGCATTAAATTACACACATTCATCTTTGTCGCCTTGATAGCGGTATTCAAGTAAATTCGGAAATAAACATGCATAGGCGTGTTTATGTGTTGATATTCTTAGCTCAAATGAATTTTCGATATGAAACAGATTAAGAATGGTTTATTGTTAAGTGTACGCATATTTATAAGAAAAATTTAAAAATTAAAGCTTTGAAACAACTACATATTTTGAGCGGTATGATTTTCCAAAGATTTTCCATTAATCAACGGGTCTTCTCTGTCTCTAGTCTTTCGGAGACGCTTTGTTGGCTGTTTGGTAACAGTGATTTCTCACCTCGTCGACAAGCCATCAGCAAATTTTAGCCATTTTAAAACCACAAAGTCGTGCAAACCTACAGAAACATGAGAGTTTTGATGCGTTTTTGTGTATCATACAGAAAGAGGCAGTTGCGCACTGAAATCTTCGGCGAGAGCCGGACACTCGAAAGTGTCCAACAGCTTTCTGTGAGCCCATGGCTTTGTAGCTGCGCTAGAAGCTGACGAAAGGTTTGCCGATTTTTTTTCACATGCATACATACGGCTCAGAGTCCTGGAGACACAACTGTAAGTTTATAGGTATTTTCCTTGCTCATTTATAATAGGGCCCTGTTTTCAAATGAATCCTATTGTATTCTAGATTTGTCTGGTATTTAATCCTATACGATCTTGTACAACTCCACCTCTTTAGCTAGCTCTCTAGCTTTCGAGTGGTAAATTTCAATAAACTTAGTTTTGATCTCTCAAGGCGTCCATATTCATACGTTTTGTGCTAGAGTAAAGTTTGTGATGGGTCCAGCTTTTTGATTTGATGACGTCAATAGCCAAAGCTTTTATATCAGTTTGGAATCTAAATATTAAGTACGCCACTGTCCCCTAATCTATATATCGGTAATAAATCGAGCAGAACCTCACTTGAACAGGTTCTTAATTCACTCTTGCGACAACATCAGCTGACTTCAGAACTACGCTAGATTTTTTAACGACGTCATTTTTGATTAAGACTGGTCACCAGACCAGCTCTCCTTAGGAAAGTAGGAATTGGACTTTGGCAGCGCATATCCGGTGTACCATCTTTAACATCAATCACTATCCGCTGCCTACAATTATTTTGGCTGCATAAAGAGCCTCGGTACTCAACGTTCAGCATCCATTTAAGTTGGAGATCCAGAAAAATTTTGTTATGATTCACCGTGTGTGGGAAATCCAGTTCTGTTCCATTGAAATTAGGTAGGGGAAAATTGGGCAAGTTTGTCTTATTTGTAAAGAGTATCAGACGAATATTCTCCGCATTCACATCCCGTGAACAATTTCGCTAATAGCCGAAGCAAATTGTCCCGATTCAAGTATATATATATAATAGCCTTAGGTTTGCTGAAAGCACTCCACCCTTCGAGGAGCGTCCCACTGCATATACACATTTGCTGGGGACTCTAATTTGGCAGGTGCGGTCGCCTCCTCACATCCAACTTTTCTTCTTTCTTTCCTTTTTCTATTTTGGAGTAGCTTAAATTTCTAGCTTTCCAAAAAGCCATGGCTTGTAGCTTGTTTACAAGCTTTTATTTGACCTGCTCTGTATGTATGTATGGAAGTATATTTATTAGGCGCAAATATTGCAATCAATTTTTGACCATTTTCGCAATGGCCTAGAGACTTGAAAATTCACAGGTGGTTCAGAACCCGATGACAGTGAAATACAAAAGTTGTATTAATATAGGTGGCGCAGGAGTCGAGATATTTGAAAAACCCATACTTATAGACCGAACATTAATTACATGAAAAGGAATAACTCCACAGGAGTCCAGATATTTGGTAAGCCAGTATTTACATATGCTCCGATTTCGCTCATATTTAGAAAGCTTGTTTTAAAAATATTTTTCTTTACTATTAACTTATTTCCACTTTGTTTTACCAATTTTTTACGAAAGATCTTCAATTCAAATTGACTGGGAATATTTAAGTGAGAATTTTTTTGATATGATAATTTTGATTCAGTTCGGTTCGTTTAAAGGAGCTCTGTTGAACTACATCAAATTAGCTACACTTGTGATCAGCTAATTAAGCCAGCAACATTTTGATACATTTTGGCTCTTTTGATTTCGTTTATTTAATGTTTATTATTTTTCCGTAAAAGTCTAGTTCATTATATAACAAACACCATATAAATCCAGATTTCAAACTTTGTGCAAAAATTATGAAAAATCTGCAAAGTTTCAGCTAAATTTTCAACTTTCATTCAGATTTTTTAGAATTCGACAATTTTTTTTTGTATGTAAAAACTTGCACATTATTACCCTAGAATTTAATGGGATATTAAACTGCATACTCAAAAAAATCTGAAAAATCTACCTGAAGAAACTTTGCAGAATTTTCATAATTTTTGCACAAAGTTTGAAATCTGGATTTGTGTGGTGTTTGTTATATAATGAGCTAGACTTTTATGGAAAAATAATAAACAAAAGAAAAATAGCTGAAATTGATCTAAATGTTGCTGGCTTAATTAGCTGCTCACAAGTGTATATCGGAAGAATGCTTTGGTAATTAACCGATTCAACTTATACATCGTTGTAAACAGCAAAATATCTTCTCTTGAATGACATATTAGGCTTTTTCATCGGGGAAACAGAAATAAATTTATTATAAATTATGCTTCAACCTATCAAAAATAGGTTTTTATGTCTTAAGCCCAGATTTTGAGGGTTAAAATTAACTCTAGAACACCAGAACTCTCCTCAGACAAATCCTGTATACCAAAAACTAATTTAGTAGATATCAAAAAAATAAAATTTACCCTTCATTGGAATTTACCAGGCCATACAGTGTTTTCTGTGAAAACATAATCAAAAATGTACCTAAATCCCCGATTGTCTTCAAAAAAACAAATATTTTGTTTTTGAGCAAATTAGTAATTACTCAAATGCTATCGAACTTCAATTCCTGTGGTTTGCAATAGATTAATTTTTGCGTTTCCACAGACTTACTTATCATCAAACAAAGTTCATTAGATCTGTTTGCGCAATTATTATTTATTAACTCATCACACCCTTTTGCCTTCACCTTTTCCTCTCTGTACGTACACTTCTATGTACCTTTATCTCTACCCAATAAAAACCATTCATTTATTACAGAATTATTAATGAGTTAAAACGAAATGAAATGACCAAAATCACTCCCTCCATTCATTCATAACTGTCAGATAGTTGGACAAATATTGTAACCAAAAGCGATTGCCGCCCATTAATGGCCTACTTCACGCAATAAATTAAGTTGCTACTGCGCTCTACTCTATAAACTTGTAATCGTACATAAATATGTACCAACAATGTCTGCGTAGATACGACTACAAACACATGTATGTATGTACATCGGTATTTACAAATGTTTGACATACGCGTAACAAGTGGTCTGGAGGACTTTTACCTTAAGAATCTATAAACGTATGAATGCAACCAATGGCCAATGATATCCATACCAAGTAGAACATTAATTAATGCTTCTACAAGTACATATCTACATAAAGGCAAACACAAAAAGAAACGAAAACAAAAATTAAGTCAAACGAAGAAAGCACAAAAGTACTTCGAAATGCGTGCAAATACCTGTAATCCGGCAGCCATTCTTCGGCCAGACAATTGGCCTTTTTAGGTGTTGGCAGGCAGTGGAGGTTGGCTGGTTGTAGGGTTGCCACTTTGGTTTGGTAAAATGGTAAATTTTTGTTTATTTTGCTAAATTTTTGTTAAAGTATTTTGTTTGAAAAACAAATAAAATTTTTCGTTCCCGCTTTATTTCTCGTAGTTGTTTGTTATACTAAACTTCCGTCGACTATAAAACTGCATACCGAAAAATTCAGATTAAAAACTTGAAATTTAGACGAAAATTTTTGTAATTTTTCTAAATGTTGTATATAGCTTGAATACTTGATTTTTATGGGTTTGGTTAAATCGCAAGCAATATTCTCATACAAACAAAAATAGAAAAAAAAAAATTACTTGAACAACATTGTGAATATAAAAAAATCGCCAAGCGTTTTGTGAGTCACTGCATTTGTCTATATTAAATCCAATTGATTTTTTTTTTTCAAATAATGAAGTTTCGTTGTTGCCTATGTTTCATCACTTTCGCTTTTGGTTGAAGGAAACCGAGAAGATGTCATTAATATGATCTCAAATACCATATCAATAGTTAAATAAAAAGTTCCTTAATAAAAAATTTTTATTTCTATGGAAATAGAATAAACCTATCGCAAAAAAAAAGTTATTGGTAGATATTTTCCAGATTTGGTAAATTTTTTTCAGCTGGGTGGTAAATATTTGTTTTTAGTCAGTGGCAACCCTGGCTGGTTGGTTGCTGGCAAGTGAACGTCATGAACGGTACTTGTTGTCACACACGCCTAACGCACTTCGTCTCTATGGATGTGTGTAGGCAAGGCGTGCTCATGCGCATGCGCATAAACGAAACTGACAGTCCTTCTACACAAAGAGCTTTAAAAAAAAACACACACAAAAAAAACGCCATTGCACGTATTGCTAATTGGAAGCTGTGTCCGATTCGTTTTGGTAAACGGACACCACCAAATTTGATGAAAATAAATTTGGTTTTCTGAATTATCATTTTTAGCAGCGTGCTGCTATTCTGTCGCTTAATTTTGTTGGGACATTTTTTTTTCCTCTTCTAAGTATAAAGTTATTGCAGTGGTTATGCAGCGCGTAAAATGCTGGCGTTAGCACAACGGGCGCTGGTGGGCACACATAGATCCAGCAACTGCAGCAGCTTGGCCGGGTGGCGCGCGCATGTGCAAGCAGCTAGCTGGCAGCGGTGGCGGTAACAGCAATTTCAAGCCTGCAGCCACCTTAGCTGGCATACAGCTAGCTCGGATGCTATGTACATATCTAAATACATATGTACTAGTATGTGGCCAAGCCAAAGGCAGCGCCGCGCCCAGAAATGTCCATAATTGTTATTGGCTCACTTTTACATATCGAAATAATTTTTTTTCCTGCTGCTCTTTGTATAGCTTAATAATTTTTTATTAATTTTTTATCTTCGATTTTGTTGTTGTTGTTTTTTTTGCTGCTGTTGTTCTCGGCATAGGAACAGTGTTGCCGTTTTAGTGCTTTCGGAGCTAGATTTAGCTTGTTATTCTTCTATTTAGCTCCGAAAATTGGACTTTAGCTCTTAGCTCTTTATATCTCTTTTCAAAATAATCTAGCACCTTTTTAGCTCCAGAAGATAATACATATATAATAAAATTACAAATCTGTTGACTAAAATTTTTTTGACTTTGGTGATCTCAGCTATTTTCGAAACCTTCATGTTATTCTATTTCGCGCGGGAGCACACAAGCAATAACGGACAGTAGTTCGAGCTTCGATTAGCTCAGACGGTGTATTTTCTCTCAGGCGGACACGATAGAGAAGGAAAGTCAAAACTTAAGCGTTGATAAAATTACGCATTTCGAAATGCAGTGGACAGGCATATGTACATTGGTACCCACGGGTTTTAAAAGTTTTTTTCAGCACTTAAATTTATTCGTTGTTTTTATTAAAATTGCGGGAAATGTAAGAACAATATTACGTCAATAAATGCTTAACTCAAAATAGATTAGCTCTTCATTTCAAGTACTATTCCTATTCTTTAGCTCCTTTTTTCGACCGTTTTAGCTCCAAATGAAATGCTTTTCTGGCAACACTGCATAGGACCGGATTTTTTGCTATATGAAGTAGAATTATTATTTCTTTGATTTTTATGTAGATGTGTCTATTAAGGTGTTTTTTTGTTTTTGTTGCTGTTTTGATTACCTTGTATCAAATTAGGCGAGTGATTGTAATATTTTTGTAAGTGTATCGGTTTATACGTATACATACATACATCAATTTGTTAGTGCGCCGGTAATAGCGGATACATTCACTTTGCTGAATTTAAATCTTTTAATGTCGTATCTTTTTTTTTTTTATTTGCTTTGCTGCTTTAATATTTATTCATTTTATTTCTTCGTTTAAATTTTGAAAACTTTTTGTCCTTTTGCGCCTTTGCTTCTTTTTTTCTCTGTTTGTTTATTTAAACTTTGTAGCTGAGCACTTTTGGTTTCTGGTTATTACTTTTTTTTTACTTTGTTATCTTTTCTTGATCTTTCTTTTATATGCTCTAAGTTTTCGCTTTAGTTTGCGTCATTTGTCAACGCTACTCGACACTTAAAGTGCTTACGTGAATTGGAATTTGAATTTTCAGCGGCCGGTATTCTTTGTTTTTTTTTTGTAATTTTTTATTTTCTTTGCTTGTTTGTAATCTGTTTTTGGTTTGGGCAAGTAAAGCAACAATCTCCGGCCATTGACTTTTTACAAACTTCTAGTTGTCCAGTCAAGTCGTAACTGAACTTTCAGTTTTACATTTGGTGCTTAAATTGTTTAACTTACATTTCAGTTATCTACGTTGTTGCACAGCTATTCCTCCAGGTACCGGAAAGGATCTAGAGCATGGCTGTGTGAATATGTACAGTGACTCAATATTTGTAATGATTTTCGAGCTATTTTTTTTATTATTTTTCTATAAAAATACCGTTCAAGTTTTAACCAAAACCAGACAATTCAAATAACTCCCATCAAAATTTAAACTTTTCTTGTGAATCTTTAGAACATTTTTGGGTATGCAGACTGCTTTTGCGGTTTTTTGATATAACAACTACAATTTACAAAAACTGGCCTTGACTGAAGTTTTTTTTTTGCTAAGGTCTACCGCATTTTATTTCATAATAAATTCTTGCTTATATGGAAAAAAGTGCAAAAATCCGTCACCAAAAAAAAAAAAAAAGAAAAAAAAATACTCAAAATTCAATGGACTTTATTAGACTAAAACTCTATGGGCTATAAAACTGCTTACCCAAAAATGTTGAAATTTTTATGAAAATTTTTAGATTTTTCCTAAATTTGGTATAAAGTTTGAAACTGTGATTTATATGGTTTTGGTTAAAACTGTAACGGTATTTTTATAAAATTTAGCTCGAAAATCATTACAAATATTAAAAAAAATCTACTCATGGTCATTGTTTGAATCACTGTATATTGTATTATGCTTTTGTCTTCTCCTTTTACTTTATGAAGAATTTAGTTACGTCAACAAAGTAAATTTTCACCATAAAGCTTTCGTGTCCGTCAAGCTTTAATAAATATATTTGAGTGAAAAATTGTATTTATAAATGTAATTATTGAATTGTTTAGTACCTGCGCCATCTAAAAAAAAAAAAAAATTCCCCCTCTCCTTTCCAACTCGCCCAATCCCCGTCGCCAAAGTTGGCGTTGTAATGAAAATTATTTTCATATGAATGAAATAAATAAAAAATTTATCGGTAATAAATTATTTATGGTCATATGGAAAGTAATAAAGCCTAATTAAATTTTTGTAATTAACTCAACGCCTCAGGGAACTAATCAAATGTTTATTTCTACATTTGTATATTTGCATGTACTGCATAGTAAATATTTAACTGACACATTTCGATTTCAAAGCCTGAATTTCCTATTATATATATCTAATGGATGAGTAAATGAATTAATAGCTAAATAATTAAAGTAAATACAAATGCAATTGAGTAATAATTGAGGAAGTTTTTCAAATAAAATAAAGTGATTGAAATGAAATGTTACTCGTATTTGGCACTTTTACTTATTCAAAATATCGCTGCTTGTTGCTACGTCAGCTATGCACTTTTCGTGGCTTCTATCTAATATGGTGTTCACATGAGGCAATTTTAAGGGCAACAATGAAGTTAGGCGCAACCAACTTTTGATTCAACTGATTGCCTCGAAAATCGACTTATTCGTATGATGCAATAAGCATAGCTGATGATGTCAATCTCTGAAGTGTTGGTTCAAACTCGAATGGTTATTACTTTATGCAGAAAACTATTTAATCTGTTGACGCCACAGCTGTGTGCAATTCAGGCAGGCAGGCAAGCAGGCAAAAACGGGTGGGGTTATTGGGTTATGTAAACTAAATGTGAGGAAGTTTAATACAAAGAGGGCAAGTAAATAAAACTTATTTTTAGATTTGCAAACCAGAAGAGCGGATTAAAAAATTGTTGAAGATATCATTCAAATATTTTCACATAATAGAATGTAATAAAGCAAGAAATCAGAGCTTAAATGTTGTTTGAGAGGAAATAATCGGTAAAAGTTAGTGATTAGTATTTTTCGCGATCATTTCGGAAAATTTTCAACATTTTCGAAGCTGTTTGGGAAATAAATTTTTGTTAAAATTTAAATACGAGACTTAACTTTTTATTCATGCAAAAGCTGGTCATATATATATTCTCGGTCAATTAAAAACTTGGCACACAAGTTTAGTAACGTTGAAGCTAAAGTAAAAATTTAAAAACTGTCACATTGATTTCATTACCATACACTCTTTAAGTCTAAAATATTTCTGCAAAGCATTTTTTTTTTGCCGAACGTAGATGTCGTAGATTTACCGTTATATCTTCGGCATTTACAATGTGATCTTAAAACATTATATATCGATGTTTTCGTCCCAACCAGATCTCAGTTCTTATCATCCTAGTGATACGTCACCTCATTAAGCTTTTGATAAGGAAGTATTTTAATGAACTCAGTAGAACTATTAAAAAAAAGAAACAAATATTGCCGAATGTCCATAGCTGTCACCGAGTCACTGGACATTGGGGTGGGCCAAATAACCCTATTTATTTACTTTACTGTTTTTGGACCACCCGACTGGACATAGAACATTTTTTGGTACTTCAAAGGTCTAATATATATATATATTTTTTAATTGAAAATTTGATATAAATTATTGTTATTTTAAAACTGGGCTTACATTTTGGTAATTAAAAATTTTACATAAATTTTCGGTCACTAAAGAACGATACAAAAAATTGTGTACGTTTAAAACTGGACACTTTTAATTCTTTGGTAGTTCAAAAAGTAAATATAATTTTTTTTTTTGTTAGTTGTAGGCTGGATATGAACCTGGTACCTTATTTTTGGAAAAAACATGACATTTGACAATTGACATTGGGACAATTTAATAATTGTTAATCTAAACTAGACATCAATTTGGTCATATTGAACCTAAACATTTTTTTAAATTTAAAATTTGAAAGTAAATTTTATTCATTTGAAAACTGGACATACATTTTTAATGATTAAACAACTGAACATAAATATTTGGTTCCATACATTTCTTGTAATTTAGAATTTGAATTAAATTTTGCTCATTTGAAAACTGTGCATAGATTTTCCGTCAATGCAAAATAATTTTTTGATCATTTAAAAAACGGGAAATAAATTCGTAGTCACTTAAAAACTAGTTATAAGCTATTTGCCATTTTAAAACTTGACACCAATTTTTGGTTTCAAAAATATAGGATCAAATGTGCCATCATGTAACACATTAAATAAGATAAAAAGTCTTGAAAAAAACTGGAAATATATTTTTGGGTGGTGGAAATCTGATCATAAATTTTGCGTCATTTAAAATCTAGAGCTTGAAAGCTGGGCAAAATTTTTTGAATCGGCAAACGTTTGTTGGTTATTGAAATTAATAAATGTTTTGTAATTTAAAAAAAAAAAAAACAATTTAAAAATTTTAAATTATTTGCTGGTGTCTAAAAAGAAAGTGACCATTAAATTTCGCTCGTTTAAAGACTTCAAATAAATTTTTTGTTAATTTAGAAAGTGTACATAACTTTGCGATTATTTATACATACATTTTTTAGTCACTTAAAAGTTGAGCGTAAATATTTAGGCTTGCAAAAAGTGAACATACATACATAAGTTGAAAAATTAACATAAATATTTGGATGTTTAAGAACTGGGCAAACATGTTTGATCATCTTAAAACTGAACATAAATTTTACAAGAAATTTAAATTTTTTCCAAAGTGGATAAAAACTATTTTGTTGGACATTTCAGAATTTCGGCGCTCTCACTAAATCCATCTTAGTCCGATTTTCGGGAGATCGACGAAAATACGATCACTGAACTCGAATTGTTACGAACATACTCATTCAAAGTACAAACATAATTTATTTATTTATACTTAAGCTACTTTCGTTGCTATTAATTCGAATTCAGTGATAGCATTTTCTTAGATTTTACCAAAAAATGGACTACGATAGACTC
>NW_023458561.1:38256014-38285438 GCF_013731165.1 Rhagoletis pomonella
GATAGCATTTTCTTAGATTTTACCAAAAAATGGACTACGATAGACTCAGTGATAGCCCTGATTTTCTTGCCTTCTAAGGATTTTTTCTTGAATTTTTGGCAATTTTTCGATGCTTTCGAACTGCTACAGGCCATTTAAAATTAGGTATCAAAAATCTCTGGTCTTTTCTGCTAAAAAAATATGTTGAAAATTTTGCATAAGCAAACAATATAATTACTTGGCATTGAGCCCAAGGTGCAATAGTTTACTAAAATATGTTGCCTTTTTATATGATATATGTAGATACTCAGCGTATGTGAATGTTTGTCTATTCAAATACATGCACTGCATTACGTAGACGAATTAAGTAGCTGTGGGTAAAAATCTTGCGCCCTAAATACACAAAAACAGTTCTTTACCGTTAACAAAAGGTCACTTAAAAAAACTGACACCACTTGTTATATGTATGTATGTCTATGTGTACATGAATAGTTTTGACATCGCTTTTATTTAATATAAAGAACATATTGTCAACACACACACACACAGGCAGCAATTTGCGAAATCTCATTGAGCATACGCATTTAATTCGCTACTCGATTCTAAGGAAGCTTTTGCTTATCAACGAAAAATATTGTGTACGCGTCCACTATAAAACTACATATTTACGACTGACTTCTATGGCTATCAACATAAATAGAAAGTGGTATGTGTGCAATTTCGAAAAACATGTATACGACCGATGTGCGTAACAGTTGGTTGGCTGGCGTTTTGTGTGTATCTAAGTATGTAGATATACCGCACAGTCTTCGAGCAAGCCGCAGGCGCAATTTTTTTTTGTTTGGTGTTTTCTGCGTGCAATTTTTGCTTACCATATGTTAATTGCAAACTATTGCTTTGGCGGTAAATTTGAGCGCAAACAGAGCGAGATTAGTGTACTTTGTGAGGAATAAAAGGATAATTTCGTAGAATTGTATTTTTCATTAGGTTTTCATTACGTATACGCAGTGAAGTACCGACTAACATTTACATACTTCTTTATATATACATACATGTATGTATGTATGTATGTAAAAATGCCATAGTACACACACCCTCTTTTTATTTGCAAACTAAGCACGTTGTTTTCGAAGAAAACCAGCGGCCACTCGTTGGAGAAACTTCGAAAAAGTTCTTGACTTTTCTCGCGGATTCTCCGCCGAACGCGAAGGTCAAAAAAGGGATTACGCCTTATCAGCCACTTGTGGATGAGTGTTGTTCTTTTATGTTTTAGGTTTTGCTCTGCAACTCAACTTGCGTTTACACTCAAACACGCCTACACCCAACGAATTACGCTCAAACTCAACTCAACTCAACTCGCAACTATCGCACTCTTGAGTGTCCTTTGTTTCAACACAGAGTTTGGCGACCAACTACTACTCCATACTTGCAAAAGTACATCCTCGCTCAGACGCACTACATACTACATACATATAGTATGCACTAACACTTGTGTGCACAATTTACATGCGCCTGGTGTTCGCCCTCCTATTTGTTTGCTTTTCATTTGCGTTAAGCGCACAGCTTCCGGTTGTGAAGCTCAACGCCTTTGTACAGCTTTTGGCGCCTGCAGGTTGGGACACTCCCACTCATTTGGTTATACCAATCCATGTGCGTTCACATCGTAAATATTGCGCATATACACACTCACACACTTTAAGTACATATTTGACTTTTATGAATGAATTTCATAGCCTACCCCGCTGTGTGCCTTCTATTTAATGAGCCACCGCGCCACCTCAAACGCATGCGAGTATGGCAGACATGGTGGAGTAGAGTGAGTGTTGTTGGCTCGTAAATGACGTAGATGTGCTAAAATTTGTTGTTGCTGCCATCATTGCATGCTAGCTGGTGTTTATATTTTGTGCTTTTGTGTTATCTGCACTATTTTTGTGTGTGTGTGTGTGTGTTTTTCTTTTTAATGCGAAATTGTCGCCAACTGATGCCAACTCGTGCATATGCTCGTAATAATGAATACATAAATTTGACTATAGTGTATAGTATATAGATACATACATATATGAGCGTTTTTATCTGTGTAAGTATGTATTTGGAAATGTACCGCTACTTTGACTCCGATGACGTCAAATTGCACAACAGCATTTGTATACCTACCCACGCATTGAGAATCCCTTTTCCATTGAGCATTCGAAAAACGAGAAGTAACTATTTCCTCATTTCCATTCTTGAGCGGCATTAGTTGGTAGATACCGTTAATCTGCTCAGTTTAATCATTTAGTCGTTCTCTTTCTTGGCGTTGCACAGTAGAATACCCCTTATGGACGCTTGGAAGTAAATGCAAACTGGACATACATTTTTAGTGTAATCTGGACTCCACAAATTTTGGTTCATTTGAAAGTTGGGCACACAAATTTTGTCATGTAAAAAGTGGGCATTACATTTTGCACATGTACAAACTGGACATACATTTTCGGTTATATAAAAACCAGTAAATTTTTTTGGTTGTAGTAAAGTTGGCCATTACATACCGGGCATACATTTTTGTTAATTTCTAGCTCATTTTTAAGCTAGAAGATTTTATGCTAATGCAGAAATTAGATATACCTTTTAGTTGTTTAAAAAATGGACCACACTTTTTGTTAATTCCAAAATTGTAAATAAATTTCTGGTCATAATATTTTAGTCACATAAAAATTACACATAAATTTTTGATTACTTAAAATTACGACTCAATTTTTTAGTGAAACCGAAATTTTAAAACTTTTTAGGTAATTTTTTTTAGACACTTAAAAACTAGACATTAGGCAAAAAATCTCGGCAGTTTTAAAAATTGTAAATTTTTAAAATTGGCGAAATTTTTTTAGCAAATTAAAAAAAAAATTATAACAATTTCTATTAATTTGAACAAAGATTTTTGGTAATTTATAAGCTGAGCATAGATTAAGTCGTATCTATTGGTAATTTAAAATTCAACATAAATGCTTGGCCATTTGAAACCAGTGTTGGCAAAATGTTAATCCCGATTAACGATTAAAATTAATTAATCGTAATCACCTGTACGATCAATGAGTAAATTTCTGGTTATTCTGGGCACAAATTTTGGCCATTCAAAACTGCACATAATTTTTAGTATTTACAAAGTCGCACAAAACTAAAATGAACTTTAGATGATTTATAAACTAGACATCATTTTTAGTAATTCCAGAACATGTGTTTTTTACTTACAAAATTATACATGAATTTTTAGTTTTAAAAACTGACCATTAAATTTGGTTTAAAACGCAAGTGAACATAAATTTTGGCCGTTGAAATTTTGAAAATTTTTGGTTATTCAAAAATTTTGAATATAATTTTTGACAATTTATAAATTCTGTTCATTTGGACACAATCTTTGGACATTTTGAAAGCCGGCATACATTTTTGGTCTGATAAAATAGGTTTTTGAATATTTCTAGAAAATATATAAGTTTTGGTGATTAGCTCTGAATTTAAGGTAGTTTTAAATCTGGACATACATTTTGGTTATCTAAAAAATAGACATACATTTTTGATTATTTATAAACTAGACATAGTTTTTCGTAATTACAGAAAATAAATTTTTGGTAATTTAAAATCTTGACATAAAATTCTGTTTAGCACATGGAAAATTAACGCAAAGACGTAAGTGGACGATGCTGACTTTTTATGTGTTTTGTGCGCTACTTCTTCCCTTTTTCTGAATCAAAAAAAAATAAATAATAATAATAAAAATCAAATGTGTTGAATAAAATCAATCCGATACCTTAACATTTCTAAGCATTTCAAAAATTAACACTTTTTGCCACTCTTCCACCCATTATGCGTTTCTCTGCTACCCGCTTGTCGCTTTTACCATCCACGCCAATGCCAGTGGGCGTCATTGGTTGGCGTCTGAAATTATCTTTGAGTTACCATATGGCAGCAAGCTAGAAGTGTAAACCAGCCGACAGCAGAGCAGCGGATGTCCCGTCGTGTCCCTGAAAAATAGAAGTAACGTAATTTGTGCTCTGAAAGAAATATTGTGCGCATTTACATCTACGTACATACACAAACAATTTTCTTCCGAAGGGCTATGTGCCCACGGTGCGTATCTACACTGTCTCATCTGATTTGTTTTGTTTTCAATTTTTATTTTTTTATTTGTCGCATTACATGAGCATGTGGGTATGTGTGTGTGTATCTGCATGGATAATTGGATAGAAATAGCATACTGATCTATTTGTTGCGTGGGCGCTACAGTTAGTACAACAGTACGTGTTAATCGTTAATAATGTCGGCGATGCACAAAATTCTCTTTATTGTTATTGCGAATTTTGTATTTTATTGATATTTGATCGATGGTGAGTTGGGAGAGCCATTACGTTTAATGAACTTCAATAAATGACGTCATAAATAAATTTAGTTTTTTGAATGCAGAAGCTCAAGGGTGGCTTAGTGGTTTAGGAGCTTATTATGTTGATAATTTTGATTTTTGTCTCTCTCTCTCCTAACTTTGATGGCCTAGTAGTACAAGTAAGTATTAATCTCCTCTTTAAAAACCAGTTAAATGCTAGTTGCCATCGGGTTTATGAAGAGGTGTCACTATCTGGAGATGTCTGATCACTGGTAAGTGGTCTATGTTTACTGGGCATTCGGAAGTAAGGGCCGTTTTCTCAAGTAGCTTTTAAAATTTAAACAAAAATTTTGTTTTCAAAAAATCTATTTGAAGTGCAGAAAAATTTTGAAAACTACTTGAGAAAACGACCCTAAGTAGAACAATAAAAACGAGTAAATAAACTTTTTGGAAATGTTCGTATTTTTAGGTGAAGTGATGAAAAATGTTTTCACTTCACGTTTTCACAGAACAGGAATTGGGGCCCCAGCTTTAAAATTTGTTGTCTAGCATTTTCGTAGAACATTTCAACCCTCCAACTCTTACTTTTTCAAAACAAAGTCCAAAAGACCAATTCTGGTAGGAAAATATTAGTTAATACGTTCCAAGAAAAAAATGTTCATAGAAAACAGATTTTTCACTATATCCAGATTGAACTCTTTGTTCTTTAAAATCAATTTTATTGCGCAGTGCATCTTTTAAAGTTAGATTTTTAAGAACTCTGAAATGTCGTCTTCTCCCTCAGCTAATGGCAACACATTTTTCCTGTTGTTGTGATATCGTTGTCTTCAAGGAAGCGTGCAGCCACGATGGGGCTGTCCATAAGGCCAGAGGCGTTAGCAGGGTGGGGTTCAGTGGGCATGCGAAGATATGCTGCGAGTCATGGGCGTCTCTCCGAATGCCGGGAATTCATTTGGCTCATCTGCATTTATTCTGTTCAGGTATAAGTTCAACCTGCTGCAGTAGCCAGATCGAAGTTGGGCTATGGGGTCCGAGTCTCCCGAGGCAGACGAATTCCTGTCTCGTCCACATCTGGTGGTTGCGTGCCCAGAACGGCATTCACAGGTCGAGAGTCTATATAACTGTCGGTAGGCTGTTGGGTCCAGAGGTAGTTTTATGAACCCCCGGACTTCGTCCGTCAGTTCATATAGATGCCTTCTGACGTGCCGTCGCGAGGATTCTTCCGCAAGCAGATGTCGGGTGCCTAACACGGTGAGACCCTACTAGGAATTGCTTGCAGAGCATTGTGTTATGCTCCTTAATCGGGAGCATATGGGCCTTGTCGCGCAGGTGATGTTGCGGCAACATCAGAAGGCATCCTGTCGCTGTCTGAGTGCCGTGTTTTGGCAGGTCTGCAGTTTCTTCCACTGATACCCAGTTGCAGTCTGACCTCCTTCGTCGAAGTGGTGAAAAGCGTTGCTGAGGATTTTGTAGGGGAGAGGGTTAGGCTCCGTGCAGTGACGAAGCGAGAAAGCTCAGCGAAATAACCATTATCGAGCAATCGTCAGCATAAGAGACAATCGGGACTGCCTCTGGTGGTTGAGGGAGCTAAGAAATGCAAAAGTTGAACAGTAGTGGGGAAAGGACACCACCCTGTTGAACTCGCTGTTTTATTTTCCTAGGTTTGCTCGATTTGTCTCGTAAAGATCACTGACGACCACTCAGGTAATTCGCATCCCACCGTTTGTCTTCCAGTAGCGTTACTTGAATAGTTCTCTTACATGGGGGGTTTCGGTTAAGGCCACGAATTATTTGGGAGTTTACGGCGTCAAGTGCTGTTGTTGTGCTGTGCACTTTATGGAACCCGTGCTGATGCTTCGCTGGGGTCCAGTGATTTGTGTAGTGCGGGAGTACAAGGGCGTCTAGTGTCTTCGCTACCGAGGAAAGGTGAGCTTTCGGGCGAGAAGGCTCTTCTTTGTTGGACGGTTTCCCTGGTTTAAGCAGTGGAACCACTCTCCCCGTTTTCCAAATGTCTGGTACGATGAGAGTGGCCACAGATAGGTTGAGGACCTTGGTTAGATAGTCTATTCATAGTCCATTTTTGGGCATCAGCATACAAATTCCGTCGGATCCAATGGCTTTGGACACTTTCGCCTTCCCAATGGCTATCCTTACCTCGTCACTGGAGAAAAAAAAGGCGCACTTAGTGTTGACAGTTTGTGCAGCCTTCTGGTCGCTCTACGTTTGGCTTTGTCCGCCGGAGGATGCAGTATGCGAAGCGTGGTCGCCAAAAGGTATTTCAACTCTGTCATCACGCTTCGTAGGATTGGACAGTGACCTCACGGTTGACCAAAGCTTGCTCACACCAGAGGCGAAGTTACAGGTCTGCAGATGGTCTTCCCATTTCTTCCACTTATGTACGTTCACTAGTTGCCGAATCTCCGACTTGAGATCCCTGATACGGGGATTTACGGGATCGGCCTGGCGAAGGGATTACCCTTTTGGTTATTAAATTTGTCGTTATAGTTTTGAATTTGGAAGGAGTTGGTTTTAAATTTTGTTCACTCTACAAAGACTCAAAATTGTTCACTCTATAGAGTACTCAATGGAAAAATTTTCGTGTTCACTCTTTCGAGGTGTTTGTAGCATCGGGTGTTCACTCCAGCCAGATAACACTGTATATGTGCTTAATTTTTCCAATCGAAGGGAACACACTTTTTACTACATATTTCACTATGAATGAGTAAAAAGACTTGTTTCAATGTGGTTTATGGCATTGAAATAAAAGACATTAGCCACGCACTTAATATTTATGGGTGCACAAATATTAACACAGATTTTTATGCACATTATGTACATTTGTTGTTAAGTAGAAAAACCTGCGATACAAAAAATAAAAAAGGATAGAAATAAATAGGGATGTCGACAAGTAATTTTTAGCAAAAAAAACCGACTTCAGCTCTCATATAAAAAATATATATATATATATATCTCATGATCCACTGATCGGATCTTAACCAGATTAGTATGGGACCACCTCTGAGACAATACCTTTCCGATGCAAAAAGAATTATCGAAATCGGTTGACGTGGTCCAAAGTTGCGCGGTAACATACATAAAAAAATAAAATAAAAAATAAAAATAAAATAAAATATTCCGACGAACTGATAACCTTCTCCTTTTTTGGAAGTCGGTTCAAAAGTTCAAAATAATGATTCTAATTTGTTGAATTTCTCTAAATTTTGTATAAAGGGCGTGTGTGAATCGGTAACAAAGTTCTATGGGCAGAGCTGTTGAATAATATTTTTTGACAGCACTAAATTTTTGATAACCCCGGATTTATGCGGAAAAAAATATTACAAATTGAAGTGAAATAAATATTTTAAGAACACATCTACCATCGTTGATTTCAATTCATCAATTTAAGCTTTTATTTAACGAAAAATTACACACATCAACAATATTTGCGATTGTCAAAATTTTCTATGCATTTGTCAAAAATTTCACCAGCCTCATGAGCTAATTAAATTTGTTTCAACTCATAGTTGTCCAAAATTTACTCGCCGCGAACTTTGTTACCGATTCACACACGCTCAAAGTTTGAAATATTGTTTGGCATGGTTTTGGTTAGAGCATGAACAATATTTTTATAAAAAATAATAAAAAATGTTAACTTGCATGAATATTTAAATAAAAAAAAAATCAACGGTGAAAATTGGTTTCCTTTCTACCTTAGACATTCCGAATTCGTTCGAAATGTGCTTATTTAAAAACACAATTCTTTTCGTGTTCCTCCGGGGTTTTTGGAAATGGCGGCAATCCACCGTTTCTTCAATTTCATAGTGTTCGCTTTATTTTTGTGGAAACGAAACATGTTTTTTAAATTCTTGATCATTTCTACATTCTTTCTTCAAATATTTCTCGTATTCCAGCTCTTTGTGCGTTTGGTTTTTCGTATTGCGTTTTCGTTAAATTCGTAATTTTGAATTTTTTTTTAAAAATTAGTTGGTGGTGGTTCACGATTGTATGTTGATTAATAGCACACATACTTTAAGCACTGTTGACGCTATTTCCATTTGAATGAGGAATAGCATCATTTACTTTATTTCCAAATTTTTGTTGACTTTATTTCGGTTTTGAAAAGGTAATAATGTCAATGGGCTTTATTTCGCGCCAGTATATGAAATATTGTCATTGACATTATTTCCGTTGATCTTGTTACCTGTCATCAAAATCAACACGTGAGCACTGGTTTGAGTTACAATAATATAGACATACATAAAGTACATCAAAATAAAAGTTTGTTAAATTCTTTGAAATTGGTTTTGTTTTATTTCCATATTGGAGGAAAACTCGATGCATTGATGTACGCCCTTCGATGCATCGACACATATCTATGTATAGATTAATGCCCATTTTAATGTAGTCAGCTTTAACATATTTACTTATACACTACTAATATCACTTATGTAGTCATATTATTAACTGGTGTTTTCTTTTATATTTTCAGGTATGTATCAGAAAGATAAAAATTAAATGTGATTGGTGCTGTACTGAAGCCACATATAGGCTTATTTAAAAATGCGTAAGTAAATAGTAATAATTTCAAAAAAATTTTAAAGGCCTAAGCTATAATTAAACAACGAGCTCACTTGAGGGAGCTATTTGTTCAGCAGGGACTGCTGTATATTTTATAGTGAATTTGTAGCCGTTATTGTTAACACAAAAAGGAATATTTTTCTAAGCTTCATATACTCGTGGCATATACATACATACATATCTATATCAAAAATTGTTAAGCCGTCGAATATGTATTTGATGCTGTTTTGCAATCTTAGTGTTTCTAAAGCCAGAGTAACCTAACTTACATAAAAATAAAATTCAAACACAACTAAAAAGGCATTACTAGAATCGATACAGTAATACCCCCAGGCACGCCCTTTTAGTTTTAATTTCCTATAGTTAATAGGTAGCATTAAGTAGGGGCAATAAGTTTTTTAGTAAATTTTAGTAATTATTATTTATAGATCCTTCTTTCCGATACATATAACTCAATAAATTTTTTTTTTTGTATATAGGGAGCCTATGGCTATTGTGGCCCCAAATATATGTATAGGTTTTTCAGCTAGAGTTTCAAGTTGCTGTTATTCAATTTATCGAAAAAAAATAAATTATTTATGATGTTTTCGTTTCTACCAAAAAATTCCACCTTTTGATTGCCCCTTTCTCTTTTCGCGTTCGATTCTAAAATAAAAGCAGACGGTGCGAAAATTTTATGTTCGTTTCTTAAAATGTCGGGGTTGAGAGTAACATCAAACACAGTGATCGGACTTCTACCACATTGTGGTAGATCTACCACTTTTTGGAGCATCCACCACATCTACCACACAAGGTCTGAAATCTACCACATATTCGCATTTTTGAGTAGTTAAAATTTAGCTGCACGTGATTTTCTTTATTTTTTTAATTTTAAGAGCAAAAATTGTCCAATACTAAACACTATGTGATAACAAGTAGGGACACGATATCGAATCGAAAGTATCGATATAGTTCTCATTTACAGTATCGCTGTAAAAATATCGGGCTGTAAAAATATCGTAATAAAAAGACTCGATATTCCAAATATCGATACAAAATTCAAAAAATTAAATCTGAATATTGGTGTAATTTTCTATTAAAGAATTAACACTTTGCACATCACTGAATGCGCGCCACATACCAACCTAAGATAATTCACATTTC
Source organism: Rhagoletis pomonella (assembly GCF_013731165.1). Taxonomy (NCBI): domain Eukaryota; kingdom Metazoa; phylum Arthropoda; class Insecta; order Diptera; family Tephritidae; genus Rhagoletis; species Rhagoletis pomonella. The sequence continues at coordinate 38,266,066 of NW_023458561.1, forward strand.
TGCGCTTTAAAGCTCAAAATATATCCATATTGCTTAACATATAAATTCCAAAGTAAGTAAGGTTACAGTACGACATAGATTTGCAAGAAATGGCATGTTTAAAAACAATATTAAAACAAAAAAAAAAAAATTTTTACATTTTGGAATTTGGAAAATTAACTCTAAATATTTCAAATATTTCAAAAAGTTTTATACAAATTGTCTTGCCCAATTCCCAGAAATTTAAATTTTGACGTTTTCATTTTATTTTCTAATAATTTGTCATGCAAATGTATCATCATTATTCACATTGACTTTGTCATGTACATTTAGGATTCGATACAATACCAGGGTTCTGGTACTCGATTCCAAAAACTATCGTTTGAAAAACGAATGTGAGGAGAAAATAAACTGTCAAACCGTGAATTTTCTCAATTTCTCAATATTCAATTTTTTCGGCGGCAAACGTCGTTTCATTGTGCTAAATTGCACAGTATACGCGACATAAGAATTCTTCAAAATTGTCTGCAAAATGTGAAATCCTTCCTTCTGAACCTTTCATACAATGAAGTCGAAGTTTTGCTACGGACCATTACCTAAATTTTGTTGCTTTTAAACTTCCGTTTGATGTTCATCTTTCGGCTCGTACTTGTGTATGTCAATAATTTTTCGACTTTATTGAAGGCTATTCGCAGTTTATAAATATATATTTTTTATTCTTCTGCTTGATATTGTAATTTTTACCATTTTATTTTATTTTTCTTTTTTCTTATCGCCACCCCGCTGTATTTATAACTTTACTAGAGATGGCATTTAATACTATGTTAATTTTAATATACAAAATGCCTTATCTTTTCTTATATGTATCTGAGTTAATGTCGTTATGTAATTAGAAATATTTGTTTGAGTTACATTTATTAACAACTGTAACTTATGTATGTAGATATCAGAGTTGTGAAAAATGCATTAAATTTTTTAATGCATAGCATTTTAATGTAAATGAAAAAGATTAATGCATTAATTTTTGATATTTAATGTAAATGAAAATTTCAATGCATTAATTCCGAAGAAATAATGCGAATGTTTTTTTTTTTTGTATTAACATTAAAATGTTTAAATGAATGCTATTGCAATAATTTATTGCATTAAAATTATAACAAGCATTAAAAACCCATTAAGTAATTTCATTTTGAAGTAAAAAATCTTTGCTGACGTTGAGGGTAGAATTTTAAGGTCAAAAAAGATAGTGACGCACGTTAGGGCTAGTTTTCACTATGTCAAGTTCAATGGCATTTGACGTTAAATAGGTAAAATCACATTGTCAAATGGAACTAAAAAACGGTTTATTGATTGATTTAGATCAGAGTAGGTCCTCAGTAGTGTACATGCGCTGCTAAACTGGCTATCTGTCCGTTTTTGGCTCATACTTAATATATGTAATCGGTATGCATCAACAATCAACATAAAAATCTACAAAAGCACTCTGCGTTGCATGCACATTGGCTTTCATTTTCATAAAACATCTAACAATGTTTAGAAGAATTTTTCTACAAATACACATAATATAATGAAGCTGAAAAAACTATTAGTAATTATTCCAAGTCCTTTCAAAAGAGGTTATATATATTTTACTAGGAAAAAAATTTAATGGTTTTTAATAATGCAAACGAGCAAAAGTATTAAACATTTTAGTGCATTAAAATTTTTTCATTAGCATTAGCTTGGATAATTTAATGAAAAAAAAAAAAAAAAATTCATTAGCATTACATTTTTCAGAATTAATGCATTGAAATATTCATTTGCATTAGATTTCATAAATTAATGCATTAATTTTTTACATTAACATTATTGGTTTAAGTACCATTAATGCATTAAAAAATTAATACATTTTTCACAACTCTGGTAGATATAAGCAAAAATGTTCAATAAATGAAATGAAATGAAATATATGATTTATAAAGAGAACTATTTAATAAAGAAAATGTGAAAAATCGGTGATTTTTGTGAAAGTTAGCACATTATAGTGCATCTAAAGTTTTTAACGCGTTGTTTACTTTTACTCGAGGATTGTCAAAATTTTCTAGAGATTCGAATTAAAAAGTTTTCAGTTAAGGTGAAACCTAGCAGATTCTTTTTTAAATTTTTGTAAATAGTTTGATCCGAAACCTGAGATCTACCACATTTTTTCTAAATCTACCAAATTTTTTTCCAGAATCTACCACACAGAATTTTTATTAAGTCCGATCACTGCCGGGGAATGGCTAAATTTTTTGGAAGAAACGAAACGAGCATTATTTACGTGAGCGTTTTAACTGCGTTATCATTTATTTTTAACAAATAAATATTTATCTCTGTTGCCTTTATCAGCTACTTGAGGTGAACTTGATTTAGTGGTTATACAATATATTGAGCACATACATATGTATGTACTCATTCCAATGGTGTATGTATATATGTACACATGAGCTGAATGCCGAATCGCAACTGCAGTGAATAATTTCGTAGTAAAACAAACTGATAGCTAAATAAGTGATGGATAAAATAATATATATGTATGTATGTATAAAATGAAAACATATGTACGTATGTATGTATTCGATTTCGTCGCTTAGCCAGCCATTTCTTATGAGACCTCAGCTGTTTTCATTTTATACATACATACATATATATTTTAAACAAAAATTTATTTAGCTATCAGTTCGTTTTACTACAAAATTATTCACTGCAGTTGCGACTCGGCATTCAGCTCGTTACATGCAAATTAGAATTTATAAAATGCAACAAGTCTTTAATAAATCGAACTCGAATGCCTGTTTGTGGACGACGATAGATGAATATTAATTGACAGCATTTCGAAAATGAATCAGCGCTTTTGTTGCTTTGTAATCTTTTAATTAATTATCCTATCAGTGGTTGTAATTAGAGGAGGTGGGGGAAAACCAGAATTGCAATTTAAATGAAATTAATGACGTTAACGCGGGATAAGAATACAAAAAAAAAAAAAAACTAAATTGCGAAATAGTTAAAAAATAAATTAATTTTTACTTATATATATCAAAAGTTGGATGTTTTTTTCTTTTTGGCCTCAAATAACTTACTATGAATATAATAGTTTTATAAAAATTTTAGACTTTTGGACTTTCGAAAAAAATTACCCCAAGTTTTAAAACTACATACTAGTGTATTATTTTCTGTTAATTTTGGAAAATGAGAAAAATTACTTAACCAAGAGGAAATCTTTCCCATTGACTCATTTTTTTTATTTATAAAAAAAGCAAAGAACGATTTCCATTCTCTATTTAAATCGATTAAAAATCGAAGTCGAATGAAAGTATCGTAATAATTTAAATAGCACATTTCGACTAATCGATTTGGTACTTATTCAATCAATAAACCCTCTCGAGAATTGTCTCGTAGGGATTCGATACCGATAACTTTCAATGTCGAAACTTCCGGTATCGATAGTCTTCAATATCGATAAATTTCAATTCAGATAACTTCTATACATATGTATGTTATAACTTTCACTATAGAAAACTGCAAGTTTCGATAAATTTCATTATTGTTAAATCGCATTATTGATAACCTTCGATATAGATATCTTTTAATTCGATAACCTTGAACATCGAAAACTTTTAATATCGATAACTTTCGATATTAAAACCGTAAGTTATTTTTTGGTATCGATAATATTTGCTAGCAACAGCTTGCACTACCGATAACTTTCAACACCGATAAATTTGAATACCGCTAACTTTTAACATCGATAGCTTTCATTATTGATAACTTTAAATATCACTAACTGCAATATCAATAACTGTCAATAACGATAACTTCCAATATCGATAAATTTCAATATCGGTAATTTTAAATAGCGATTACTTTCAATATCATTAACTTCAACAATGGCCAAATTGCTATATCGATAACTTTTAATATCGTTAACTTTAGTGAATATCGATAACCATCCACATCGATAACTTTTGATATCGATAAAATTCGATAACAATGATTTAAAAAAAATCCAACATCGACATTTTAAGTTAAAAAAATTTAGAACAACGCAAAAATGTTACAAAGCTAACTTGATTCATATTAAATCTTCTTGAAAGCTTACATCTTTTGTACACTGAATTTCTTAAGATTGGAAAGTGGAAGTTAATTAATTTTTGAGATTAAGCCCCCCAGCAATTCATCAAATCCTTTAATCTATCCCATTACACGGCTTGTGTGTCATTATTTACACTTTGCATCCCACAGCTAATGCAGATTTTTATTTATAACCTTAAATCCTCTTTCATATAGCACACATAAATAACACATTCCTACTTTCATTGCAAAACCATTAACCAAGATTCTACAAAGGGATTATCATTCATGCAACACCATTGACGTGCGGTGCATCTACCCACATAGTAGGAAATACTATACACTTACATACATATGTACTACATACATACGTTCATATGTTTGTATGATACTCATGCATGCTTAACATATATTTACATATGTATATATGTACATAAATATGTATTTGCACAAGCATCTATGGATATAATTTACTTTCGGTCGTCTGTTATGAATTACTATAGCTATACATATGTACATACATAAGTATGTGAAATGACACTATGTGACAACTCTGTATGAAGGCACCATTAAGATTTCGTCCTTGATGGAATATATTTTTAAATTCATTGCACACATTTGCAATTGTTGGTTGGCTGCCAGTGTATGTATATGAATGGAAGTGAATACATTCGAGTTCATACATATGTGTCAGCTTTGTGGAGCGCTATTTATGTCACATACCACAAATCAAAGGGTACGCACTTTATTTAGTCTGTGTTGGTGGCACATTTTTTTAAGTTAAAAAGTAGCCAGTAGGCAAAGTTGCAGCTTTAAATTTCCCAGCAGAAGGCAATACTGCAACTACCCAGAAGAGCAAAGTAATTTCCGGCGGACTTCTGCCGCTCTCTGAGCAAACATACACTCGCTCAGTTTGTTAATATTTCAAAGATCTGATGGGAACCTCTTAATTTTGGGGCTGTGATTTCCACAGAAACAGGATCTGCTGCAGACTGTTTTTTTCAAGCGTTTCGTCTACCTGCTCTTTTTCAGAGTGCAACTGTTCATTTGTGAGTGCTTACTTATCCAGTCCTAACCGAATATCAACGTAAGCGACGTAGTATGCGACGGGTGTGCTGACGTCGCTGTTTCAAAGTGGACAATTGGAGAGTAAGCAGGTTGAAGTCACGGATGGATTCAGAAAAATGACAGCTATTTGTTTAAACGTTAAAGTCGTTTTTTAGGCACCACCTATTTTTTAAAATCACGGCTTAAGTTAAGGACATTGTCGCATCGAAAACCATGAACATATCGAGAGCCTTGATCTAGTAAATCTCGGAAGTTCTTTAGCCACTTTCGGCTCAATTTATATGTGAAACACTTTTGCGACCGCTGATGGTTTCGTTACCAATTAGCAGCCGTTGCGCTAATTTTAATTAACGGAATCAATATGAAAAGTATTTTGGAGGTATTTTCAAATCGGTTCCGCTCGCGCAAATTTTTATATTCTTTGCAAACTATTTTACCGACAATCTTAAAATATAACTAATTTTATAATTCCAATGCGAAAAGAGTACCTATTTCTTTTTCGTATGGAGTTTGATGCACCCTAATATAGAAACTTTGACTTGTTTGGAAATCAACATTGAACTCTTAAGTGCCACTTTTTCAAACCTATGGAAACTACTAAAATTTTCTACTGGGCAACTGAATTTTTAGAACGAGGACGCTTATTGAGGGCACAGGACGAATCTAGAAGCAATAGCTTGTACGTATGTAATTTTTCACTTGATTTACATGCCATCAGCGTAGATTATTTGATGTTCGCGTTTGGTTCTAGTGGTTTAACATTCGAAGGATGTCTATGTGGATGAAGCTTTGAAAGTTTACTGTTGCAACTTTTGACTTTTATCCGCAACAAGTGTTAAACACGTACAAATGTATGTATGTAAGCCAGATAATGATGGAGGGGGGAGGGGGGGGGGGGGAATACATATAACGAACCTTTCATTCACTACCCAACCCTTTAGCTGTATAGGTGCAATATAACACTGAGCTGCGCACTGAATTAAAAAGAGTGAATTGCGTGGGCACTATTGCCACAAACATACTTACACACATACATATAAGCGTAAGTAAGCACCGCCGTTGTCGTCAGTCAAAAAAAAAAACATCACTCATCCCTCCAACGCCTTTTTTGGCTATCTATCAGCTGCTGTATTCTATGCGATGCTACCCGGCTGCTGGAGGATACACCTCAATGGCATGTTCAATGAACGTGCGACGTTGTTGGTGTGGGCGTGTAGATGCTGTTTGTCGGTGTGTCGATTTGGTGGCATATGTAAGTGGTTGGTGATGGTCGGTCGGTCGGTCGGTGGGTCGGTTAAGCGGTGAATTTCGTTTGATGAGATTCTATTTTTAGCACTGCTTCAACAATTGTGAATGAAGAATTCTCGCTTGCGTAGGTGTATTACAGGAATGGAATTGCGTTTAACAGACGCGCGTAGTACACTCTTACTTGTAAGTATGTACATGTGTATGTATGTATTTATCATCAGACGCACACTTCTCTTTGTAATCCAACTTTAGCGCCTACGCGTTTCGACTGGCAACTTATTGCAGGCTGTGGTTGTGACGTTGTTCGACCATTTCAGTAGTGGAAGAAGGAAAAGTAAATAAAAGAGTAAAACTGTGTGTACGCACATACATACATATTTATGTATAAGGAAGCAACTTTTTAATGAATTTTAAATAGAAGTGCTGAACACTTTACGGCACAGGGTGTCTAGCAGTTTGCTTTTTTTGCAAGTAAATTTATTTATATCGATTTGTATCACTGCAATATTTATCGTTATTGGCTCTATGTTTTATCGATATATTTGATGTCGTCGTGCAAAAAAAAAACATTTCAATACACACTGCGTTTTTGTTTGTCTCTGTGCCATCAGGATGTCTCTCAAAGGACTTCGAAGTTTTGAAGACATTTTTAATTCAAAAAATTGTTCAAAAAATTTGGTGCTATGGAGAATAATAATATAGGTACCAATTGTTTTGGGGTCCACCATACGGAGAGATATTGAAAATCCCCTTAAAATATTTTTATTTTTTTTTTTAAGCTATTAAAGTTAGAATCACGAAATTTGAGGATATGGTCGTGTGTAAATATAATTATTAAAAAAATTAAAACTGCAAATTTTCAAGGATGTTCAAGGAAAAATTCGTCCTAATGCCTACTGTTGTGCCTCTTAAGTAAAGTTATACTTTAAGAAACGTTCCGTGTCAATGAAAATACATAAATTTTTCATCCTTTTCAGCTACTGAAAATCCATCAAAATTTTTTAAAGACCCAGTATCTTCATAGTTGCTATTGACACGTCTTTGTTAGTTCTATTTTTACAAATAAGTTAAATAAAAAAAATGCAATACCGTTTTCAGTGATTCTTCGTCTCGCAAATATGTCAAGCAGCTTAAGCATTTCCACGAAATCTTTAAAAATCTATAATTCTTTCTCTTTTTGCTTTTGTTCAATATTTAGAATATTTTTTTTTTTAATTTTGTTTTTGTTATTTTCTGGCCGAATAACAATTTAAAGCGTTTTTTCAGCTCTCGATAAAAACGAAAATTTCATATAAAACGACGCTCAAGAATGGAAATGCAAAAGAAGTTTTTTCTATCAAAATTTCTTATGTCAGTTTGCAGCTTTCAAGAAAAAAATGCTCGTATATTTATTTCTACAAGAAAATTTACAGCAAAAGTAAACGGCTTTTCAAGCAACAAAAAGAAAATGAAAAATATATCTTGCGATTTTTGCTGAGAGCTGGATTCTAAGCTTAATAGTATTAAAAAAATTTTCAATATTTAATTTTTTTTTATATTTTTAAACAGGAAATAATTGCATTACATATTTTAGGGATTCATTAAATGCCAAAGCTATTATCTATTTTAATTAGTGAAGCTGCAAATTCTTAAACATTCCGGAACCATTTCTAATAATTCCGAAAAATACCGAATAATTCCGAAAACATTCCGAAAACTCCCGTAAACATTCTAAATAATCCTAAGTTATTTCCGCAAAACCTCAGAATTATTCGAAAACTATTGAAAACAACCAAAAATCCGAAAACATTTGGTTTTTCCAGTGCCTTAAGATATTTTTTAACTTAGTTTATTTTTATTATTATGATTATTTTTTTATTTTATATTTTTATATATCAATACTGTATGTATTTTATTCTACTCCATTTTCGCAGCGCCATTGACGGTCTTTTTATTAATTAATTATTTCAACGCAAAAAAAAAAATCCTTCTAAACTAATCAAAACTGTTAACTGCATTACGCCCGCAGCTGCCCACTTATCAAGCCAATTAAAAGCTTATATGGCTCTAAAGCCATATATCCGTGCAAATTGGTGCCTCCGCCTAACATTTGGCACTTGAGTACATATATTTGGTAGACAGGCGCATGCGCGCGCGCCACCTTTCAAAATGCGAAATCTCTTTGATTTTACACCGACTTACAAAGTAACTTTCAAAAATTTTGTTTAAAGCAGCAAATAAATGCTCGTTTTTATTTCTGTTTTTGATTTTTATTATTTTTTTTTGTGTTTGGATTCTATTTTTTATGTGCTGTACTCAAATACACCTAGTATGTATGTATGTATGTATTAGCTACAACTGACTGACTAACTGACTGCATTATCAAATTAGTTCACGGCAAAATGTGCGCCGTCGCTGCTACCAAGTGCTGCATTTTTAATTTTAAAATGTGTTGTGCTGCAGGCTGGCGAACTCGCTAGCTGGCTGGTTGGCAAACAGGCAGGCTGGCAGTCAGGCAGTCAGGCAGTCAGTCAGTCAGGTATTTTAGCCGCTTGACTGCCTAGCTATCGGTGCTGTGGCTTAATCCAAGCTAGCCGCTGCCGCCGCCGCCGTCGAATGCAAAGCTTGTGCATGCGCTCAGTTCGTGGCTGACAATGTTGTTGTTATTGCTGCTGCTATATACGGCCAATCGACAGACCGTCTCACCAACTGTCCAAACAACCAGTTAACCAGCCAAGCTCTGCAGTGACGGCCACAACTAGATCCAATCACCAATCACCAAGCACCAAGAACGCCTCGCATCCGCATCCAGCGTGAAGAGTAGGAGCCAAAATGCCACTGCATTTATGTATGTACCGACAAACAACCAATACAAGCAGCACAAGCAGCGGTATTTGCTGGCAGGTGTATTGTTGTTGCTGCTGCAACACTGTTGCTTAGAGGATATAATCTTATGCACGTGTGTGTGTGTGCGCGTTTGTGACAGTGGCAATATACAGGCTTGCCACTCCAAATATGTCATTGTATTGGAGTGGCTGCCTTTTGCCACTCGTATTCGCAATTGTTGTTGCTGCTGCTGCTGCTGCTGCTGCTGTTATTGTTGGTGTCGTTGTCGTTGTCGTTGACTGCATCAAAATCATGCAGCCGTTGCAGCCATTCTAATGGTCTTGGCACACTCTTGCATAATCAAAAGCGCGTCAGAGTCGTCGCCCGTCGTTTCTTTTGCTAAATGCGCCCTTGACGGAGTTTCTTGACTTCGTTGAAGCGTTTAAACTTCAAACCAGAACAACAGCAATAGCGGCCAGCAGCAACTAAGCAGCAATAACAATAACAAGAAGAGCAGCAGCAGCAGCAGCAGCAGCAGCAGCAAGAACATTAAAAATTGCTCTCTAGCTAGCATTTACATACAGATGATTGCTATGCATTAAACGAGGATAGAATAAGAACAAGTTGAAGCACCTAACCCGTACACTTGAATTTAATCAAAACAGAGCGGCATTTTTCTATAAACAAATTTGCGATAGCCTATCTATCAGCTGAGGACGGCTTATGAAGAGACAGTCAACCGGACTTGTCAATTTATTTTTATTTTTTGGACTCGTTTTGCTGCAGCTTTGCTTGCAAGCGGTGCGTTTGTCAAAGCTGCAGAGTCTTACTGCCATTGAATTGTTGGTTAAGCCTTTGTTCATTTTGATGGATTTGAGATAACTTTGTACCTCATGACTTTGGCAAATGGCCCGCCTTGATTTTGCTAAATTTTCATCGATATTAAAAGCGGTTATCTTTTGTGATATCTTGGTTTCTCGAAGAGAATATTGATGCTAAAGATCGTAGGCTTTTTTTCATCATTCTACTCTAGAAAAAGTATAAGCAATTGCAAAACTGGCGTTAATTTTTTTGTGAATTTTCTTTGAAAATGCTTTTACGCGTTTTCTTCCATAAGAAAAAAGTGCAAAAGCCTTGAGCATAAAAAATATTAAAAATAACGCAATTTTGCAGTAGCTTAAAACTTGCACTAAAATTTAATGGGCTGCAAAACTGCATACTCAAAAAAATTTTGTAATGTACGCATTTTACTCAACTTCGGTGTAAAAAAAATTCATAACTCAAATTATTGTAGAGTGTACCCCATAATGCTATACTTAAATATTGCGCAATACTCAGAGCTACCATTGTGTTTTTTTTTTTAATTTTTTTTTTAGATAGCATATTTTCAAAAACTAGGTTTTTTATATAAAAAAAATTTTATGTGAAAAATTTTTCAAGAAAAAAATTTTTTTAATATTTATTTTCCTAAACAATTTTGATGGGTGTATCTGTTATTTTTTTTTTAATTTTTTCCTCGCCCCGATCTCGAGATATTTGGAAAACTATTAAATCGATTTGTTTTTGTATTTGTGCTGTAAAGTTTTAAAAAATGTATTAATCAAGCTCAAATTTGATATTATTTTATTATTTATGCATGTTGATTCATCAACCCTAAAACTTTGAAACAAATCAAACACATGAAGTGTGAACCCCGTCCATTTTGGTATGGAACGCCCCATATACTAAATTGTATGCATTTTTTGGCGATCTCACTGTCGTTTAAGGATTTTTGGAACAGAAATCAGTTTGAGACGTTCTGCTATGACTTGAGATAACCGGCCACCTTGAGCTATTTGGGATCCTTTACGGTAATTACAGACTTTCATAGATTTCCACTGCAGCTTAAATATTCATTTCCTTTTTGGTGAAAATTTGGTACAATCAAACTTTTATTTAGTTTGAAAGTACATTCGGTACAAACACAGCATTTTAGGTACATTTAGAACGTAGTCAAATAGTTTTTCAGGAAATTAGTTCCCAGTTTTATTCACATTTCAACGCAATTTGTGGTGTGTGGGTAACTTGTCGTATAGCCTCCCTTTTCTGAAGGGGCATACAAATGATAGGAAAGGTTGGCCAAAGTAACGTAAATATAGTTGAATACGTCAAACAGACAGAGAATATTTCTTTTTAAAACGCTAGATTGCAGGACTCGAAGGAAAGTGATTCACTTTTTCGAAAGCATAGTTTTCCCTAGAGGTACCTTTTTTATTCATAAGCCCCATTGATTTTGAAGAATTCTTTAATATTTCTTCGAAAAAATATTATGTATTTTTTCCCCCATATAAAATAAAAAAAAAATTTATTTCGGTCGCTTCTAATGAAAAATATTGTGGAAAAACAACAAAAATTTAAAAATGGTAGAAGTTGAAGCTGCTTTTCGGAGATCACCACATCTCCTCATCAGTCTTCTTCAACGAGTTCACTGGGACTTCAACGCCGGATAAGACTCTTACCCCACTGAGCTAAGTTTGACATGTTGCGGTCTGAATTATCTAAATTTAGGTTTTTGTGTGAGAAGTGTCGTTTTCTGAGGAAAAAATTTAAAGGAAGCACTCCTTCAGCAAAGTTGTGGACTCATCGTTTGGAGCAAAGCTCTTTCAATTACCTTTCAAATGCTTGCCGTGATTTTTTTCCATGATTAATTATTATTATTATTTTTTTTTTGTTATTGGCCTCATTTATGAAAACGCCTGTCTGAGTTATTCAAACTTTCGATCATTTACCAATTTAATACACTTAAATATTCATGTCATACACACACTCATGGTGTATGTCACTGAGCGCAAAACCACTTATCATTCTTAAATGTTTTATCAGCGTACGCAAATTGCATCGATCAATATCGCATAATGGCTGCAACAACACCCTAACTAATCCGATTTTTTTTTTTAAGCAAATTTATAAAACTTGATTAATTTAGACATTTTAAATGTTGCAGTAATACAAAACAAAAAAACAACAAGCAAGCAAGAATGCATGCACATACAAGTATATTTGATTTGAATTGATTTTAGAATGGCCAAACAATTTTTTGTATCGCAAAATCAATTTTCAAATAATTCTTAAGCTGCACAAATTAATCGCAGCGCGCTGCCTATTGCATCGGCCTTTGGCTGCACTCATTCTACATCCACTTATTTTATTTTATTTTTTTTTGGTTTTTTTTTCACTTGCCGTTTAAGGCCCAGCCCAACCCTGCACAGCAATGTGACTTTTTAAATTATGCAGCAATTTACTACTCGCATGCTTGCAGCGCGTTTGCAAAGCAAAGGTAACAGAAAAAAATACAAAAACAAAAATAAAATAGAACATGGATTTTATTCCGCTTATTACCTTTAATCATAATAATAATATTTTATATTTTAATATTTTTCTAAAACTCTTAGTTAATCCGGTTGAGTGCGCGCAAATAATATGCAAATGAAGTGACCAACTCAGGGCCGAAAGCGAATGCGCGCCACAATTGAATTGCTTAGAGAAATAAGAAGAAGAAGAAACAGATAAAAAAAAAAGCCAAAGCTTTGTACGAATATCTATTTGTGAAGACTGTATTTGAAAGAATGTACTCGTAGGTATTTAGTCAAGGACGTACGCGCAAAGTTTAAACAAAGTAAATCAGCCATGCAATTGGGTGCATTAATGACTTAATTAGTATTTATTTTTTTTTTTTTTAATTGCGTAAAATGAATTCTCAAGTTTTCATGCCAAAAATGGCAATGGCAGCGCATATTTCCCAATACCTAAACACCTTCGACTTGAAAAAAGGACACTCGCATTCAGTACAAAAAAAAAAAAAAAAAAAAAACGTTTCACCCACCCAGCAGCCCCACTTGAAATGTCCAGCCACTTTTTTAATAATCCATTAATCAACGTTCAGCAGTTCAGTAAACATTAATCCCCATATTGAATTTATACCTTTTTTTGTCCTCATCACAACTTTTTTGTGCCTAAAATCAAAAATTATATTAAATTGAAATCAAATAATAAATTGAAGTCTATGAAAGGAAGGAAGAAAAGTTTCAAAAATTTTTTACGTTTTTTAAGAAATTCCAAAACTCTCGTACAAAATCTAATCAAATGGCTGGAAATAAGAATGAGGACACTAGTACCAATTGTGCGGCCGGTAATTCTTCGGGTGGCGGCGGCACCAGCAGCAGCAGCGGCGACACCAAATCGAAGGCCACCAACCCTTTCTTCATCTTCCTGCACGAGTTTCGGCAAAATTTAGCCAAACGTGGCGCCATCAAGCAAATGACAGCCAAACAGATTGCCTGCGCAGCCGGCTCACGTTGGCGTCAAATGTCAGCTGATGAGAAGCTCACCTATGTGGTGTGGGCGCGCAAGAATCAGCAACAGTTGGATCCGCGCTTGCGTTTGGCCTCATCTAAGTCGCAACAACAACAACATCGTCACGGTAGCAGCAAGAGTAGTGAGGGGAAGAGCAAACGTGATGGCGGTGGCACATATCGGGGTGGTGTAACACGCCCGAGGCGAGGCAGCATGAAGAAACGTCGTCCAAGTTATATCAAATAACGGCGTTTGGAACGCCTTCGAGTAGCTGTGCGTTGCCGGTGCGTCATATTTCTCGCATTTGTGTATGTGTGTGTGTGTATTTGTTGACAATTTTGTAGTTTTGTGTGATTGTCTAAATTTTTTTGTTGATAAATTACTTGTGAATTTTTGCATATTTTTGTTGGCATTTTGTATTTTTTTTTTTTTTTTTTTAGTAAACATGAAAGGAGTTTTATATAGTATTAGTCCGTAAATCACGTTGTAAGGACTTTTGTGGGACTTGTTGCCATATTTCCAACGCTTAGGAGATTCTCCTTTGTGATACCACATATCGAACATGATCTTCAAAACAGACACAATTAAAAATTTGGCATTTTTTAAATTACGCGCCAAAAATGTACAGACATCATTTCTTTACCTTTCAGCAAAAGCTGGAGGAAAATTTTGTTACAATTTGTTGAAAAAACGAAGGTAAAGTCTCGGTTGACCATAAGATTATCATGCGCTGAGAAATAGTTTTTCCCATATTCTGACTTACGTGTAATTTTGAGTTGTGTCACCTTTGAAGATCATGTGCGATTTGTCTACGACCTTTGCTTAACCGACGAAATTACGAATGCGCCTTACTTTAGTGCCTGAGAGCTTACAGATCCCCTGATTAGTTAAAAAATTTGAGCCAAAATACTTCAACCTAAGCCTAATAGAAAGTGGCAGATTCCAACTCACCATCCACATGGAAGCTGCGACAAGAAGCATCAGGTAAGATTCCTAGCCCACTGCGTGAGTACCCATCGGACGATAACCTATCCGAACCCCTACCAATGGCGAGAGTTGCGGTTTTGCCAGCGCAAGGAGTTCCTTCGCCGCTCCCAATGCACCGTATACCGGAGAATCTCGCAATTGCACAAGTCCAAGCCAGCGCTCGTTAAGTTTGAACAAGGTGAAGCCTAGGAGATCAAAGGTACCCCCAACAGAGAACACTGTCCGGTTGGAACGTTTCAAGTGTAAATACTAGGGCTAGGACCCTCCGTGTATTCGTTTTTACTCTCTCTAATATCCGGTTAATGTCTGTTCATTTTATGCCGTGCAGCTTCCCGCAATGTCGCTATGCCCTAGAACCCAAATGGGCCTAACAAAAAGTATTCTGCTAAACCAGTTAGACCTCAAATAAAGATATTCTACCAAATCAGAAACATCTGCGTCTAGATACATATGTATGTATGTAAGACCAGTAACTGTGGACTGGGCCTAGATTGAATGCCATCTTCAAAAGAACCGCACTAGGAAATTTCTTGAAATGCACATATGTATATGTATGTAAATACCTTTGAATACTATTTTCGGAATGAGAGTAGCAAATAAAAAGGAAAGTGGAAATTGATGGCCACACCAGATAACCCTACCGGGATCGTGGCAGAAAATTAGCTAAGCTCTTTAAACCTTACCCGCTTGGAGGCAGAGAAAATAATCAAAAAATGTTGGCTTGATTACACCTTATTGTACTTCAAACAGACGCGGCAATGATGATCTGGATTAGGATCAATACAGTCTTTCAGTTACGGTGTAATGGCACTAGTAAGCTTGGCAGTGCTGACAACACACGCGATGTAAATTTATTATTTTGGGCAACATAAGTGTTGCCATATAAGATGTTTAAGAAGAAGCTCCTTGAACCGCAGTGGCCAGTAGGATTTTGTACTCCCTTAACCGATACGAAACCTGTAGTTGTAAAAAATACCTCTCTGGCTACCCTGGAAGTACAATTGAAATTTGAAAGAGGTAACCCCTGAAAAATGTGTTCATTCAAAGAATTAGGCTGCATTATTTAAAGGTGAAGAACTCGCATCTTTCCTATCGGTCCATTATGTCAATATGTAGGATAAGCCTGTCTTAATGCTGGTTTCCAAACAAAGGAAGGCTTCTACTTTTTCGGGATTATAATTGTCAACAGTAGCGTTAGTGCGAAACCGTTCTGATGAATCCTTCCCAACTCTTTTTTTTTCGTGGGTATATTGATTCAGCGTACGGTTAAAGTCTGGATTTTGGGGGCTGTTCCACCTCTAAAGTCACACTGATTTAGGCTCAATAAGTTTGTTAAAGTGGACTTTATTTTGTCATTAATTAACTCCCGTCGGCCCTAACTAGCGGCTTTGACATATGCTTGTGTTATGTTAGATGAGGTTAACTAGCTGACCTCATCCAAAATTGCAAGAAGGCATAGTTAGAATACCATGCGCCCGTTGTGGTAACAGCTGCTTATCTTTCTCCTTTCTCTAGAAGTAAAACCAATTAATTTTTCTGATAAAGGTCACAAAATTATAGGTGCAAGCTGTACTCAGTTCAGCCATACATTCAATAAAGTAGTAAAAGAATATCTATCGGCTGCTGCCCCTGGCTAAAGCTCTACCCAGAATTGCACTGGACGACGGTAAAGCGGTCGTCGGTTAACAGTTGTCAAAATTAAAACTCTCAAAGGCATATGGAATGGCTCATAAGTGCGGCGGCAGCGTTTTTACCGGCGACGTTTTGTGCGAGGATGGCCCAATGTTGATTGAGTGTTGGTTGTTGTAATTTTTATTATTTTCACAAGTTTGCCAATGTTTTTATCCATTTTACAAAGCAAACCTACATATACGCACGTACCGAAAATACATATGTTTAATTTTGATGATAGTTTTCCAATGAAAATGACAACTGACGGAAGCCGTCATGCGCCGCAATTTACAATGACGGCTTTATCGTCCTCCGCTGTAATTCTGGGTAGAGCTTGAAACTGGGACATTTTCGCTTTCTTTGAAAGTGGAACGTTGACCGTATTTGCCAGATTCACATTTAAGTCGACTAGGTTTCCACAACACACGCAAAACGCTTTTTGCTAGAGAGTGTAGAATTTCGGGTTGCTTTCCCACTACCTTCACTCCAGCAGGGTATTCTCCGTTAAGTTCCCTTTGGAATAAACCCTACTTATGCTCATTTTAAAGCCATTGGTATGAACTGTATCAGAAAAGCTTTTATATCGTCCAAATTCCAGATAGAGATTCATAGGGTTTGAAGAATCCCTTAGCCCAGTCTATCTTTTTGGTTTCAAAAAATGTTGAGATTGAAAGGAAAGCCAAGTTACGTACCTATCAACTTGGGAATCATAACTTTCTCAAGGTTGGAAAATTTATTTTTCCATTTGTTGGATTTTACTATACTAACCTACAAACTATATTGAAAATGTAATATTTTGGTGCTAAGTGTTTGGCCGAGCTTTTGCTCTAATTTGTGGTGTGCGCCTTGATGTTGAACAAATGTCGCGTCCTAATGGCAAATTGCTTTTATGGGAAGCTTGTTCATAGCAGAAATACACTTGGTGTTTTGGCACTGCCTGCTGAGGGGCGACCGCTGTTAGGAAACACTTTCTAATTTACATAGATGTTGCCCGGATTGCCAGGATCGAATTCAGGTCCTACGGAGTGTTGGTTTGCACGTCTAACTACTCAGCCGCCTGCACATATATGAAAGTAAATAAAACTTTTGTTAGCCTCAGTCCGAAATCTTCATCACTTCAATTGGGCAATTGCGCATTAATAATCGTCCATACATTTCCGGCAACAAAACGCAAATATTTTTAGAAAATTAGAAACGAAGACAAAGGAAAAACCAAAAATTACATACATACATATATTTAAATGCAACTCTTTACCTATTCCCAAAATAACGCTTTAAGTTGAGCTTTCAATTGAATTAAATGCTAATACATACTTAGTAGCTCAATATCTACTTGTGAGTACCTGTGTATATACATATATACTTGTTGATAGTTATACACAAAAAATTAAGAGAAAAAATATGTAAAAAAATCGAAAAACCGCAAATTATTGCACAATAACAGCCACCAGCCGCCAGTCCGACCGCCAATCAACCAACCAACAAAACAGCCAGCCAGCCAGCGAGCTAGCGAGTTCAATCTTAAATCTCATTAACTTGGCAGAATATTTTCGATTTCGATACATGAAAAATTTTAATACCAAAAAATTCCAACAATTAAACCGTGACTTTAATGCATGCTTACTTACTGCTTGAATAGAATACTGGTAGCGAGATATTCCCCTGCAGAAAAAAATTACCAATTAATAAAAAATAACCCACTTGTAGTTAGCGTTTTTGCGGGATTTCTATAAAATATATAACTTGTAGTTAGCTACGAAAAGCTAACTTGAAACTAGTTGACAAGTAATGCAGGAGTAATGAAGGAAGTTTCATATTATCATTTTGAAGTTATGAGACCACCAATGCAGAATATGAAATGTAATAAAATAAATAAAGTAAATAAAAAAGAATAAATATTTTGTTTTTCCTATTGATATTTTATGTCCAAAAGTAGTTAGTTACAAGTTAGTTACATCAAATGCAGAGGTATTTCGCTGCCATCACCATATAAATATAGTTAGCTTTCGTCAAAGCAAGTATACAGATAATAAGTGACTTTTAGCTCCTTCCTAGTCAATTTAAAGTTAGCTTATAGTTAGATACATTTCCAGCAGGGTCGTATGTGCACAAATTCATGGAAATAGTTAACCAATACAGTGATGAAGTCGACGTCGTCATCGTATGCCTTGAGCAGCGACTGTTTGTATGGCCAAGGGACGGTGGTGGTTTCAGCAGGCAGTAAATAAAATGAAATAAAATTAAAAATGATTGTAGCAAGTAGTAGGCAACAACAATTGGCACTAAGAGAACAAAAACCACAACAACAACGCAACAATTACGCTATGGCGTTCCAGCTAAAAAGGCCTTGCTTTCGATTTCAGTCCATAAAACGTACATTTGCCATACATTTTATAGCCATAATACATATGGAATAGATGCAGGCAAGGCAGACGTAGATAGATAAACAACAACAAGAAAATTAAGAAGAAGACGGAATAAAAAGTGGTAGCTTAAAAGTAACTAACACATACATATATACTCATACATATGTGCATACACGAATAAAAATGTAGTGGGTGGGTAAGCAGAGTTGGGCGCGCATGCGCAAACGTCTCAACGTTAAGTCCTGGTCCCTTGGAAACGGAGCAGTAAGGGGTGTTATGTCTATGTATGTGTTTGTCATATAAATGTAAGCAAAAATTGAACACAAAAAAAATAGAAAACAGCTTAAGTCATGAAAACTAACGGATAATATCTAACACATACTAAAGCATACATTTTTATGAATGTATGTATCTATATTAGATCCTACTAGAAAAAAATTGCGCGGTACGTACGTGAGTCTAAAGTATCTTTCAAGGTAATTTGCAAAACAAATTTTTTTTGGCTTTTTTAGTGTGAGGTTTTGATATTTTTGTCTCGAAGAGACAATTTTTTGGTTCGAAAGTTATGTGACCTCTAGTACTTACCCAAAAGATCTCAGTTGCTAACGTACCATCCTAATGTCAATAATTTAAAGCTCACCAAAAATCATTAAATTTTTGCTAAAAAGGTATTTCGATTATTCCAGTAGAACTATATAAAAAATTGTTTATTGCCGAATGTAGGTGTCATTTGGGTGTCATGTAAAAACTTAAAATGACGGCTCTTAGGGCAGGTAAAAAAAAAAAAATTTTTTTTTGTTTTTCCAAATTGCCTTGCAAAATTACTTT